>NW_026555337.1:29728386-30013673 GCF_029017545.1 Prosopis cineraria | reverse complement strand
TGCATTGTGACATTCCGTAGCACATGACACAAAGCTAGACTCATAGCTCTATACCACCTACTGTGGTACGTGTGATACATGCACAATGCATTGCCTGTTTATGAAACATGATTGTTCCACTTCCTTTTCAAGGCTATGGAGTAAGGCTTCCTAATATGCATTATTTGAGCTTATGTTTATGCATTTTAACTAAAGTTGGGATCTCATATTTTTAAAATATCCTTTATGGCTTGTTATTATGTATTTTAGAGCTATACTAGTGAGTGTAAGTAAAGTCCATGGTTAATATGTGGACTTTACAATTTGGTATTAGTTTCTTTAGTTTTACTTTGGTTTTGTATTGAATTAACATTAGTTGGCAACTTTCATACATTCATTGCTCTTTTCTTGTGCCTTATCACTTATTTTATATATTTCTAGTTTCTTTCCATAGGAGTTTAGAGAGACATGTGAAGTAATAGTAAACAATAAGGAGACGTGGTAGGAATCCATGACATTCTTTAGATTAGGTGGTTCAGATCTTGGAGGTACTGCTAGAGCAACCTCAAGGAATAACCTAGTCTTGGCATGATTGTTGGAGGTCATGCTTGACATTCAATAAAATCTTGCTAGCCATGATACCCTAAACCATAATAGAGATCACAAGGGTCGAGACTAGAGCAAGAGGCAAGGCCTTGAAGTTGAGGTGAGATTAAAAGCTGAAGTAGGCCTTAAGGTATGAGTGGGGCTAGAGTAGCATCCTAAGGTGCAATTGAGTAGGCTAGTGACCTCCCATGTATTGGGAGTAGGCTAGTTATTAGTGGAAGTACAAGAGATTCCCATGTACCAAGCTTGGAGGACATTTTCATGATTTTAATTCACTAACTTTAAAGGGAAGCATGAAGGAGGGTGATAGGGAGAACTAGTGATGATTATCATTTGTTCATATCAATTATTTTCATATTATTTTTCCTAGATTTTGCAAATTTTTATGGGTATCTATGCATATTATAAGAATTTTAAAATCATTGGGATTTGGGCTATTATTTCCAAATTGTTAGGGCAAAAGTGCAAATTATGAAACTTTAGGGGCAAAACTGTAATTTCATAAAATAATTTCTAAACAATAAAAAGAATAATCATTTGCTAATTTTTAGTTTTCACTAATCACTTTAGTTTAAGTTGAGTTAATTTAATTTAGATGGAGTTATTCACCAAATTCCTTTGAAGTACACACTTTAATACTTTAATTGTCCTTTCATGAACTTTGGAAGGTACTAGATTTAGTTTTGCAATCAGAACTTAGGAAAACTTCTCATAAATAAATTCATCATAATCTTCAATTTAATCATTGATTTTTTTTATTTTATTCATTTCACCATATTTAATAATTTACACTTGGATAAATTCATAAGACACATAAAATTTTTTACGCATAACTTGCTATTTAATGCGTTTGTTGTGTGTTTTAGGTCATAGGAAGCTCTTGGATAATGATGGCAGTCCCCTTGCACGAAATTAAGCCTTTGGATGAGTTATTTTGGTAATCAAAAAGTCACAAAAAGTTGATGAAATCTCAAGAAAGCACAAGGATAGTCAAAATAATTTCATCTTCCAAAATTAATTCCCTTTTTTTCATTATTTTTGTTTTTCATTTTCCATCAATCCCCATCATGTTATTTTCAAAAATATCCTTCCATTTAAGATTATTAGTTGTCTTCCATTTTCATTTATTATTAGTTAAATAATTCATTCCTAAAATTCCATATATACATGAAACACCATGTGAAAGGACCCTTAGATGCACATAGGACTTACATCACTTTAGGGCACTGGTGGGAATTATTTCGCCCATTATATTCATCTAAATGAGCCTCAAATGCCACAAAATAATCAAAATTTTGTGATCCACAATAACAGCCCCTCGTTCACATTTTTCACTCATCTTCTACCTCCATTCATGTTCATCTTTTTTCTCAAGATCACCCATGAACTTAGCCTCTATTCCACTACTTCTCCACCTTAAAACCCTCCATTTCACTATCCAAACCCACCATTCATCTTCTCTAACAATGCACACCATAACCCATTTAAAAAAATACATCATCTACTCTATTTCCATTATGGCCAAATCTCATAGTTTTCATCCATTGTGGTTTCCAAAGTCGGCCAATAAAGATAAGCTATGGGGATGCTAATGCTATGAGAAGTGGCTAGGTCGGATTGTCTTCTATTTCAAGGATGCATGGATATCTCTTGTCGAGCTCTTGGATTTGGGAGTTTCTCTTATCTCTTACCACTTTTTGAATTTTGATGCTCATGACATTGCAATGACAATAGTTGTTGAAATTGAACTTTGTGATACTTGGTTGAGTATTATATGAAGTTATTATGTTTTTGTTTTCCAATTGAGGTGCTGTCATAGTGATTTTGGTGCTGTCCAAATCTTTATTTTTCAATCCCTTGTTGCATTTAATTTCTAGTTGCCTTTTGTGAATTTGGGACTCACGGTTGTGCATTAGCGCACTTGGATTGGCTAATCATTTTTTTAATCCATTTGAGGTCTGATTTAGTTAAGGCAAGGGCTGAAATTGGAAATTAACTTCATAATCAATTGATCCACTTAAGTATAATTAGTTCTAAAGGTTAATTTAGTATCTTAGTAATCTAAAGAACCTAAGAGTGCTAAATTCCTAGTGATTACTAGGATGACTTAAACTCAATTGGGGTTAAGGTGAAATTAATTAGATAAAGAAAGAATAAGAGAGGGAGTTCTTGTATCTAGGAAGACCATCAATTGCATTTCAATCACAATCAATCTATTTCCAAATCTGTCCAATTTTGAAAAATACAAAAAAAAAGTTTTCATTTAATCTTTACTCTTTAATTCATAATCAATCAAACCAATTAAATTGTTACTATTCTTAATAGATTTAAATAACTAAGGTGTTAATTTTTAATTAAATCCATGAGAATTTGACCTAGGTTGCTTCCTATACACATTAGGATATTTTTCGTTAATTTGGGTACTTAAGTAGCTAGTGTACATCAAATTTGACGTCGTTGCCAGAGAGAGAGTAGTTTAATTGATTCTTGGTCATTAATTTTTATTCATTGTTTATATCCTTGTTCATACCCTTTGTTTATTTTTTTTTTTGGTTTAGATGTTTATTTAGTGTCTTGTCATTTTGACCTGTCAGTGTTAACCTTCACTGCCCTATTTCAGAAGTGCCTAGAAAATATAAAACTTTTCATTTCAAGTTTTTCATCCTTCTACGAATTTCTAATACCTAAAAGTATTAGGTCTACCCTAATTGGCCAACATTTGACTTTTTTGATTTTAAGTTTTGAATTTTTGAAATTTTTCTCATTTTGTGTGATTTTTCCAGATTGAGCTTTTTTGTTTGTTTTCTTGTTTTGATTGTTTTTCTTAGTTTTCATTTTGTGTTTTAAGTTGTTATTAATGATTCTTAATTCCATTCTTGATTGCTGGCTTGGTTGATAACAATAAATCAATTCAACCTTTACCCTTATCATCCTCATCCATTTAAAATCATGATCAAATAACCCTTATCCTTTCCTCCTCTTCATTTGAAAGTCATGGTTATCCTTTTGAGCCTCTCCTATCCAATATCAATAGAACTTAATGTTTGATGATGTTGATTGTAATGTCAACCTTAACATTACCACAACAACACTTTAATGCATCATTGTGATAACCACGATTAATTAAACTCCCAAGTGTCGATGATAAAAATTAAAATTTTACGTAAAAGTTATCACAACCTAAGGGTTTACAAGTAATTAGTTTAAAACATTAGGATCCCAAGAAACATCCTTTTTAAAAGTTGTTTGAGAAAACTGTAGTTTAAACTGAGTTAAATAAAGTAATGGAAGTATGAAAAACAATCAACATTTGGAAACAACACAAAACAGTTTAGAATTTTTCCAGAAACTAGCCCGTCCGCCGTTACGCAAGCCATATGTAACACTTGCCCTGAGTGTTATCCAAAAATTACATAATTCAAATAAACTAAGTGTGGTTAAGGAATTGATCCTATAGCACACGGAAGCAAGCTAAACAAAAGTAGAATAAAAATTGACAGCCCTCCTAAGCCAACTTCCAGGAGGTTTCATTCCGTCATTCGACCTCTGATTGAAGTGATTTTAAAGCTCACACGTCACATTCAAAGGGTACTATAAGTGTACTAAATTTCAAAAAGATCCAACAGTCGGATTAAAAATTAGACATGTTAAAAGATTTGCTATATTTGTTGTCATGACAGCACCTCCGGACTAAATTCCGGGGTGCACCATTTCATCATCCGACCGCAAATCAGAGCGATTCCAAGTCCCACATGTCACTTTTAAATAGTACTATTAGCATACCAAATTTTGGAAAGATCCAATAGACGGATTAAATTTCGTGCATGTTGCAACATTATCAATTATTGCTGTCATGACAATACTTTTGCTGTCATGACAACTCCTCAGGACCAAATTCCAGAGTACGCTGTTTTTTCATCTGATATTCGATCGACATGATTCTAAAGCCCACACGAAGCTTATAAAAGATTTTACTTGTGACCCAAATTTTAGAGAAATCCAACGGTCAGATTAAGATTTGGACACCCGGATGCAAAAGTACAAGTTTTTGGTAAAAACCATTTTCAAAATTGTTCAAATCTCATCCTAATAGTCACAAACTTGTGGAAACACTTTGGACACATCAAATAGGACTAAAAACACCTAATAGAACATTTAAATGGTAGAAAAACCCTTTATACCAAAATTTAACCACTCGGGTGCCATTTCCCAAAATGGACCCTAAACCCCCAAAATGCACAAATCACACAAGAGTGGCCAAAAACTGTTCCAAATATTATATACACATATGAATACATACATTAAACATTTTCACTTGGCTTAGAGATCTCTATGGGGCCCACGCACTCACTCTCTCTATCCAAGGTATATGTTTGCCTATAACACACCATTTGCAATGCAACCACTTTGCATTTGCTTATGGAATCACATATATATCAAAGTAAATATTTGCTTTTAGTGAAAACTTAGTTTACTAAATAAATCCATCAAAACCACATACCATAGCCAAGTTTCCTAGCCACAAGTCTACAAGCAATCAAAAATTCATACACAAGCCACGTAATCCACATATACTCACACACATATACATAATCATATCCTACTGGCACCCTAATCTTAAATACATTACAATAGATTTTTATAAAAGAAAGGGGTTACAGTTCTTTACAATTCACAAACAACCCCAAGCTCTGCTCCTTTCCCCATTCTCCACTGGTTCCTTCACTTAGACCTAGAATATTGAAAAGAAAGGGTGAGACAACCACAGTCTCAGTAACAGAGAAATCCACATTAATTATTACAAAGCAAGCCATAATTGAATAAACGAATAATAAATTTAATATAGTATAATTTAGCCATTTAAAATGCATGAATGCATGACCTAGGCTGGTATGGCCTTTTATGACCAATAAAATACCCCCTGGCACTCTTTAACTCGCAGGTAAACCTTATACCTACTTGTACCTCCACAGGCATAAAAGATAATCTAAGGCATGATCTAATCTACCGAACTGCCTATGCCCCTTTGACGTGAATCCTGAGCAGTCAAAGCTAACTCCCTCCTAGAGCCAACCTGACTTACTCTCCATGTGAGGGCTACCTTGGCTTAGGCACTCAATCTCACACTTCATATGTCGGATTCTCTTCCCCACTGAGAGATGTCAAACACTCAATACACTAACCACTTTAATGCACTGAGCCCATAATACGTAAGGCAACACTGAGTATGGTAGTGTGCCATAGAATATCAAAAGTCCACAACTTCTTATTGGTAAACTCCCACCAAGAACATGCCTTTTATTCATGTCTACCTTTCCTGAGTATTGACCACTTTAACACTCTAAGGTAGTATAACATTTATAAATCTCCCTTAAACGGTTGCTTAGCCTATCTAAGGTACCTTACTTAGTTACACTTCCTTAAGTGCAACTTCTATTCCTTATGATTAAAATACATGTAAACAAATCTCATTTCCATAAAAACATTGTTGTTAAACAATTAGAAAACATATTTGCACTATAATCAAAGTAGTACCCCATAACCCCTTATAAATCACATTTAATCTTTTAAAACATGTAATGCATGATAGCTAGTAATATTTATTCAAAAATAGCTAAAACAAAGTAATAAAAAATATAAATTCCCCTGTTACCTCAACCCTTTGGTACCAAAAGGGTTCCTCTTGTTCAAAATAGGGCTTGGATTGTTCCTTAACTTCTGAACAAATTCCACCAACAATTTCTACAACATATAAGTGATCCACATCACTTATCATGTCAAATAGCATTAATGAAGACTATAACTCATACTACACAACTTAGGTCTATGAGCCATAATTCATCCCAATGGTCCATATATTAAACCAACCATTCACATAGTATCATTTAACCACCAAAACTATTTATTAGCCATCACTAGGCTAATTTCTAATTTATATAATTTTTAATCAATTAAAAACCTTCACTTAGTGTCACCAACTTTCACCATTAGCCCTTATAATGAAAACCAAACCTTAATTTAAATTTTATTGGGCTCAAATAGTAAAATTATAAGTAAATTAATAGGCTTAAACCATTAAGGAGCAAAACCCAATCTTGAATATTGAGAAATGTTGATGTATTAATGAAATTTGCACAAATATAGACATTGATGATTTACATGGTAAATCCTTATAGTATGACTACCATTGGCACCATTCTAGCTTCTTAGAAGCTTTAAAAGTGAGTATTTGAGGGGTTAAACCTTTGACCTCTTAAAGGTTTGAGATAACTAGGGGAATTCTATCTTATGTTTTTGTGTGTTATTTAGTTTATTGATTTATAATTGATCATTGAAATGTGTAAATTAAAAAAAAATGGCAAGTGTGGTATGATTTGTTAGAGAATCTACTAGATTAATTTTGTGAGTTTAATACCTTGTGAAGTGAAATTCTTTGAGAATAATATTGGTGGATTTTCATATTATGTTTATTGAGAGTTCAATGACTTTGTGATTAAAGAGGTAACATGAATTTTTGTTTAAGAAAAGTTTAATGATGTTTAAAATAGTGGAGTTCAATGATTGTGAATATGTAAGGTACAACAATTTCAAAATTTAGAGTTTAATGACTCGTTTGACTTGAAGTTCCATGAAAATACATTTAAGGAGTTCAATGATTTGTGTGCATAATTAGAAGATGATTTAAGCATTCATTTTCATAGCCATTTCATGTCACTTAAAGGCCTACCTTGCATGTCATATCTTTTGCAAACCCTTTGAACCTATTATACCATTTCACTCCATTCATTTCATTGTTTCATTAAGATGTATCTATTTAATTCTTTGGCAATGAATGCAATGTGATGTTTCTATTAATTAGTGAATGCAAGCTATTATTGATATTGTATCTTGTGCTTAAATGATAGTGTTGATAATGTGTTTATGTTGATGTTATGATCGGAACCTTTGGAACCAAGTAGGGATACTTGAAAAGAAATAGGGCAAAAAAGAAAAGAAAGAAAATTGAAAAAGAAAAGAAGAAAAGAAGAAATGATAGAAAAAAAAAGAGAAAGAAAAGAAGTGAAAAATAAAAAACAAAATGTGAATAAAAGAGTTCATGTAGTATTTAGTTTTGTCATGATTATCCCATACTGTATAGTATTTACTAGTAGAAGCTTACCTTGCATTGATTTTACTATGGAGCTACTTGCATCTACTTCCCATATACTCTCCACTTACTCCATTCATGACCATTTTACCTAAAAAGTCCTATTGATTTTACTTGCGCATGCTTATTTAGTAGTGTAGATTTATGATGTTTAAAAGTATATGGTAGGAATTCTATGCAAGTATGGTGAGTGAAATTGACCCTAAACACTTGTGATATGAGCCAAACACTTACCTTTTTGTGCGGTTATCCTTTTACTCTAATTGGCTATGCTTTATGCCTAGATTGTTCTCTTTACAATTCGATTGCATTGGTTGTAACATAAATGATTGATATGGCATCATAGACCAAGGTTATAAAATTGATTCTCTTTTTGGTTTTAATTTTGGTTTTGGAATTGTATTTTGTCTAGGAAAGCAAAAGTCTTAGTAGGGGGAATTTTAATGACTAGTATTTATTCGTATCATTTTCATATTATTTTCCCTTGCTTTTGGCACTTTTTATGGGTATTTTCTACATATTATAAGAATTTAAAATCATTTAGGACACTTATAATTTCCAAAACTATTGGGGCAAAAGTGAAAATTTATGAAAGTTTTGAGACAAAACTGTAATTTTCGAAAATAATTCTGAACAATAAAAAGAATAATCATTTGCTAATTTTTATTTATTCACTAATCACATGAGTTTAATTTGAGTTAATTCAATTTAGATTGTGAGTTATTCAATAAAACATCCTTTAAAGTACATAGTTTTTGTACTTTAATTTTACTTTTCATGAACTTTAGAAGTGTTCTAGATTTAATTTTTGTAATCAAGAACTCCTAGGAAACTTCTAGTAACTAAATTCATCTCCTAATATTCCATTTAATCACCTTAATTCATTTCACCATGTTTTAATAATTTACACCTAAGTTGGATAAATTCATAAGACACATAGAATTATTTGTGCACAACTTGCTATTAATGAGTTCATTGTGTGTTTTAGGCCATGGGAAGCTCTTGGATGATGATAGAAGCCCCCTTGACTGAAATTAAGGCTTTGGATGAGCTATTTTGATGATCAAAAAGTCACAAAAAGTTGATGAAATCTCAAGAAAACACAAGGATAGTCATGACAATTTCATCTTCTGAAATTAATTCCCTTCTTCCTTATTTTTGTTTTTCATTTTTCCATCATCTCCATCATGTTATTTTTGAAATTTTCCTTCCATTTTCATATTGTTAGTTGTCTTCCATTTCCATTTATTACTTTTTAAATAATTTATGGCCATACATGAAACACCATGTAAAAGGACCTTTAGATGCATATAAGGCTCACACCACTTTATGGCACTTGGTGGTCAAGATTCCTACCTAATAGATTGATCTAAATGACCCTCAAACACCCCAAAATAATCAAAATTCACAATAACAACCCCCTCATTCATGTTTTTACTCATCTTCTACCTCCATTCATCTTTATCTTTTCTCTCAAGAACACCTATAAACCCTAGCCTCCATTCCACTACTTCTCCATCTTAAAACCCTCCATTTCACCATCCAAACCCACCATTCAACTCCATTAAAAATTAAAACCATAACCCATTTAAAAAAAATCCATCATCTACACCATTTCCATCATGGCCAAATCTCAAAGTCTTTATTTATGGTGGTTTCTAAAGTTAGTCAATAAGGATAAGCTATAGGGATGTTAATGAGGAGTGGCTATGCTTGTCTTCTCTTCCAAGGATGCATGGATATCTCTCTTTGATCTCTTGAATTTTGGGAGTTTTTCTTATCTCTTACCTCTTGTTTAATTCCTTGAATTTTGATACTTTTGACATTGCAATCATAATGGTTGTTAAAATTAAACTTTGTGATACTTGATTGAGTATTATATAAGGTTATCATGTTGTTTGTTTGCCAATTGAAGTGCTGTCATACTGATTTTAGTGCTGTCCAAATCTTTATTTTATTCAATCCCTTGTTACATTTAATTTTTTGTAACCTTTTATGAGCTTGTGAGTCACGATCATGCATTAAGCGCACCTAAGGTTGGCTAATCATTTTCTTAACCAATTTGAGGTCTCATTTGGTTAAGGCAAGTATTGGAATTGGCAATTAACTTCATAATCAATTGTTCTGTTTTAAGTATAATTAGTTCTACGGGTTAATTTAGGGTCTTAGTTAATTTAAGAGTACTAAATTCCTAGTACATACTAGGATGACTTTAAAACCAATTGGGGTTAAGAGGAAATTAATTAGATAGAGCAAGAATAAGAGAGGGAGTTCATGTACCTAGAAAAATCATCAATTTGCATTTTAATCACAAATCAATCCATTTCTAAATATGTCCAATCATGAAAAATGCCAAAATAAAAAAAAATTAGTTTTCATTTGATCTTTGCTTCTTTAATTTATAATCAATCAAACCCAATCAAATTGTTTCTATTCTTTATTGATTTAAGTAACTAAGGTGTTAATTTTTAAATAACTCTATAAGAGATTTGACCTAGGTTGCTTCCTATGCACATCAAGGTGTTTCTTAGTTTAATTTAACTACTTAAGCGACTATTGTACATTAACTAGATTGAGCATATGAAGACAATCTTTGAGGTCATCCCATATTCTTTAAAGCAAAAAGTAATTCTAGCTATAGTGCAGCTAGTAAAAGATGCTAAGCACTGGTGGAGTTCATGAGGCCATCTGATAGTAGTCAGCTCTGCTAGTAGTAGTTTAAGGAGAAATTCTTTGATTATCATTTTCTTACAACTTTTAGAGATGAGAAAAAAGTAGAGTTCTATGCCTTTTAGTAGGTTGATCTAGATGAGGAAGCTTTTATAATGAAGTTCAATTAGCTTTCTAAATCTGTGACTTACCTGCATGATCATGATAATTGTAAGTGGATGGCAAAGAGGTTGCTTGAGAAGATGTGCTTGGAATATAAAAGGCATATAACCCTGCTGGGCATTACCAAGAAGAGTTCTTGGTAATGCCATTCAAGATGATGAATGCACCTACAATTTTCATGGATTACATGAACTGTATATTTTTTTATTTTTAGATTAGTTTTTTGTCATGTTTTTAGATAACATACTAATATATTTTAAGGATGAAAAGGTGTACACGATGCATTTAAGGACTGTGTTGAGAATTTTAAGGGATAATTACTTGAATGTGAAGTTGAGTAAGTGAGAATTTTGTCGTGAGAAGTGAGGATCCTCAAATATGTGGTGTTGGCTAAGGGTATCTTAGTAGATTTGCACAAAGTGGATGCAATATTACAATAGGAGTGGCTAAATTTTACGACAAAGGTGTACATTTTCTTGGGTTAAGCTATCTATTATGAAAGGTTCATTCGAGGATTTTATCATATTATCATTCCTTTAACCTGCCTAATATGAAAGGATCAATCATTCCTTTAGGATGATAAGTGTGAGTTTGCTTTTATAAAGCTTAAGAATAAATTGATCTCGATGCTAGTGTTGATTATGCCTAACCTATAGTTGTCTTATGAGATTTATACAGATGCTTCTTTGAAAGGTTTAGGGTGCATTCCAATAGAAGCAAACTAAATAGTGGCATATGCATCTAGGAAATTAAGGCTTCATAAGGAGAATTACCTAATGCATGATCTAAAGCTAGTGGTAGTGGTGTTTGCTTTTAAGATTTAGCGACATTATCTTTATGGTGTAGAGTTTAATGTGCGCAATGATCACAAGAGTTTAAGATGTCTTATGGGTCAGAAAGAACTTAAGATGTATCAAAGGAGATAGATAGAGTTTTTGAAAGATTACACTTTTAAGTTTAAGTACTACCTAGGGAAAGCTAATATGGTAGTAGACCCTTTGAGTCAGAAGGCCTTATATGTGGCTGGTTTAATAGTTAAGGAGCATCAGCTAATGTTTTTTTTTCTGGAGGTGTAGCTTAAAGCTTCTGATTATTCCTTAAACACTATCCATTCCACTATGATTTCTAATGAATTTTGGCAAGAGATACGAGAAGCACAGTCTGAAAGACAAGTTCTTATTGAGTGTTCGGAAAGATATTAAAGAGGGTCATACTACTATCTTTTAGTTTAGTGATGAGGGGTTTATCCTGTACTTAGACCAGATTTGTGTGCTTGCTGATGAGGAAATTAGAAAAAAAATTTTATAAGAGGCTTATTAGAGTAAATATATGATGTAACCTGGAATATGAAGATGTATCACAATATAAAAAATCATCGGTGAGTGCAGGGTATGAAATGGGATGTTATCAAATTTATGAGCTAGTTTCTCACTTGTTGAAAAAAAATTGAGCATTAAAAGCCAGCTAGGATGCTTCAACCTCTAGAAATACCTCAACAAAAATGGGATAGCATATTGATATTTTAAACTAAGTGATAAGATCCATTATACTTTTTTAGAAAGTTATTATGCATAGTTAAGTGGAGATATGTAATGAAATGTGGCATGTTAATGGATGAGAGGTCACCCTAGTGAAATTAGTAGAGATAAAGTCTATATGGTACTGCTGCACCTTGGGACACAAGGTGCAACTTATATTTCTCCTCGGTGCCCAAAAAGGGATGTGGCATTGGAGAGTTACTCTCCTGTGTACTTTGAACAGGTGTAGAGTTAGAGACTATGCTCCCTATCATTAATAGGATGTAGTGTTGGAGTAATGACACCTAAATTACATGTAATAGAGGGAACCTGTAGTTTGCAAGTCATTTAGGATGCCTTGGTTAAGTAATCCTGCTATAGATGGTGATCTTATGAACTAAACATGTGGTTTGGCTCTACAAAATGGCCTATTAGTTCAATGGAAAGTTTTAAAGGATCAAGTGATTAGCGATCATGCATTGCATTATGGTGATAGTACTTATATATATGTGTATGTGTTTAAAATACACCTTATTAAAGCTTGTTTATAACTTAGCATGTTAATTGATAATATAAATTATCTTAGTTATTGAGATTTTTATCTAACCCGTAGTTGCTATTTTTATAGGCTCTACTATTGAATTTGAGCAAGGGAAGGAATCGCACAAGGATTAGCTGCATAACTACACATACTATAATGCCCAATTTTATTTTGAATTGTTCACATAAACTTAAAGATATGACACTATATGTTGCCAACTAGGAATGCATAACATTTTGTTAGTTGCACTTGTAATATATCATGTTATATTGAGTTGTGCACATAAAATTTATATATAGGCATCGGAACTATCAAAGAAAGATTTCAAAACAAATAAAATTCAAAATTTTTGAAACCTAAACATTTTGGAAACAATCAAAGATCTCAATGTTGGCATCACACCACTCCGTTACTTCCTCTGTCTTGATCTGCCTCCATTACTCTGCTCCATCACTTTTTCTATCTCGATCTGTCAACTACGATGCTCAATCATGTTTAGGTCTTTGGAATTGCTTAGAATCAAAATCTGGGTTGCCATCTTTGAACCACATTGAATCCCTCTAGCCTCTCAATCCCTCTACCAATTTAGATCTTATATTTCCCTCTAGCCATAAGTATCGGCTGAGGAAACTAGCCAGGTGATTTGTCAAGGAAATGAGGTAGGTGATTGATCATGTAATTGGCTGCTTGAAGAAGAAGTAGATGTGAAGCGTTAGTGATTTTAAAGATGAAGAAATAGGAGGAGATAAATGGCTAGTGCGCAAATAGGATAGGTTTGATTTGTTTAGAGGAGAGAAGTCCAAGGGTGAGGGGAAAGAAGTGCCACATGGATAGCTTGCATGACAGATAACAGTCAAATTTTCAACTTAATGATCAACATAGTCAAACACTTATAGAAGGGTGAGATTGTACCTAAATGAAAAATGTTAAGCTAAAATTATGTCAAAGAATACTTTCGGATATGAGGTGCACCTAGTTGGAAACGTTAAGGAAAGATTTTTACCTTAATCCTATAATTTATCAATCCTCCTTGTTTCTGTCTTATTTTGTTTTTCACTCTTCTTGCAAATACCTTAAGTAATCCAACTATAAAGTTTTCTTTTCAAATATTTGAATTAGCATCTTATCTTTGTTAACTTAAGGATAAAATCGTCTTTATACCTTCTAAGATATGCTAATACAGGACATTACAAATTCATTAGCTCTTCTAAATATTTTTCTTGTATTCTTGTGGGTTCTTCTACAAAGAATTTCACTATGGCATATATTAACTGAGCTATATTATCTAAATATCTTTGTTCTTGAGTAATGGGATTGATCTTTATTGAATGCCAGTTTTTTATTTGTTCATTCATTTTCAATGAGAACATTCTCCCACCATCCTTTAAGACTAAATCCTTATGTTATCATATCAAAAATATTATAATCATTTTCATTTTTTATTATATAGGCTACTATTGCCATAGTTATTTCTTGGACTAAATTCATTATTTCATATTTGCTGCATCCATCTATGTTCTACCCATAAATTAACATTCTGTAAGTTTGTTTATCTGGCATTATAGGTCTTGGATAATAATTTTAAATTTGAACTTCCTTTAAAATCATTTATTTTTATTCTGTTAATCTGTATGTCTTTTGTTGATAGATTTCTTTATATGCATTTATTCTATCTTTATTTTTCTCCCTTAGACTTAACATTTATAATTTTTTATTTATATCTTGTAATATATTTTGAGAGAATGATATTAAAGTCTCACATCAGGGAATTAATTACTGTAAGGTCCATTAACAACTCAACTAAAATGCATTGACAATAGTTGTCAATGCAGTTTAGTTCAGTTGTTAATGGATCTTGCAGTAATTAATTCCCTTATGTGGGACCTAAATGTAATTCTCCCATATATTTTCTGTTTTATTTTTATCTCTAAATTCACATTTTCCAAAAGAAATTGTTTTGGCTTGTTCTATAGGCATGGCTTTGTATTTAAATATTGGCTTCAAAGGATTTATTCTCTTTGTTAAGAAATTTTTACTTGTTTCTTCTTTTTCTAACTTATTTTCTATTCTGTCTAGTTGTTGTCTTATTGTATACAGGGTTTGGTATGTGTAATTATTTTGCTCTATAGTTTTTAGTAAACCTTTATCTTCCCATGGATTAATTATCTTTAAATGAGAGGCTATTATTTCATTTTCTCCTATCTTCTAATGGATGGTGTGTTGCTGTAACACTTACATTATTTCTACATTTTCAATTTCTCGTTCTAAGGGTATTTTTTTTTCTTTTATTTTAAAGGATGTTGATCTAGGCAATATTTCATATATTATATATTTTTTTGTTGTTCTTATTATTTCTTTTAATTTTTCTTATTCTAAGGGTTTTGGCTTAGTTAATCTTGGAAAATTCCATTTTGTAGGTAACTGTATTTCACCATATTTTATTCTTTTTGGTATTAAGAAGTATTATTGAAAGAAAATTCTAGCAAACCAAAACCGATAAACATGAGAAGCATTAGTGTCCTATAAATTAAAGTCATAAAATGCAAACTTTGAAAACAGAATGCAATATGATACAAAATATAGAACACAAGGGAAAAAAAAGATATATATATATATATATATATATCAATACCAAAGAAAACATCATGACACTCATTTCATGTAGAACTGTAAGAATTATAGCGGGCTCATGGTTTAGCAGGATGGAGAGATCCATTAAAAGGACAGACCAGAACCAGCCAACTTCTCTTCAATCACCTTAGACAATTTCTCTACCATCCAAGGGGAAAAATGATTTACCCAATCTCCTACTTCACCTTTCCTAAAGAGATCCCTATTTTCATACTGCTTCAAGAATTTCCCACTCTTGTTGACTTCCAATTCCTTCATCTTCTCAAAGCTACACAGCTCAATTATGCTTTGAATAACTCCATTACTTTCCTCCTCTGAAGTGAAAGGGCATTCCAAGAATTCAGCTGCTCTTTTCAAGTGCAATTTGATATCTCCTTTCAAATCTTCGTACTTTAAAAACAAAACCTTGTTTGGTGTCTCTTTGCTCTCTCTCCAATAACCCAACATGTGTGTCCAGAATGGACCAACCTCATTGATCCCGTTGCAGTACTTCTCAAATGCTTCCTCACATGATATTTTGGGTAAAGATGGTGGTGAGAGTTTTTTCAAGAAAAGCCATAAAGACACAAACTGGTCAAATGGATTACGACATATATAGATTACCTTGCATTTAGATTTCGTAATTGAATCAGGCAATGAATGAAATGGGACATGTGTACCAAAAAGTCTAGGCTCAGGCATGTTGGATAAATCAGGAATTTGGTTGTTTGCACAGTAATTTAACTCTATGAAAGGAACAAGCTCGTGTGAATTGTGAGTCAGCAAAGGATGGTTCCTTTGTGAAGGAGAGAAACGCTTACGACTCACAATGGCAAAAATAAGGGCTTTCAACCAAGTAGTTCCAGATTTTGGTAAGGTGGCGATAACAATATCGTCGTCTTTTGCTTTGAAGTGCTTCTGAAAAGAGAGTATGCGTTGGATACTAAATGGTGCGTACCAAATGTCTTGATAGAGATAAATGTCTGGGAAAGCCCAACCCTTCTCTCCGGGAAGAGATTTGAGTAGATCCTTACATTCATCGCAAATATCGTTCTCAGACTCAACATTTCGTTGAACTTTTGGGATGCAAGAGACACTAGTTTCGGCCATTGGAACCACGGTATAACTAGGGTATATTAACTAGCTTGAAAACAAGTTTCCATTATTTATAGACAATTTGAAATTGAGAATCATCACAGTCGCAATATAGAAGTATCTATCTGACTATCGAGCACGTTAAAAGACTCGAAGGCATTCGCTGGTAGTCCAGCTGTACGTGAAGATCAAGATAAGGAATTTGATCGAAACTGATAAATCATTGAAAAGATATATAGACATAGAGATAAAGTTCTTGTGTGGCAAAGAAAATTTTATATATAGAGATTAGGTTGTTGGGGACAAGGCAGTGACGGTAACTTCGATTCATATGGCTCCACAAGTCGCAGATGATGAATCATTGACAAGGAAGGGACCACTACAACTTGTCGACGATGCCGAAGTGTCAATGGGATTCATCGCACTCAAAGCACGTGGGTGTCCATATATAATAGGGAAAATAGCACTGAAGTACCACTGAGAAAAATTAATATCGATCAAGGACAAATAAGTTTTAAAATTGGACTGTAAACCCTTGGTCTTTGAGTGATATTAATTTTTTAAATCAAAAATCCAAATTGCTCCTCAAGTTAGGGGGAAGAAAAGCCCCCCACTATCATTGGTTTTCTAACTTGTTAAAACTCAAATAGATTATTGTTAATTTTAAGTCTAATGTTAATGTTAGGGAAAAAGCACTCAAATAGATTGCTGATGTTGATGCTTAAAAAGCATAGGTCTAATGGAACAAGTGTATGGACAAAAAATTGTTTAAATTAACAATAGTCCACTATGGTTTTAACAAGCTAGAAAAGCATATAGAATGAGCATAATTGTACATATTAGTATGTCATCAACAAGTATTCATTTAGGTTTTAATAACAACTATTTTAAATTAACAACAGTCTTTTCGGGTTTTAACAAGCTATAAAAGCATATAGGATGAGAATAATTGTACATGATAGTCTTTTATCAATAAGTATCCATTTGAGTTTTGACAATAATTTATTTAAAATTAACAACAATCTATTCAAGTTTCAACATGTTAGAGACACTAATAGGATGGGCCTAAATTTTACATGTTAGTCCTTTGTCAACAAGTATCTATTCGGGTTTTGACAACAACATATTCGTGATTAACAATAATACATTGAGACTTTTAACAAGTAAAATGCATAAAGTTTTAAAGCTCTCAATTTATAATTGTCCATGTCAAATTAAGTAACATTAGTAAAATAACAAATGCTATTTAGGAATTAAGAATACACCATTATGTTATACCATGGAAGTGGTTAGAAGTTTGGTTTACTACTTATATTTTGTTTGCCATATATAATTAAAGGGGCTTGGAAGTGGCCCCTACCAAAACCCTCCTTTGGCCACCTAAACTAATTATTCTTGAATAAGTGTTGGAGCTCTAGTGACCCTCGTCGGTAGTAGGGGCTCCAATGACCTTGTTGTCAACAAGGACTCTGGCAATAAACCAACGGTCAACATCGATGATAGTGGGTGTTTCCTTTTTTTCCTCTTTTTTTTAGTTGAGTGGCTATTTAATTTTTTGACTTAAAAAATTAATATTAGTCAAGGAACAAGGGACTACAATGCAATTTTAAAATCTATTGGTCCTTGATTGACATTAATTTTTCTTAACGGTCCTTCACCGCCATTTTCTCTATATAATATATAACACTATCTGATATATTTATGAATCAATTTCACAAATCAGATTTAAATTTTTTATTTTTATCCCTATATTTTATAGTTATTAAAATAAAAAATTTTATAAATTTTTAATAAATTTGTTCATTATAATTAATTTAGACAATATATATTTAATCTAGATGGTTCAATTTAATATTAAATATTTTATAAAATTTATAAATTTAGATATTCTAAACAATCCAGATTTAATATTAACTTTTTTATAGTTTTTATTTTGACAAATAAAATTTTAAAAATATTGAACCCTAAATCAAATCTCTAAATTCGTTAATTAAAATGTTTAATGATGTATTTTATAATTGTCAAAAAATTATTATTGTTATTTGTATAAGACATGTATAAAGTTTTAAGGATAAATTTTTCATTCACCTGAGAATTAAAGACTTCTTTATTTTAATATTATTGTTTTTATAGAAAAAATGAATATTTTGTATATTTAAGTTAAATATATTATTTTAATCATGACCTATCTGACTCCAGATTGACCTTTTGTTGGACCACTAACTCTTAAATCACTGCCTCTATCAATTTATTGACTAGTCCAATTTTTAGTACTTTGGATGAAATGATATAATTTTTCATTTTTTTATGATTTTTTTTAAATAAGATAATTCCAAACTGCACATTTTTTTGGATATTTCTCTTTAAAAAATCATAATAATATTAAACTAGACTGTTTCATTACCATAAAATATTAATATTAATAAATATCTTATTTTGCTTATATTTATAATCAATTCCTTGTACTAAAGAACGAGTATCTCAATTGATAAGGGGCCATACTTGTGGTCTCAAGTTTGAATCATGGGTATGTAGTTGTGGTAAATACTCATTTTTTTAGATATTAAAGGATAAATTTTTATTTTTTTAATCATTGTTATTATATTTTTGTTTTCATTTGTTTAATATAAATGGTTGTTCTAATTGATAAAGAATAATAAAATTATAGTTCTTCTTTTAAAGTGTGTTAACCGTGAACAATAGAAATAATGTTGCTTAACTAAAAACAAAATCTGAGAACATTGTCATGTATGTTAAAAATTAAAATTAGTTTTTCCCCCTTAAATTACATTAAGAAAATAATAAAAATTATTTTTTATGTCATATGCCATGTGTATTTCATTATAAATCTGACATGGCAAACTCTATTAACTTACTAGAGTTAATTAATGATAGGGAGTTTCGAAAAACAAAATTAAATGTTAGAGGATTAATTTTAAACATTTAAAAGTAAGGGGGTCACATGCACTTATTTTAAAGTTTAGGAAGTTTTATGTATTTTAGCCATATTTTAATGATTAAAGGAAAAGAAAAATAGTTCAAAGGTGGAAACATTATAAGGGATACTCTTTCCATCACAAATTATAAGATACTTTTGTGAAATATTTGATGTCCTAAAATATAAGATATTTTGGCAAAACTAAAATGGTTAATGAGCAAATAGGATCCTAATTTTTTGCTCAAAAATTATCTTGAACCCTGAACTCTAAAAATATACAAAATAAACCCTAAACTTATAAATTCGTGACAAAATAAACCCTGGCTATTAACTTTTTTTAATGCCATTACTGTTCACAATGGGCCCCAGTTAATGCTAATGTGCCATTGTTAATTAGTACCACAAACTCTAAACTATTATATTAGTAGCATTCTGAATCCTTAACTGTTATGTTAGTAGTGTTCTAAATCCTGAACTTTAAAATTTTGAACAAATTATCCCCACCGATTATATATAGAACATTGACTATTATGTAGACTAAAATAGTCTTAGCATGGTTCGCCATGGTGAATGCAATGTTGGCTGTGGCGAATGACCTATAATTTTACAAAATGACATTTTTGCCCCTTTTTTGCAATGTTTTTCAAATGATTCATATCCCATACTTCCGTACACTCTATAACTCTAATTTAACCTTATTTTGAATAATGTTGATTTATTTAATGGTGAAAATTTAGAATCCTATTTGAAAAGAAGTTTAAAATTTGTTTGGATTCATAAATATTTGAATTTGAACCAAATTATTTATTTAAAATATATATATATATATATATATAACAGTCTTTGAATTTGAACTTGATATAAATCAAAATATATGCTTTGTTAAATATAACTTTTTTGTAATTTCAAATTTCCTTTAAATCCTAATTATTTAAATTTGTAAATATTGCAACCCTCTCATTTTCTTTACACATTGGTACCGCTGTCAGTCTCAAAATCACTCGTCCCTCATTTGTGTCTCTAATCAATTGAAAAATAGAAATAACTTTGTCACTTCCAATATTCCGTTTCTACTTTGAATTTTAGCATGTCTCTATTTTACCTTTAAAACTTTTACTTTATCCAAACAATATCCAAACAAATAATTTTGAATGTGAAGTTTTTAAATCTAGGATTTTATATTTAAATTTAAGTTCTCATCCATCAACAATCAAAAATTCAAAATGCTATCTAAGATATTTTTCCAGTATTATTAAAACAAGTATATGGCCTGTCCGATGCACTAAATGTTAAAGAATAAAAATAATTTAAATAAATAATAATAATTAAAAAATTTAAATGTTATTAAGTGAAAATAATTTTTTACTAATTTCTAAATAAATTTTAATAATAAATATAGATATATATTATACAAACATGCTACCGTTTGTATGTTCTTTATTGTTACGTTACTCCTGCTAATTGTTTAGAGAGAGAGTCGGTGCGGGAACTCTTACCATTTAAAACTCCTCAGAGAGAGAGAGAGAGAGAGAGAGAGAGAGAGAGAGAGTCGGTGCGGGAACTCTCACCATTTTAAAACTCCTAAATCAATTAAAACTTATCAATAATATAATACTTTTTTTTCGGAGAAAATATCATAACTTTATTGATGTTTAATGAAATAGCTTGCATTTTAAAAGCATTTGGGTAGATTAGATTTTCCATGACCATCCATTGCATAATATGGAAATGATTGCTACAAAGTAAGGAAGAACATCATTGTAAATATATTATAAAAGGAAATAAGTAATTTCGTGAAATTTTAAAATTAAAATTTAAAATTTCACAAAAAAAATTAAAATCAAATTTTAAAATTAACAGTTAAAATTATGGGTAAGAAGTTGGTCAGGTTGGATAACGGAGAGATTTTTGGAGATGAGGAGGATAGACATAATTTCATTATTATTTTATATTATAAATTTAAAATTATTAATAAATAAGTTAATGAGAAGTTGAAATAATATAGAGATATTTGAGGGGTGAAGTAGTTTTTTTTATATTTAAGAATTAAAAAAATAAATAAAGCAAAATTACATGAGGAACACATGCCGTTGCAAGGATGCTGTTTGTGGTTTTACTAATATTTTTAAAATTTGAATTTGAATTAGTCAAACTTTCAAGAAATGTTTAAAATTAAAATATCAAATTTTGATAATTTTTAAAAAGGAAATTTCAAAATTAAAATTTAAAATTATGAGTAAGAAGTTATTAAGTTTGGATCATGGAGGGATTTTTGGAGATGAGGAGGGTATAAATAATTTTCTTATTATTTTAAAATTAAAAATTTTGAGATTATAAATAAAAATTTAATAAAAAATTGAGATAATATAGAGATATTTGGGGGATGTTTTTATTTATGTTTAAAAAGTTAAAACAATAAATAAATCAAAATTATATTGGAGACACGTGTCATTTTCAAGATGCTACTTGCATTTGATCTACTTTTATATAAATATAGATATGGATATATAGATGTCGCTTCAATTCCCTCCCCCGGGGGGCGGAAATGAGACCAATGCTTTTTTTCACATAGTTAAGTATGGAATATTCATATACAACTATACCAACATAATAATAAAATTCATAAAGGTCATTATCAAAGCACGGGATATATGTCTACATTATTGCTAAATATCAAATAATTTATCAAAAATTAAGTTTAATAACTAATAAAGGTTAGTTTAATTAGTAAAAATTTATCTCATAACCCTGAAGATCATAAGATCAAATCTCAATGCTAATATTATAATTTTGTTGGTGAACTATTTAAAAATATCTTTGTAAGCTTTTATTGAGCTTAGAGATGCTAATTAACCTCCAGGACTCAACTTTTCTATATTTTTATATACAAAAAAAAATGTAATAAATGAAATGCTTTATCCAATAGTATATCTTCTAGGATTTGGATCTAGTGAGTAAAATCCACACATTCAACAAGGGTTTCATCCGGCATCCTCAATTAAATTGAATGATTATAAGAGATTTATCATATAGTACTTATAGAAAGTATCAAATTTCAATTTTTTGGAGGGAACATCATATGTGAGGAGTGCTTTGATAGTGATAATTGTTTTAAATTTTTGGAAAAAATATATCTTAATAATTTTTAAGTAGTGATAAAATCCAATAATAACTATAAAATTGAGTGGGTAGACATGGACCACTCACCAATTGAAAATCCACATCTTCTATCTTTATGAGCTCCGTTTCTCTGCAGACAGCAATTGTGTCTCCATTGGGCTCTACTTGATTTAGTAATTAGTTTCGTTAATACGTGAGCAATATAAAAACATAATATACTATCTAGGTCCCAATTTTCATGTAATTATATATTCATTATTTTTTAAAAATAGAATAATGCAAAGTAATGTGCCTAGACACATGTCCCAGCTGTGGTAAGACTCCCACACAAACAATAAGATAGCACATAAACATAAAATTAAAATAAAAACACGACAGTATTATATGACAGCATGACCCTGAACTACGACTCTCTTTTATCATCATATTCAAATTTTCTGTTCAAGAAAAACTAAAGAAAAATAAAACCTGTAGGGCTATAGAAAAGGCACCCAGAAACCAGATCCCATTCTTACTGAAGGAGATACAGTTCCAGAGTTGACGCATATTAAAGTGAAAAAGGGAACATTAAGTTAATGGCAGATTTGGATATAATATTGTCGGATTTGGGGCAAATGGTGGTGCAACTATGTTTAAAAACAGCCATACGATACGAAATTGTCGAATGGGTTACGACATATATAGATGATCTGCATTTGGATTTGGTAATTGAATCGGGTAATGAATGAAAAGGAACATGTGTGCTAAAATGTCTGCAGGAAATATGGAGAGATCAGGAATCTAGTTGTTTACATAATGATGGTACTCAAAGAAAGGAACAAGCTCGTGTGGATTGGAAATGAGTAAAGGATGGTTATTTTGTAAAGGAGGGAATACTTGAGATTCAAAATAGAAAAAGCAAGGGCTTTCAACCAAGTAGTACCTGATTTTGGTAAAGAGGCTATAATAATATCACTATCTTTTGCTTGGAAATGCTTCTGAAAAGATATTATGTCTTGGATTGGAACTGGTAAATGCCAAATGCCCTGGTAGAGATAGATGTTGGGTGGAGGAAACCCTTGGTTTTGGAAGAGAAGGAAGAAGTTGCTTACATTCTTGGCTAAGTTTTTCATATTGTTCATTGTAAGCCTCATTCTCAGCGTCAACACTTGAGTGGTTTCTTTAAGAACGATGTGGTAGTAGTTTCAGCCATTGGAATGCCGCTATAGTGAATTAACTTTCGTTTATTTATTGTACGAAGTTGGGTAATAATAGAACAATTGTGAGGGAAAAATCGTGATGGCCCATCCAAGATATTTTCAGATAATAATATTCTTAAAAGATAACTTTCACTTTGTCATTTCTATATATGTACATAACACCTTTCAATGGTTTTTGGATTTTTCCCTTGTCATTTTGCGTGTAAAAAATTGGTTTTATTGTTAATTTTTTTATACATGGCCATGGAAATCGTGTAAGGAGAAGAAATTATCTGGATATCTTAAAAACCATGATATTTTTACATTTAAGCCAAGGGGCTCATTAAAGATTGTTAAGTCATAAGATTGGTTTGTTTGAAATTAATAATCTCACTGACCATTTTTTCTTAAACTAGAAAGTGCATTCATAAATTAAAAAGTTACATGGATACAAAGTCATTAAGCAAATCTCACTGACCATTGAAAGATCCATTTGAGCAAAAAGATGATCGAGGTGACTTACGTTGAAAGTGAGAGAATATTAGAAAATTTGTTTGCCTCGGTGGATTTGAAAATAAAGACAATTTTTAAAGGTAATTTTGTCATCTCACTTTAATTTTTTTGTGACATTAAGACCTTTACAACTTTTTCATTTTTTTTAAAATATTTTGGAACCTAGTTATAATTAGATTGATGTCCTTAACTTAATTATAATTTCTTTAAAAGGATGAAGTGATGAACACAAGTATACATCAATCAATGAAATTAAAATGGTCATTATAAAGTGATAAAGGATTTCATTGAACTAATTATTATGTTAGGACATCACTGTACCAGTCAATGAAATAAAGGCAGGCATTTATAAAGTAATAAAAAATTTTGTTTAGATACAATCATTTAAAAAATAAAAAGATGGAATCGAATGTAGCCAAGAAAAAGAAAAGAGTTACTTTTTTGCTGGACATATTTAAATTGCATTATATGCTAATATAAAACAACTTTCATCATGGCTATATTAATCTATATATAAAAAATTCAATTGAGTGGCCTAAGTCCACTCACTTAATGATGTCTCATGTGGCAATGATAACAACTTGCTATTTGATTTAATTAAACGGCTACAAGAGATTTTGTTCTATAATAATATTATGAAAAATCCTAAATTTCAAAATTTTTGGAAGGAACAACGTATAAATGAAAAGTGTTTTGACTGTATGGTTTTTTTTGAATTTTTTTTAAAAGGAAATATATCTTACTAATTTTCAAATATTGATTAAATTTAATAGCCATAATTTAGACACTCTTTGAGTGAGTAGACTTAATCCACTCATTGAATTCAAATCCATATCAAAACCAAAGGACTAAGACCTAGACTCTAACAAAAAGAAAATAGATAATTATACCCAAATCTCATGCATCATAATTAGATACTATAAGGTTTATTGACAATTAAATATAATAAATTAATATTTATTTTAGTTATCATTTGCTTTACTCAATTGTTAATCAACCTTGTAATATTTAACTGGACAGAATTAGTCTTAGTTTTTGGCTGATAATTATGTAGTTAATTGTTTGACTCATGCACACTCACCTTGTGAGGAGAGAGGAGATAATGTAACTTTTTCTAGTAACCATCTTCAGATGAGAAATTTATTCTTAAATCTGCATATCGTTTTCTTTTTGCAAGTAGTAACCATAGTGAGGAGACCACTTGGAAGCTCTTATAGAAATGGCCTATCTTTCATGCGGTTGTTTTCCCATGAGAGTGCTACAAGGGACCTAAGAGTCAGACGAGGGTTGAAGGAATCATCAAATTGCCCTTTTAACCATGAAGTACTAGAAAACTCCTTACATTTGATGATAGGTTGCAAAAATTAAATGCAACTAAACATTGGGTGTTTGTAATTTCTCCTAAATTTCTTGATTAGTTCATTAACCTATAAGGTATTGAATGGGTCAAATGAAACTTAAGTCTTGATATTGGTAGATCTTTCACTAGAAAAATAGCTTGGCCTATTCTTTTTGGATACATTTGTTAGGATATTTGAGTTGATAGGTGAAAGTTTTTATTTGAAGGTAATGGAGTTACTAATTGTTATAATGCCAATGTGAGTTTCTTCAAGCTTATGTTGATAAGGACCTCCTAACAAATCTCCCCCATGAAAGGACTTATTCTTTAGTCCTAGCATTGTGACTTCTTAGGGTTCTAACTATCCCAAGCTTTTTGTTGAGGGGTGAAAAGCCCTAATCATGTCAAGCTTCTTAAAGAAACTAAGATGTAACAATGAGAGTACCCTAGTCACTCTATCCTCAAGGATCAGGCATTTTGCAACCAAATCAAGACAATGATTAATAAATTAAAATTCTAGAATTGAAGGTGAGAGTTTAAGAGAGAAAATAAATGTTTATGTTCAATTTTAATGTCAAATGAGTAAAGGAAAATTGTGTATAATTCAACTAAGTTTTAAAGTATCTTGCCAAGATTAAAACCCACCACTTTTATCCTTATACTTCCTTACCTTGTTTTTAGATTCAATTGCCTTCTTCAATTGGTATGTGAGGCGTCTTAATGACCATCAAGACTAGGTGATAGTGATTATAACCTAGTAAACACTTAGAATTCAACACACACTACTAAAAAAAAGCATTTCTAATACCCTAATTTATGTTTCATTTTAAAAGTTAGAATTAGAAAGAACACAATCCACGTCACCCAAGTAAAAAGAGGACGTAGATTGAAAAAAATTTATTTTAACAAAACAATTTTAATAATCCACGTCTCCTTAATTCTTGAGGGGACGTGGCTTTATAAGAGTACTTCATAATCCACACGTCCCTCCTTTAGGATAGAGTCGTGGCTTGTGAAGAAGCCACGTCCCCCTTGAAGAAGGGGACGTGGATTCTAACAGAAAGAAGCCATGTCCTCCTTGAAGAGTGGGACGTGGATTCTAACAAAGCCAGCTGGTTGTTGCAGAAGCCACATCCCTTTCTCCAGGGGGACGTGGCTTCTAACAGCACCAGCTGGCTTCTACAGAAGCTGCAGAAGCCACGTCTCTCTGCTCTCTGGGGGACGTAAGAAGCCACATCCCCCAGAGAGCAGAGGGACGTGGCTTCTTGAGAATACACGTCCTCCAGAGAGGAGAGGGACGTAGATTCTCAAATCCACGTCCCCCTCCTCTTTGAGGGACGTGTATTCTCCTTCCTACTCAATTTTTGAGCCCCGCGCCAGTCAAGTTTTTCAAAATAACACTTAAAGTCTGTTGTACCTACCCTGCCCTCATCTCCAATCAGAGTATCATCTTTCTGCTTCTTAGTCTCAGCCAAGCTTCTCGGTCTCATTTTTCTGCTGGCTCTGTGATCGTCTCTCTCAGCTTCTCATTTGCTCTTGGTCTCATCTTACTGATCGCCTCTTGGTGCTTCTCAGCTTCTTGGCCAGCAGGAACAGTTGCTCTGCTTCTCGGTGCTTCTCATTTCTTACCAATATTTGGTCAGTGCTTCTCATGAATTTTCCAGCTAACCCACCATTCTGTTTTGTTAAAAAGGAAGTCTGTAGGACAATCAGATTTTTCAGATTTCCTATGTTTGCTTTTAAATCGTAAGTATCAATAGAATTTCATCCCTGTACGGATATTATTATTCAAGCTTAACTTGGGCATCTTTATGCCCGCATTCATGTGTGTGTGTGTGTGTGTGTGTGTGTATTCTGGTTTCATTTTCTACCATAAGCTAGAAAATGGTCTCCCTTTATTGTTAGGGTTTGTCTGCAAGTGAAACCGAATACATGCATGATTGTGTGCTTTAATGGTTACTTTAATAGACCTGTCACATGTTTGAATATCAAATTAACTTCAGATTGTCTTAACATAAAAAACAAAAACATGGAAAGATTAGGAAATGCTTTTAATGATTGTGTACTTTCTAGTTACATTTTCACTAGCCAAATTCATGAGTCTGTTCAATTTGCTAGCTTTTTTTTTTTGCTCTACTCAAATTCACAGTCATTTCTTATGGAGTTATAGAATGAATTCAACTCCCAAGGTCTATATTTCTCAAGCATGGCTGAAACAATATTGGTCTAGAATTGAGATCCTGCTAAACTGAATATGGAAATAGAAAATGCTATCATATGCTAGCAAAAAAAGAAAAAGGGAGTATAAAATAGTGAATGATATTTTTGCTCATTATATATAAACGTTATAATATATATATATATAAGATAGTATTATATATATATTTGTATATAATTTATATTTATAATATTTTTTGTAAAATATTTTACTGGATTTTTTATTATTTAGGAAGGGAAACTTTTGATTTTCTTGTATTTCCTTGCTACCTTTATTAAATGTTGGTCTAAGAAGTAGAATTGATTTGTTTGACATTTTTTTTTTCTAAATCTACGTGTTAGTGTATTTATTTTAAAGTAGAATGGATGGAAACCATTGCTAATTTTATTTTCAAGAAAATGTTCCCTCTGGTGATAAAACTTTTTGTTTGGCCCAAGCTAGTGAATAATAGTTACCAATATAATCTATGATTTATATAATATTTCATTAATATATAAAATACATAAGAAAACTTAAATATAATACCCTCAAATTATGTGAATTTTAATTCATTTCAGGGTGTGTAGACCCTAGAATTGTCTTTGAAGTAAAGTCTTCCCATATAAATAAATCATTTACTTTCATTAATTTTTTATTTATTTATTATTATTTGCATTTGATTATAACAGAAAATTAAAGTATAGTAAAAGGTTAATTTAATCTTATGCAATAAATGGGTTGTGAGTGTCTGACATTTTCTCCATATACAATCAATTTCCCAAACTCTTTTGTAGATCATTATAATTTTGTTTTAATGATTTTCAAGGTTCGTTAAAAACTTTGGGCACTTTTATTTCTGTCGTTTATTGATTTCCCTCTCAAATTGATGATGATGAGCCAGTTTTAAGCACATAACAATATTCCTGCTACAGTGAGAATACACACTCATGCCTATATTCTTTCTGGTTTTTACGATGACAAATTTTGAAAATATTGTTTATCTTTAATATACAAGAAAGTTAAAGTAATTAATATCTTTTTAAATTTTACCCCTCGCTTATTTATTATGATTATTAATTAGAAAGAAGAGTAAAATTAAAAAATATATAATTTTAATAATTTTAATGATATAACTATCATTTTTTTAATGAATATGAAATTGAAAAAATGAGTCTAATTGAAGTACAAGTAAGATAGTGAATTGTTAATTTGATAGATTTTGTGATGATTTATTAGGTAAAAAAAGAATGGATCGTAGTTGGATGAATGCTAGTAGAATGACTGAGGAGTATGAGAATGGCATGGACCAATTTCTTGAATTTACTAGGAAAAATGTTCCTAGCAAAAAATGGAAAAGTATTGTTGTCCTTGTGTCAACTGCATGAATAAGATTGAATTGGGTATTGATGAAATAAAAGAGCATTTAATTTGCGATGGGATAAATTTAAGGTATACAAGATGGGTATGGCATGGGGAGGTAGGAACAACTTCTATGCCCCAAAATAAGTGAATTGTGAATGATTGAGATGATAGAATAGAGGATATGATTCGTGATGTTAGGATGACATCATTTGCACAATCACATGCATATGACAACTTACGTAGTGATGCAGAGAAACCCTTATACCCAGGGTGTACTAATTTCACGCTCTTGATAGCTGTGTTGGGATTGGTGAATTTAAAGTCAAGAAGTGGGTGGACCGATTTAAGTTTTACGGAGTTACTTGAATTCTTGAGTAAAATGCTTCCAGCCCATAATTTACTTCCAAAACGTATGTATGAGGCAAAGAAAATCCTATGTCCAATGGGTATAGGTTATAGGAGGATACATGCTTGTCCTAATGACTACATACTATATAGAAATGAGTATGAAGGGTTACACAAGTGTCCCAAATATGGGACTTTACAGTACAAAGTAAAGAAGATCGATGATGTTGATCATGGCGATGAGATCATAACTAAAGGGCCTCCTGCGAAGGTGATGTGGTATCTTCCAATAATACCACAGTTTCAATGTTTGTTTGCTAATCCAATAGAAGTAAAGAATTTGAGATGGCATTTTGATGAGAAACTATCTGATGGAAAACTTCGACACCCGACTGATTCTCCTCAATGGAAGGTAATAGATCACATATTTCCTCAATTTGAAAGTGATCTGATAAACCTTTGGCTTGGACTCTATACGGATGGAATCAACCCATATGGCAATCTTAGTAGCACACACAATGCATGGCCAGTTTTGTTAGTTATTTACAACCTACCTCCTTGGTTGTGTATGAAGCGTAAGTACATAATGTTGTCTTTGATGATTTCGGGACCAAAACAGCCAGGCAACAATATTGATATTTTCTTGGCCCCTTTGATTGAGGATTTAAAAATGTTATGGGAGGAAGGTGTAGATGTATTTGATGCTTATAAGCAAGAGCACTTCAAGTTGCATGCCATGATTTTTACAACAATAAATGACTTTCCTGCATATGGAAACTTGTCAGGATATAGTGCTAAAGGCCATAATGCATGTCCTATATGTGAAGAAGGCACACACTACCACCAACTTAAGCATGGAAGAAAAACAGTCTGCCTTGGTCATCGAAGATTTCTTGATCGGTATCATCCTTACCGTAGGTTGAAGAAGGCTTTTAATGGTTCACAGGAGTATGAAATGGCTCCAAAGGCCTTAACTGGAGACCAAGGTTATCAGCATGTAGAAGGAATCAATGTCATTTTTGGTAAGAATAAAAGGAATGTAAGTGAGAAGAATCTGTGGAAAAAGAGGTCCATTTTTTTTAATCTTCCATGTTGGTGGAGTTTAGATGTGAGGCATAGTCTTGACGTGATGTATGTGAGAAAAATGTGTGTGATAGTCTTATTAGTACGCTTTTACACATAAGTGGCAAGACTAAGGATGGAATAAATGCCAGACTTGATTTAGCTAAAATGGGAATAAGAAAGCTTACATGTCAGACTTGAAGTTACTAGGCATGAAGTCTCATGACTGCCATGTGTTGATGCAGCAACTTTTACCAGTGGCTATTCGAGGGATTATGAAAGATGATGTGAGACACATGATAACTAGATTGTGTATGTTCTTCAACGCTATATGCAGCAAAGTTATAGATCCTGACAAGTTAGATGAATTAGAAAATGAGGGTTATATTATTTTATGTCAATTAGAAATGCACTTTGCTCCAGCATTTTTTGACATTATGGTGCATTTAATAGTTCATTTAGTTAGAGAAGTAAGACTCGGTCCTGTTTATCTTAGATGGATGTACCCATTCGAGCAATACATGAAAATCTTAAAAGGGTATTCTAAAAACCCATATAGGCCTGAAGCATCAATTGTTGAAAGATATGTGGCGGAAGAGGCTGTTGAATTTTGTACTACATATCTAAAAGGATTAAAGGCTGTTAGGGTCCCTTAAACTCGGCATGAGGGGACAAGACTTGCTGGTAAGGGAACACGGGGGGTTAGAGTGAAGTGTATGTCTCATGAAGAAGTCTTGCAAGCACATTTGTACATCTTGAATAACATGAAAGAAGTTCAACCTTATTTAGATGCTCATAAAAAGTTGTTGAAAGACAAATACCCAAGAAAGAATGAAATTGAGCACAACAAGACTTTCAAAAAATGGTTCAAGAAAAAAGTTATGAATAAGACTAGTGTGTCTGATACAATAATGTGGTTAGCTGAAGGACCTCGTTTTAAGATCGTGTGTTGGGTGGGTACGATATAAATGGATATTCTTTCTATACAAAAGCCCAAGATGATAAAAGTACTATGCAAAATAGTGGGGTAATGGTAGAAGCGGAAGCCCAGCATTTTTCTAGTTTAAAAGATAATAACCCATTATTGGCTCGCACGAACTATTATGGAGTGGTTGATGAGATATGGGAGGTGAATTACACTAAATTCAAAATACCTGTTTTCAAATGTAGGTGGGTTCACTTTAATGCTATTAAAGTAGATAAGGAATTTGGGTTTATTTTAGTTGATCTCAAAAGGCTTGGTTTTAAAGAGGAGCCCTTCATTTTAGCAAGTCAGGCAAAACAAGTTTTTTACATCATTGATCCAGCGAATAAACAGCGTTCTATTGTACTACTAGGCAAAAAACAAATTATTGATGTAGAGGATAATGACTCAACTTTTAACCTTGATGAAACCCCGCCTTTCACTATAAATCTACCTAGATCAACTGAAGTAGATTTGGTTGATGATGAATATGCAATTAGAGATGATCATTGTGAAGGAATTTGGGAGAATGAATAAAGTAAGAATTACTTAATAAAACATTGAATTAATTGATTCTTTATATTCATATATTTGTTTTATTTATTTATTTTTATATATTTAATTGTAATGCAAGTTGCTTACTTGTATTATTTTCTAATCTTAACAGGCACATGGAGGGTTCTAATGAAGATGTAGTTGACACATCCAGCGTAACTTACAAGAAAAGAGGTAGAGGAAGTACAAAATTGAAGGAGCTGGCACTACGTCAGGCCACTACAGAGAGAGTGCATTTAGAATTTGGTGGTGGTAAAAGACCACTTGGTCCAGAAGGGGACAAGTTTGTAAGTTACATAGGGCTTATAGCTCGGAGTAAAGTTGGGATCTTGTATCATAATTGGCAAGAAGTACCAGAAGCTACGAAGGACATGATTTGGAGTGATATTTTGGTATGCATATCTTTCTATTTTTTTATTATTTTAATTATATTAGATACCGTTATCTTACTTTATAATTATAACATATTACAGCTTACTTATGATATCCCTCCTACCGATGAGATGAAGAGGTACTGGCTTCAACAAGTTCGTGATCGGTGGAATGATTTCAAGTCATCACTTTCTAGGGAATACATTCGAGGAGCAAAGAAGAAGAACAATCCATGTTTGGAATATAATTTCATTGATGATGACACTTGGAGAGAATTTGTGAGGTCACGAGATGATCCTAAATTTCAGGTAAATTTTGATATAATTAATAACTTAGTTTATTTTTGTTTAGTTTACAACTAACTTTATTTTTATTTTATTATATGAATTAAGTGCTACAAATAAAGAGAGACAATCCAAAAATAAATATCAGCATTACTTGTCTCGGAGGAGATATAGGAAGCTGGACCAGAAAATTAGGAAGTTGATTTGAAGCAATTGGAGGAAGCTGCGAGATCTGACCCCAGTATTATTGTTCATCCCCTAGCTCCTCCAACTCGGCAGAGGAAATGGAAAGAAGCCAGAATCAAGAAAGGCCAATATATTACTCCGGAGGCTGCTGAAGTTGCTCAACGGATTGTAAGTAATTATACTAACTAGATTCAATTTTAGATTTCCTATCTTTTAAGATAAATTCATTTATTAAATATTGCAGGATTCACTTGAGGAACAAGCTTCCCAAGGATCATTTCAATCCACTGGAAGAATGGATATCTTGGCATCAGCAATTGGAACGCCAGATTATTCTGGTCGTGTTAGGGGGGTAGGAAAAGGAGTTGGTTTGAAGGAGTATTTCGAACCAATTTCACGAGGCTCAGCAGGAGTTATATCAAGAGCTGAGCTTGATGACCTTCTGGCAAAGGTTAGAGACAAATGTGCTCGAAAGTATGAGCAGGATAATTTGCTACTCCGTGAGTAGATTCTTCAAGAGGTTAGATCCATGGTCACCAACATGGGAACCATACAAGACAGTGGATAGGGAATTGGGCAGCAGGAACTCCAAGTTTTCATTACCTTTAATTAGTTTAATTATTCAAATTTGTTTATTTTATTTTATTTTCTTTCATTGTGTTTACTTATTTTTCCAGACTTCTCCCGTGCTTCAAAGTACTAAAGATAGCTGTAATCCACCTGAGATGGCACTACATGTCTCTAATCCCTTAGTAGAAGAGGAACGAGTTTGTTTTCTTTATTTGGATAATCCTTGGAAGAGGATTGTTGATTCAGCACGGCTATATATGCTCACAGAAACAATCCATAACATGAGTATTTTGGATGATCAAGTAAAGGTGACGGTTGAGGTTGTTCTTGAGCCAAACATGAATGTGCCATTCCCTACTGATGAGGTTGAAAAATTAGGTGAAGCATTGGGACAATTCATTTTATGGCATAAAAGACTTGTTAACACAGAGATGACAATTCCAATGGTAGAAAAACTCTTCATTATTCTTTGATTATCTCTTTTGATTTTACTTATGTAACTTTTATTTATTTCATATTTTATTAGGATTTTGATGAGGGTGAGGATTGTTCTGCTCTATTACAATTACATGAATTTTTTAAGGCAATGACAAAGCCTATCAATTTGACAATGCCTAAAGGAATTGTGGGTATAGCCAAGTCATATGCTTTTGCAATGGACAAGAAAGACATCTTGGAATTCTTATTGTTGAGGGAGTTGGATATCTCATGGGCTATGCTATCTATCTTGTAATTTTATTACCTCTAGGTTTCTTAGTAGTCTTTGTACTAGACCACGGAAAGATCAATTTGGATTTTTGTGTCCAGCTTCTTTGACATCGGCCCACAATGATATCAGTGATAGGATGAGATACGTGGGCAATACTATTTCAGAAACAAAATTGTTATCTGGCTCCAATTCTTGAGGGGTAAGTTCTTTTATATTCATTTATATATATATTATTTTGATAATCTTTTTATGCTTTCATGTATTGATTTCTTTTGTCTCTTTGTAGTTACCATTGGTCCCTTTGTGTTATATGCCCATATTTGCATGAGATCTATTGGTTTTGTTCTATGGGCAAGCAACCAAGTGCTGAAACTAAAATATATTCAACATGTAAGTTAAGATTATTTTTATAAATGTTAGATATTTATTTTTTTTTAATACTTTATACTTTATTTAAATATCATGATAGAGCATTGAAGATATATTATATGACTGGGAGAAATCGACGCCCAGTAAAAAATACATCTCAAAAAAATCCCTCACCGACTTGGATTTTTCCAAACGTAAGTAATTTCAATTCAATACTTTTTATTCACAACTTTTTTATATATATTTTTGTTTATACTTATTATCTGATTCTTAACTTTCAATGCCATCGCCAGATAGGGAGTACAGAGTGTGGATATTATATTATTCGTTATATGTATGAGATTATTCAATCTGAAACTAACGAAAATTTACACATGGTAAGTTACATTATTATTTATTTTAATAATATTAGTTTCTTAAGGCTTTAGAATTTGGATATCTAATGAACATTTGATAAAAATTTGCAGCTTTTGACAGTGGGTACCCTTATACCAGTGAAGACATAACTGACAATCGAAACAATTTAGCAGGTTATCTTCTTCATGAGATAATTACATAGTTTGATTTTATAGTTTATCCATATAGTTAGATAGAAGGATATAAATCCTAATGTGTTCAAGTAGTTTGTTGGAATTTGGTTGTAAATATTGACACTTGAATGGGTGACAATAGTTTTGTCATTCCAATGCACTTGGTATATTTTGTTGTGATAGTTTATGAATGGCTGTAAATGAGTTGCTATTTGCTGAACTTTTGTTGTATGAATTTGGCTATTTCTGTGGCATACTTTTACAGATTCTATTTTGGTTGTCAAGCAAATACAAATTGTATATAAAAACAAATTACAAAAATCACGTCACATTATTAAAAGGAGGGACGTAGCTAAATGTGTGCTCATGAACAAACCACGTCCCCTATTATAGAGGGGGATGTGGTTTCTCAAAGAAACCACTTCCCCCTCATGAATGAGGGATATGGTTTATAGGTCCTATAAACCACGTCCCTCTTACTTGGAGGGGACATGGTTTCTCTGACATTTTGAGTAGCCACGTCCACCTTATTTGGAGGGACGTGATTTATATGGAAATCACGTCCCTTTCTAGTAAAATGGGGACGTGAATTATATAGAAATGACCTCTCTTTTAATATTAAAAGGGACGTGGTTTATTCTTTTCCACGTCTCCATTATTTGTGACGTGGATGAGCCATTATTTTAAGTCGCTCAGTATGATGTCCCCTACAGTTGTGACGTGGAAAGGTTTAAAAATGCGACGTGAAAAGTCTATTTTGTAGTAGTGACACAAATCACCCAAAATAGATGCACTAATATGTGATTTAATCCTTAAAACTAGTCCTACCTCTTGCCTTGATCATTTTTAATACTTTAAACCAATCAAGATTATAATATTAACTAGAGTTTAAGACCTAAACTAAAGTAGATCCCATAGCCAAACAATAAGAGATTGAAATGGAAACATGTATTTATTCATCAAAATCTTAAGGCATAAATATAAATACTTAGAGTGCACAACTAATTCAAGAATGAAATACATATCCTCTTCTCTTTGAAACATAAATTTTGGCCAAGATGAACAATCTAAAACCTAGAATCATTCATGAATATCATGAATTATAGAATTAAAGAAGGAGAAAAAAAGAATTCAAAGCAATTGAAAGCAAGAGAAAAGGTTTAGAAGCACTCAATATGTGGCTTCCATGTCTTCAATACTTGATTGAGATGTAGAATTGTGGCTATAAAAGTGTGAGAAAGTGGAGAAAAATGAGAGAAAATTCAGTTGAACAAAGCTGAAAATTTCAGATAAGTGAGAGAGAATATGTGTAAATTGTAATGTGAAAATGAGTAAGAGAGGTGTATGAGTCATCGCTAAACCTCTTTGACAAGTTGTGATGGCATAAATGAGTAGAATATGCTGGGTTCTAGGTGATCAAATCCACAAAAAAAAATATGAAACTAATTAACAAATTTGGTTAGGAAATTCAAAAATGAATGTGGCTACCATTCAAGCTAGGTTAACTTGAATTCACTTGTAACTCTTGTAGCATGCTCCACATTTAATTAAAACTCACTAAACACTTCTAAAAACATGGCAACCTTGTATTAATATATTTTTCTAGGAACAACCTATGACTTATATCTTTTAATATCTTTTTTCAATATATAATGAATTAGAAGCTCAAACTTGTTTCATTATACCTAGGAAGACAAGAGACACAAACTAGGTTAATATCCCAAAAATTGCAAAAATCACCAAAATGTGTTTAAGTTAAGAATGAATCCTAATTGACTCTAAAGGCCTAGAAATGTCTATATATATGCAAGAATATATTGAACTCCTAATAATACAATTATGCAAGAATATTATACATAAAATGTATGAAAATAATAAAAACAGTCAATTCTCCCACATTTGCACTTTTGCACTCCTGAGCAAAGGATATCAAAATTCACTTTAGGAAAACAAGGAAAATTAAGTTTTAAACTTGTATCTTCATGTCTTTCCAACAATTAATGTTATATCAAGTACATTTGATACAAAAGAATCTTAAAAAATAATACAAAAGTTAACTAGTTTATTCAATTAACTATAATAAATTTGTTGTTATTGAGATTATTAGTAAGTAAATTAATTTTTAATAAATAAATAATTGAGTAAAATACTTTGAAATCCCCTCTATTTTACCTTAATTACATTTTTTTGTATTTTTGAAACATAATTGAACCTTCACTAATATAAATAGTTATAAAACATAAATATTATTTCTATTTTAAGATTTCATATCTATCCATCTAACTATTAGTTGACTATTAAGCTATATATACCATTTCTTTAAATATAAATGTTTAAATATCATTCCAATTATCCAAAAAAAATAATATATATATATATATATATTATTTTAAATTTGTTAGTTATGTAAAGATATTTATTCACATTTTATAAATTTTAAAATATAAATTGGTAAAATAATATTTCAACCATGCAGCTAAAAACACCTAATGATGTCATTAAAAAATTAATGAATAAGGATTTATTATAATAAATTACTCAATATAATTTATATTTATTTTTTAAAAAATTAATTAATTTAAAAAAATTTAAAATAATTATTTAATTATCAAAATACTTAAATATATAAAAATTTTAAATTGGGGGAGAAAGTAGACAATTATATTATAAGGGAAAAATAATAATTTTAAAATTTTCAACAAAAATGAAAATAAAAATTAAGTATTTTAGAGTAATTAACATAATATTCCTAACTGTGTAAAACATTGGACTAAAGTGTATGTTTTGAAAATAGAGGGGAGGTCTTTATAATTTTAACAAAATGAAAAGGCGGTCATTGTATTTTACTCTAAATAATTTTGAGTTTAAATAGTTGAAAATAATATTTTTTTTGAGAATAAATTTTCCTGCATATTTGTGCTATTTTAAAAATTAGTTTGTATTTTTTAGCAAAATAAAAAATACAATAAGGACTGTGAATTTTATTTACTTATTTCAAATTATTTTTGAGGAGTGAAAGAAAGTATTGATCTATAACATTTAGTTCATTAATTTGTTAGTCATCACTTATACCATGAGATTGGAAACATAGTATTGACTTGTTTTATTCTCTCCAGCACCCACTGGAACTTTTCTGCTAATTTAGATCAAGAATATTTTGGAATAATCAAAATTTTAGTCTCTCAAATTTGATTTAGTTATTGATTTGGCCCATAAGTTTTAGTTTTATCAATTTGGCTCCTTAAATATTTTTTAAATTATCATGTTAGTCTTTTAAGCTTTAAAACATAAATTGACAGTCAAATTAATCTTACATGTAAAGTAAGTTGATGACTTAACATATCTATGAAATTAAATGGGAATAAATTGACTCTCAAATTAGTTTAGTTTTAATTTAGTCCCTTACACTACATTTTGTACTTCTTCTTCTTGTTTTTTTTTTCCCAAAATTTCTGAGTTTGTTTGTTTTACCTGAGGTCCAGAGTGTATGGGATTTTTCTTTTTTTTTTTTTTTATAAAATAAAATGGAGAGGAATGGCTAAAAGATTTGGTATAAAACATATAGGTTTTAGAAACACTTGAATTTAATTCAGTACTACCAGATGTTATATACTTTGTAAAAAAATGTTTAATGTGCAAAATACTTTGTCTATCAATACAGTGTGTCCTATATATACCTTATGAGCTCGGTTGTTCCAAACGGGTCGGAGGTGTCTCCAGTGCCTTGCAGGAGTAATTGGTTTTTTTTTTAAATAAAGAAAAATATAATGTTAATAAAAGTACACTCCTTGGTGTCACATGTTTACATAATTATTTATTTATTAGTTTTAAATAAAAATATAAGGGAAAAAATGGATATCTATTGCTCGGCAGTTATACCACAAATAGCAAACTAAAAATAATACAGCCACAGTTACATTACATGATTGCATATATAACCATGAATTCTCTATTTTATGAAACTATTACATACAATAATCCATATCGAATGCTTGTAGAATTATTTGCCGGATTAAGAGATCTGAAATTGAAAGGACAGTCCTGAACCACCCAACTTCTCTTCAATTACTTTGGACAATTTCTGTATCATCCGTGGAGATAAATGATTAACCTAATCACCTACTTCACCTTTCTAAAGAATTCCTACTTTTCAACCCTCAGGCCTATTTTCCCAATCTTGTTCACTTCCAAGTCCTTTATCATCCTATTTTTCCATGGATTCGATTTGCTGGAGCCCAAACGTCTTTGTATAAATAGCGGTATGGGCTAATCCAACCCTTCTCTCTAGGAAGACAAAGAAGCAGTGTTTTACATTTTTGGATAAGCTTTTCATACTCTTCATTGTAGGCCTTGTTTTCCAACTCAACATTTGTTTGGTTTTTGTGAACGAAGTGGTGGTGGTTTCAGCCATAATAGGTCGGAGTTCACTAGCAATCAGAGGTTTCAATATATTTAACACTCAAGTCTCCAATATTTCTAGCATTACTGGGCTGGGGATGCAATTTTAATGTGACTTGAAAAGGGGCAATCAATCAAGAGAATGGTCCCGTGTTGGGTTTCAGAAAAGTGGCATCCATCATTAAAGGGCGTGAAAAAATCTTCAACGTAAGAATATTTCAAAATTTTCAACGTAGCACTGATTCTTGTCAAATTTATTAAAATGGGGTTCCATCAAATTATTTTGTCAAATTAATTATAGTTAAGCATCATATAAAATTTTAAAATTTCATGCCCCAAGAGAGGGCAATTTGTCACCCCCAACGTCCTGTTTTAGTTTAATTTAGCTTAATTTTCTTTTTTGGCTTAATTTATTGCAAATGAAAAATTATAATGAGACACAAAGGTTAATGAAAGTAAAATGGATTAAAAGGGCATTTTTGCCCGTAAATTATTTTCTCAAGAGCTCTAATTTCCCTAAACTATCATGTGGTGCAATGTTGTCCTATCAAACATCTGTTATTTTGATTGTTACTGATTGATGAGAAAACTATGAAAAAGGCTTTAAAATTTACAAATAAATATCATTTTCAAATAAGAAAATTAATACGAAATAAGTCCCAAAATTCCAAATAAATGCTAGTGGGTTAATATCATTTTCTTACTCAAGTAAAGACTAAAATATTATTTTAACTAACCATTTTGACTGACTATTGAGTGACCAACCTCTTAATTTGTAATATAGTGTTGGTAAGTAATTAAAAAAATAGTTTAATAGTATCTTATTAAAATATAATTCTTTAATATTTAATAACTTAAATATCAAGGTTATTTAAAAATATCAACACACAATTTACAAGTCAACTTTTAAGATACATAAATCCTTCATACATTTAAAACTTAACTAGTGTTATTTATAAGTTAATGAGAAATAATTTACAAATCTTCCTCCAAATTTCAAAAGTCCCCCTTAAAAATTTACTTTTCAACTTGTAAATAAGTCATTTATAGTTGAATTTATTTTTGACCCAGCTAAGTTGTAAATTAAATTCGTGTGATAAACTATACATTTTCTCCACGAAATCTTTGCTAGATAGTGCTTCTGTCAGACTCGTGCTAGTTATGCAGAGAAGAGGTTCAAATTTTATGAAAACTTTGCCTCTATTAAAAAATATAAAATATTTTTAATTAAATCTCACTTTTCAATAAAATAGTTAGCTATTTTTAAAACTAACTCTATATTTTCGTATTTGCTTTTATTATTTGGAAACATTGAGCATGAGATGCCAGTGGCTATCTACGCCATGCACAGTGATCAATAGAGTAGAGTAGATATGATAATATTATGGCATACTACGAGATAGGTGAATTGAGGGGAAAAAAATAAGTAAGTTGAGAAGTACAGATAACTTTCACTCAAAATAGTTAATTAGATTACTGTAAGATTGATTGATAATTAAATTTAAAATAATGATAATAAATCCAAAAATAATTAAATGCCTCAAGTGAAATCTTAAATTCATTATAAAAAAAAGGATAAAAAAAATGATGAGCACTACTTTTGGTGATATGTTGGGACGTGGGTTTCATCAAATTATAGTAAAATCTATTCCTTTCATTAAAAATATAAAATATTTTAAATTAAATTTTACCCCTCAATAAAACAGTTAATTATTTTTAAATTAATTTTATCTTTTTATATCTATTCATATTTAATAAATGTAAAGTAATTCATTTAATAGGGGCGTTTTTGAAAAAAAAAATGACAATGACTACACATTAAAAGATTAAAATTATTTTACATTTTTTAACATTCGACCTCTCAAAAAATATGTTATATTTTTTAACAAAGGGAGTATCTCATTATCTCTCTCCCTCCCCTCAAGCCATGTAAGATAACAATTTAATTAGAAGATTAATACTCCTGATAATACAATAAAGGTCTCAGAATATTTTTTGGAAAAATGGCAATTAAGTACTCCCTAAGACTATTAATTACAATTGAGGACCTTAAATTATTGAAGTCTGAATAATGAATTATGATCCTTATTTGAAATTAAAAACATACATGAGTTTACAACTACAATAAAACATCACATTTCCCTCAGAATAATTCTAAGAGAAAACGTATAAAAACCATGAGAAAAGAGATATCTCTTATATTTTCTCTCAAAAAATTTTAGTGAGTCAAAATTTCTCTCAGATTAATCCAAGAGAAAATGTTTCTCATGGAATAACATGAGAGAACTTATTTCAAAAAAAATTAAGAGAAACTTTCGAGAAAAATATTCACCCAAAATTTTTCGTGAAAACTTTCTTTAGAAAATATTTCAAGAGACAATTCTCACAGAATATATCAAGAGAAATTCTATGAGAAATTTGGATAATATATTAAAAATTAAAATTTATTCCTTCCAATCCCCTCCCTCATGCAAGCGTCCCCATCATGCTACGTCATTTGCCATACGGTCGACATGTCATGCCTGCATTTATTTTACAAATATATATATATATATATATAGATCTTATCTTAGAGTAGAACATATGACATTGGCTCCACCTTTAGTGCATACTTTTTGTCCAATTGTGTTACAATGAATTTGACATCTTAAATTAACAAAATTAAATATATATTGCTAACCTATGCACTTTTATAAAGTTTATATTATTTTTTTAAAAAATTAATTTATAATATATCATATTTTTAAATTATTTTCATTTATTTTGAACACAAAAAATGATTTCAATTTTTAAATAATTTAATCATCAATTTTATAATATATTATTTAATTTAAATTGATTTAAATTAAATTATATTAATTTTTAAATAATTTCAAATTTATATACTTTATGTTAAATTTTATATTTTTAAATTTTAATTTGAAATATTATAAAAATATTTTCATAAAATTTATTAACATAATTTATAATTATGTTTAAATTTTTATTTTTTTTAAGAAAATACTTTTACTAGTAACAATTTAGCGTCACTAAAAAAAATTTTGACAATTTTTTTTTCAGTCAATAAGCTAGGTGGCCAAATGTTTTGCATACAAAAGAGAAAAAAAAATTATCTAGCAAGCCCAAAAAAATTTTAACTAAAGTAATATGCTTGCATGTTATTGTTGCAATAAGTAAGACTACAACTCAATATTGTTTTTTAGAGTCGCTTAATTTTGTATATTTAAAACTAAATAAGTTATATTATACATACACACATACAAACAAACAAACAAACAAACATTCATACATACACATATACATACATATAATTATCTGTATATAATTATAAAAATAATTTTTCTCAATTGGACTACTAAAATATAATGCAAACTACATTTAACTATAGATGTTAGTGAATGTATAATAAATTAATATTGATATTATTATATAAATCATAATCATATATTATATAATACTTTAATATAGATCCTCTCTCTATATATAAATAATTATTAGTCTATTAACACTATTTCATTTTCGACATCTACTCCTATTGTTTTTTTTTTAATTGCATACAAGTATCTAACATAGATTCGAGAAATTATTCAAGCTTTGATTCGTCATATATAGCATTAAACATATTCTGTATTAATGTCTGTCCCCTTTTATTTTACAATTATTTTTGTCACATTGTGGACCATCTCATTCAATAATATACATAATATGAGTATTGAATAAGTATTAATATATATATATATATATATAAAATTTGTATTTTATAGTTTTTCTTAAAAAAATCTGAGAGAAATTTGAAATTTTCTCACAATAAATTTTGAGAGAAAGTTTCTTTTAGAAAGATTTGAGAGAAATTTTATTTCTCACAAATTGTTTTAAGAGAAATATTTAAATAATTTGAGAAACATTTTTCTTTTGGCTTGTTTTGAGAGAAATATTCTTCTGAGCTTAATTTGGGAGAAATTCTCTCTGATTGGTTTGAGAGAATTTTTCTCCTAAAAAAATTGAGAGAATATTCCTCTCGACTTTATCTAAAAGAAAGTTCTCTCGACTTTTTTTTAAGATAACATTTCTCTTAATATTACATGAGAGAATTCATTGAATTTCTCTAAGATATTTATAGGAGAAAGCTTCTCTTAGAAAAATGTGAGAAAAACTTAATGATTTTTTATTTTCATTTTTTATCAATTTTTTATTTTTTCTAAACATTTCTCACGAATTAAATTGAGGGAAAATTTTCCTGCCATAAAGCAAGATTTTTCTCTCTAATTTTCTCACATCATTCTCTCAAAATTTCTCTTTGTTTGGGTTTCCATGAGAAATTCTGTGATAAATTTTTTTGAAAAGAATTTTTGAGGGAAATTTTGAGAGAATTTCATTCCAGTGTTTTTTCTAATGGAAAATTCTATGAGAAAATTACCATTTTCTTGTAGTATTATATAAAATTTTCCTCAACTTGGAAATGAAAGAAATGACACTACTAAAATTACTATCATGAGATAAAAATATTATCAATGTCAGTTGGAAAACTAAGAAATAATAGCTAGAAATGGATTGTTTTTCAGTAGAAAACTAAAATTTACTTTTGAAACTTTCCAAAAGCACTTATAAATATGTAATAATTATTTTAAAGTTTATTAAAGTCACTTCTAAGAAGTATTTTAGAGTATTCACATTTTTTAAATTCCAAGTAAGGATCATGGTCCATTATTAAAATTTCAATATTTTAAAGTCCCTAATTGTAATTAATAACCTTAAGGGATCCCTAATTGTCATTTTCTCTTTTTTTTTTTATTTGGTTCCCTATCCTCTTGTACATGGTGGATAGTATAAAAATGTAAACATGTCAATTGAATATGTGTACAATATGTCAATAGTTTTGTAGCTTGTTCACATCCAAGTTTCCTCTATTTGAAGTAGAGAATTTCAATCTTAATTACTTTCGAACTATTCCCAACTTAGCTTGCTCCTTTTTGCACAGAAAAGATTTTTTAAAAAATAATTTTAAATTATTTTTTATTTTAAAAATAAAAATAAGAATAATTTTGAAAAACATTTTAAATCCAAAATACTTATCCAAATAAGTTTTTTATTTTTTTAGATAAAAATTTTTTTAAAAACAACAAATTAAACTGGTGATATATTCTTCTTTCTAATTTAATTTAAAAAATACTTCTTCTTTCAAAAATGTAACACATTTTTTGTATTTTAAGGTATAATCATAAATTTTTTTCAGAGTGAATAAATTATCTTTTGTTTATTTTAGAGTAAAATATTCTATTAAATAAAATAAATATAAAAAATAATATGAATTTGAAAATAAGTAACTATTTTATTAAAAACTAAATTCAATTAAAAATACCTCATATTTTTTAATGAATAGAGTATGTTATTTATTTCTCAATCACTTCGATCTTATCCTTCCTTTCGTCAACTCTGTAGTCCTCTTCATTGCTGCTATGTTGGTTTTTTGGCACTTGCCAAATATTTATCCTCTCACTTTTCATTACTTTTTGAATGGGAAAATGTTTTTTTTTATTACAAAAGCAAATGGAAGCTTGGGAAAAAAAAGAGGTCAGAGTGAAACTAAGAGACACTCATATTAGATAACACTAAGTCTAAACAATCCATAGAACAAGTCCAAACTAATTCAGTATTCACACCTGTTCTATGGTTAGTTCTTACTATATAATCTACATATCTCAAGTTACCCCTGGAGGTTTGTTTGATAGTAACCTCCCAATTCTTGTAAATAAGTTCCTGAATATTCCAAAGTCACTTCATTCCTGAGAGTAGAATTAACACATTAGTCTCTAAAGTGAAAAGCATGTTAACTACATCTAAAGAATTTGAAAATAATTTGATTTTTTGAAAGTTCTGAAATTTGCCTGCTTCTCAACTAGTCTTTAATGAAATAAAAGTTGTGGATACTCTCCCTAGCTCCCATCTAAATCCCAGAACCTAGTCTCCATGTTGATTCCTGATCACTCCCACATATGACATATCCTTGTCGATTAATGGAAGCATCCACATCCACTTAGATAAAACTAAATGGGAAAAAGTTCCTATCAAGAATGGAATGATCATGGATGTTGAGAAACTAAAATGCTTCATCATAGAATCTCATCTTTTTTCATATTTTCACTGAAAGTAGTAGATATAGCAGCATGAATTAATTTTTTGAAGTGACTATTTATCCTAATAGCATGGAGAGTATCATCAATGAAATTCTAGGAGAGTCTATCAAAAGCATTTTCAAGGTCCACCTTGAGGGCATAAAGCCTCTTTTGCCAATTTTATTCCTCAAACAATGGATAATTTCTTGAACAATAATAATATTGTCACTGCTCTGTTGCCTTTGAATTAAGCTACTTTAATTCTCACCAATTAAATGATTCATACAAGCACGTAAATGAGTAGAGAGGATTTTGGTGATAATTTTATAGCTATCATAACAGACAAAGACAGGCCAGAACTCTTTCATATAGGTAGGGTGGTTAGTCTTAGGGATCAGGGTGATGAAAGTGTCATTAATTTCCTTTGTATAATCAGGTTCCCTAAAGACTCTTTTGCCTAGGTTCATATCATTCCAATAAGAGTGGATGAAGCCAACATTAATGCTATCAGGACTTGGAGTTTTGAAAGCCCTAATATTAAATGCTACATTTTTAATTTCTTCTTCAGTCACTTCCCTATGCAAGGATTGAAGTTGAATTGAAGATAGAGGTAGAAAACATTTAATAGAAGAAAGTATAGGTCTAATATCAACATCTTCCTTAAAGAGAACTTCAAACAAGGAAACAGCCATATTCTTAAGCGTATTTTAATCCTCAACCCAATTGTCATTTTCACCTTTTAGAGATAGAATTTGGTTCCTTTTCTTTCTAATAATGGACGAAGTGTGGAAGAATTTTGCATTTTGATCTCCCCAATCAAGCCATTTACATCTAGACTTTTGGAACCAAATTAGCTCTTGTTGTAAAAGAACTTTGTTATAGTCTTCTCAAAGGGATTTCCAATTTTCTCATGAAGTAATTTTCCCTATAACTTATATTTTTATCAATTCCTTCCAATCTCCTTAACATTTTTTTCTTTTTGGAAGAGATACTGCTAGTTTTTTCTTTATTCCAAACAGTTGTAGAATTGGCAAATTTAGTAGCTCCTTCTTTCCAGTTATTATTAGTCCAAGAATCTTTGATCAAAGGAGAGAAGGATTCCTCAAGCATTCAAGCAGTATAACAATGAGAAGATTTTGTATGATACACTTGAGACACCTCCTTAAACAATTGAATTATAATTAGATGGTGATCAGAACTATATTTAAGAAGGTGAAAGGAATTGGCTTCATGAAACTTAGGTCTCCATTTTGTGTTGCAGAAAAGCCCAATCAATCCTCTCTTTCACATTACCTTTTTCCCAAGTGAGTTTGTCACCATAGAAATTGAGCTCCAGAAGGTTGGAAGAATTTATACATTGTCTAAACTCTTTCATAGAACTCCAATTAAAACTCTTTCCACTACTCTTGTCTTCAGAAGAAAGAGAAGAGTTGAAATCACCAATGACAAACCAAGGAGCAGAATTGTTATGAGTAATAGAAGTAATAGAATCTAAAAGTAATTCCTGATGGAGAGGGTCAGGATCACCATAAACACAAGAGAGCATGTAGGAGTCATTGTCAGCTAATATATTAATCCTATAGTGTAACAGCTGAACATTAGAATAAATATAATCAATATGAATAAAATCATTATTCCATAGTAACCAAATTCCGCTAGCATAACCAGTTTCTTTGACCCGAATCTAGTCATAAAAGCCCAATTTCTTAACACTATTATCAGTTCTAGATCTATTGGCTCTAGTTTTAAGGAGAATAAAAATTTGAGTGTTATAATTCTTGGTGATTTCTTTTATATATTTAGGAAGATTTTTAGCACAAGCTCCTCTATAATTCCAACAAATTAAATCCATAATAAAATAAAAGGATGAAATACACCTGGGAAGTGGCTATGTTGGATTTTTAGAGAATCCTCAATTTGTTCATCACTGAATTCTTCATCTTCAAGATCATCATTATGGACATATTTATGATATTCTCCATCTAGGAGATCATCTTCAAGAATATCATTTTCATCATTAACTTGGATGATGTTGTTTTGATTATCAACTTGACCCAAGGAATTGTTATAAATATCTGTGTAAAAATCCTCTTTGAATTAAGTTTCAAGTACATGGTTGAGAATAAAAGTTAGGTCTTGAGGTTTTCCATGATCAAGCTAAGAATAAGAATTGATTTTAGAATTTGGCTGGGTATAAATACCTTTATCAGGATTAGTATGTTGCCAAAATTTTAGATTAGGGGAGAAGGAAGTTTTAGTTGTGTCTTGCTTAATAATTTTCCCACAATTGTTCATTGTAATTTTCTCACTTAAGGGCTTGTCATCAGGGTCTAATTCTCTGTTATTACCTTTCATTATGTTATGTAATCGTTTTGAGGGCCTATGAGTTATGTAATCATTTTGAGGGCCTATAAGTTGTGTTATTGGGCTGAGGTTTAGATGAAGTGTTTTTGTCTAGGTTTACCTTTATTGGGCCTTCCCATTCAAAGCTTGGTCCAACTTTAATATTTTTAAGAGGCATTCCTTACACAGTTTCAATTTCCAACCCTATTTCCTTCAGTCTGCTCATCTTGCTCCTTTGACAAAACTTTGTTTGTTCCTATTAGGTCTTTTATGTTCAAACCTTTTTGACAATCTTCATAAGTAAAGCCTTAGGGGTAATTTCTCTTTGATTCATGTCATTTGAATCATGTTCCAAGCTAGTAAGAATATCAAATCGAGATCTCATAGTGAAGCCATATCTGTGATTATGATGTGTAGCCTAAACATCCTCTGAGTTTCTTATAAATCAAACATTCTTTAGATATTTGTACTTTATCCACTCACCAAACTTCTCCTTCATCAGATTGAGACTATTTTACAATAAGTCTTGTATCAAATGGTTTCATTATTCTTCTTCTAGCTTTTTCTAGTTTTGTAGATTACTGTTGCTGTGTTAATCAACAATTTTTGTAAAATCTTGAGTTCTTTCCTCGGTCTTGTTCTTTAGACTATGAGGGTAAAAGTGTTTGTTATGCCCATACCAGCCACATCCAAAGCAAATCAAATTTAAGCTTTCATTCTCCACATCACATAACTCGTCCCTGATCAGAAGCCTAGGTACCAATTTTTTTTGAAGATCCACTTCAACACTAATCCTCACAAATATCCTCCTTTCTATCTTTCCCTATTCATCCTTGGAGTTAGATTTTGATAGGAAATTTGAGTCAACTTTCAATGTTTTCCCTATACAATTTCTCAATCTCTATAATATCTATTTATCATAGCACTGAATTGGGATATCAAATAATTTGACCCACAAGGCTATTTTCCCTAATCTATTAGAATTTGGGTTAAAACTAGGTGACTAGCATTGCACAAGGATACAATGATCAAACACTGTCCAAGGACCTCCATTGAGTATGCTATCATAAGCAGATTCATCCTTAATTTTAATAATGTAATAGCTATTAACAAGGTCTATTAATTCAAAATCTTTAAGTTTCCACATCTTAGCTAACCTAGGCTTGAGAGATTTGGGATTGAGGTGTAAACCTAAGATGTTGATAACTATAGCATTTATTTAAGGTAAGCATATTTTCTTCCATTCTGTATCAAAGATTTAAAAAGCTGGGTACTGATCTATAAGTTTTTTTTGTCCTTTCCAATGGTGTCTAGTTTTGTTCTAGTTCCATAACAAGCACTTAGTTGTTTTGACTTGTTTCTCTCCTATTGCTGATTACCATAGCATCCATTGTACCTATCAGTGAATCTTTGTAGGAGATAGGAGCTTTAGTTCCTTGGGATATCACTGAACTGTTGTCAATAGCATTAGGTATAGGACCATCATTTTTTGAATTTCCATTAGTTGACCAAGTTGACTCATAAACATAGCAGGCTTATCTTGTTGAATTTGAACTTCTAGTTGCTATTGCATATCTATATCTTTTCCAAACAACTCATCATCTAGTTTTGAATTGTTTTTGAGAAGCAAGTTGATTTCTTCTTTGGATTCAAGGGGTTCATGATCTGATCATGAGTTGATGAAGCTAAGAAAGGGAAGTTAGGATCAAGCAGAGGTTTTGTGTTCATGAAGTATTGCACGAATGATAACAATGTATAAGCAATAAGAAAGAAGAAGGACCTTCTCTCTAAGAACTAGAGAGAAGGTAGAGCTTCTCTCTCTGAAAACTAGTTTGCAAAAAATTTGAATCTTTTAGTGTCTACCTTTTTTTCCAATTGAGTTATAATGAATTTGAAGTCTTAAGTTAACAAAAATATATATTACTAAACTATATACTTTTATAAAGTGTTATATTATTTTATTTAAAAAAATTAATTTATAATATAGCATATTTTTAAATTATTTTAATTTATTTTAACCTCAAAAAATAATTTTAAAAATTATAACAATTTAATCAGTAATTTTATATTATATTATTTAATTTAAATTGATTTAAAATTAAATTATTTTAATTTTTAAATACTTTTTAATTTATATACATTACTTTTAATTTTACATTTTTCAATTTTAATTTTTAAATATTATAAAAATATTTTTATAAAATTATTTAATATAATTTATGATTATGTTTATTTTTTTTATTTTTTTAAGAAAAACAATTTTAGTTGTAACAATTTAGCATCAATAAAAGGAAATTTTGACAAAATCATTTTTACACAATAAGCCAACGGGCCAAAATGTTTTACATATGCAACATCCTAAGTTTTTTCAACTTAAAACTTTGGATGTTTAAGAAGGGTAAATGATAGATGCTTAAGTCGTGTTGGCACTCAATTAAATTAAAATTGACTTAATATAGTTTAGGCCAATCCTAGGTCATTCTTTCCAAAAAAAAATTTAGGGGTTAATCTTAAGTTGGTCATAGGTATTTAAAAACTATTAAAAAAAATCTAAAACTGGATGCCAGATTTCTACATTAAAATGTAAATGAGAAATGTAATTTATACTACTAAAACTACCTAATTGAATGCTAATACTAATGTCTAACAACTAAATTTTATTATGCAATGCATGAGTCATAAATTATGGTTGGCGGGTTTTGGTTCAATAAAAATGAAGTGAAAGCTAAAGAAATTAATTAAGTGACAAAAGTGATTACTTAACCAAAAATTAAGAAAGGTTTAATTTAATTGTGGTAAAGGGGACAAGTTAGGACACACATGGAGTCAACTTTTATAGCCTAATTCAACTAGTTAGACCAAAAGGAAATAATATGGGAGTGGAATTAATAAATTCAATTATCTAATTAAAGCAAAAGGAACCCATAAACACAAAGTCTAACACTTAATCCACTAGAAAACTCATAGTAAACCAAATGCTATGACTATGAATTAGGCAAATTAAATCTATTAAAACCAATGATGATTAATTCAAAATAATTCTGAAAAATATGTTTAAATAATCAAATTGAACAATTAGATAAATTAACAACTCAATTGAACAATCAAGAGGTAAAAGAAATAACCCAAATTTGCAACAAATACCACAATGACAATTAATTAACAATGAGAACTCAATCATCAATTTAATTGGAAAACCAAGGGTGTATAAGCATAAATTCCAAAAATTCATTAAACACAAAATCAATCCAATCCAAGATTTAAAATATTTACAACCTAAAATTAGATTGTACTCAAACTTTACAACTTAAAAATCATTTAAAACTAAATAATTCTAAGCTCTTGAATTAAAAAATAAATGAAAAATCACTCCCCAATGGTCTTCAAGTGAAAATTCTAAGCTCTATCTTCCTCCATGCTTGTCCCAAGTAGCCTCCAAATTTAGCTCAAGCTCCCATGATGTTTCTTCTTCCTCCAGAATCCAAGCAAGTCACGGGCATATTTGAATGAAAGATGAAAGTGGATGGAATGGTGTGGGAGAGATGAGATATCACGTGAATGGAAATTGATGTGGGTGAGTGGTGTTGGAATGTGAGGTGGCGCAAGAAGGAAATAGAAAAGGAATTAAAGGATGGGCTCTGCGTCATATCCGTGGAGAAGAAAGAATTAAAGTTGATGAATGATATGGGTACTGTTCGGTGAAGATGAATGGAGAATGAAATGATAGATGATTGAAAGTGAGGGAGAGAGACGCTGGAGATGATGATGGCCGCTCCGAGAAAAAAATTCCAAGAGCCAGAGCTTCCTTCTTTTTAGTTTAGCGGCTACGTTTGTGTACATGAAGGGTTAAGAGAAATTCAAGAAGAGCCAATGAAAAAAAAAAAGTGTAAAAGTCTTATAATTTTTCTTAATTTGAAATGCTCATTGTGTCCTTAATGAACTGTGATAATTCCTTTCTTATCTTGTTTCTCCATAGCCCTTGGATGCTCTTTAAATTTTCAAGATTCAATCTTCACCATTGAAGTTCATTAATTTTTATCTCCATGGCCTAAAAAATTAAATGCACCTATTAGGGTAGATTATGTCTAAAATAAATTCTACCTTATAAAATATTTTTAATTTAATTTTTTTAGCAATTATAATTTACTCACAAAATGGTCACAAACTCAAATAATGTATAATAATTCAAATTAAGCTCAATTAATAATTGACAAAATTAATTCATGTTAAAAATAGGAAAATAAAATATTCACAGTTTAATCTAAAATTTCTACAATTAATCCAAAAATATATTATTTATCAAAATTGGTTAATAATTCAAATAATATCTAATAAACCCAAATTAGCCCAAAATCATCATTAAAATGCATAGAAAAGGTGGGATAAAATATATAAAATCTATTATTCATCAATTCTCCCACACTTATCCTTTGCACTTTAGGGCAAAGCAAGCTAAAACCAAGAAAAAAATAAGAGACAAGATAAACAAAACTAGCAAAAATGAATATTCCAATCACAAACAATAAGTAAACTAAGCATTTCAACATCTCCACTATCCAAGTAATTTTCACATGAATTAAGATAAAAAACACCATGGCAATTTACTTGACAAAGGGAAACATTGGCTAGAAATCCCTCACCAAAGATAATGTGTATGTCACTCATCACTCAAAAGTATATAGGCTTGTGTTTAAACTCTAATCCACCGATCTAATCCTCTTTCTATAAGCTTGACAAAAATCTAAATTCTCCACCACTAACTAACAAGACAAATGCAAACATAAATCAAAATTACTTTTATTGGGTGGTAATGGTTCAATGGTTAAGAAGAAAAGATAAATGATGGGGAAAACAAAGATGAATACCTTAGGAAAATGAAAAGCATTATGATAGAAAAGAATATGGAATGAAAGAAATGAGACAAAGCTTGAATTGGGTCTTTATTCCTCCTTTTCTATTTCCTTCTTTCTTTTCTATTTTTTTTCATTGTTTTTAAATAACCCAAACCCTAACTATATGCAAGTTCTTTCATCTAAAACAAGCATAATGTAATGCTTTCAACTCCTAAAGCATTCAAAGAGGATATGATGATTGATTTGTTTTTTTTTAATAGCTAAGGGTGAAAACAAAGAAAATGGTTAAGGCTCAAGGGGTTAAACAATGGAAAAAATGCATGAAAAGGGTAGGATTTTTGGCTACTATGGCTAAAAGAAAAGTGAATGCCCTTTATCGCATCTATGTATGCAAATGTACAAAATGTGATCTCAAATAAGATTCAAGTCAAGTTCTAGATTGAGGAAAAAGATAGGTGGTATACACACAAAAAGAAATATAGATATAATGGGCTCAAAACCTCACATAGGTATATGATTACTAGCCTAAATTCACCAAAGCCAAATCATTGCCATTTAGCTTTCTCACTTAACACATGCTTAATTACTCTTCAAATCAAGAATGCATTATACTCAAGTCACTTAATGCTTGCAATTTTCACATTTAAAACAATTTTTTATAAATTTTTTTAAAAAAAATCTATTTTTTTAATTTTCTTTCAAAAACACCAAAGCTATATAAATGAAAATTCAACAAAATATTTACAAGCAAAACTAAGACATCCCTCCCACACACTTAAACAATGCATTGTCCTCAATGTATAACAAATAGTAAATCATGAAGACAAATATATCCAGCATGGCCCAACTCAATAATATGACAATGCAAAGTAAAAAGAATAAAGGGAAGGAATACGACCAAGGCTACATGGTGTCCTGCAAAGTAGCAATCTTTATTTCTTGAGTGGAGAATCCTACATAGAAAGGTTCAAGTGGTGCCTATTGACATTGAAGCATCTACCCGTTAGCTCCCTTTTGATCTCTACAACTTTATAGGGAAAAAATTAGTAACAATGTAAGGCCCCTCCCATCTAAAGTGGAGCTTACTAGGCATAAGCTTTAATCTAGAAACAAAAAGTAACATTTTTTAGCCCACATGAAATTCTTTTCTCATTACAAGCTTGTCATGAATAGCCTTGGTTCTCTCTTTGTAAATCCCAGCATTCTCATAGGCTTCTCTTCTTATCTCCTCAAGCTCTTGCAACTACAACTTTCTTTCAATATTGAAATTAGTGAGATCTAGGTTGCATTGTTTAACTGCCCAATATGCCTTATGCTCTACCTTTATTGGCAAGTGACATGCTTTCCCAAACACAATTTAATATGGAGACATTCTAATAGGGACTCTTATATGTTGTGCGATATGCCCAATGTGCATCATCTAGTCTCTTATTCCAATCTTTTCGATTGGGTTGCACTATCTTTTCTAAAATGAGCTTGATTTCTTTGTTGGAGATTTCTACTTGGCCATTCATTTAAGGGTAATATGGAGTCGCTACTTTATGCATCATGCCATACTTGGCTAACAAGCTCTGTATACTTCTCTTGTAAAAATGAGTGCCTTGATCACTGATGATAGCTCTTGGGATCCTAAACCTACAAAAAAATATAAGACCTAACAAAGGAAACCACTATAAAAGAGTCATCAGTATGAGTAGGGATTGCCTAGACCCACTTAGACATACAATCCACAGCTAATAGAATGTACAGATAGCCAAATGAAATAGGGAATGGTCCCATAAAATCTAAATCCCAAACATTAAAGATTTCATAAAACAAAAGGGTTTGTTGAGGCATCTCTTGCTTTCTAAAAATATTACCCACAAATTGACATCTTGAACATTTTTTACAAAACACACAGGCATCATGAAATAGGGTAGGCCAAAATAATCCGTTATCCAACACCTTCCTAGCAATACCCTTAACACTAAAATGCCCCACATATGCAAGAGTATGGCAAAAAGTCAAAATAGACTCAAATTCATTATTAAGATCCACAAGTAGGGGCATCCCATATATAGAATTTAGCCTCACTTTTAAACTTATCTAATTGATACTTATTCATATCAGTAGGTAAAATAGAATCAGCTAAGTAATTAGCAATATCAACATACCAAGGAACAGACATACCAACCACACAAAGCCTATCATCAGGAAAATCATCTAAGGGTAAAGAAGATGTTACCATAAGGGTTTCAATCCTACTCAAGATGTTGTCATGGATCTCCACATTAAACTCTTATATCAATACTAGCTATCAAATCAGGCGAGGTTTGGAATTTGGCTTTTTGAACAAGTGCTTGATAGCCGAATGATCTACGAAGACAATCACCTTAGCATGAAGGATATAGGACTAAAACTTTTCTAACCCAAAGACTATTGCAAATAGCTCATTCTCTATGGTGGTATAATTAGCCTGAGGAGCATCTAATGTTTGTGATGCATAGGCTATGACATGTTGTTTGTTCTCTACTCTTTGGGCAAGAACCGCACCTAATGTAAAGTGTGAAGCATCACATAAGAGCTCAAATCAAAGCCTCCATTTTAGTGGTCGAATGATAGGAGGTGTAGTGAGCCTTCTTCAATTCACCCTAAGCATACTTGCAAGAATTATCAAAACAAAACTCATATCTTTTTGCAACAAATGAGAAAATGGCAATGCTATTTTACTGAAATCTTGAATGAATCTCTTATAAAAGCCAGTATGCCTAAGAAAAGAATGCACATCTTTCACATAAGTAGGATATGGAAGAGATGCAATAATATGAACCTTAGCTTTATCTACCTCAATGCCATCATATGAAAAAACATGTCCTAACATAATTCCTTTTCTAACCATGAAATAACATTTCTCAAAATTCAACACAAGATTGTATTGAATGCATCTTTCCAAAACCCTATCCAAATCAGCTAAGCATGAATCAAAAGAATCACTATAGACAGTCAAATCATCCATAAATATCTCCATGCAATGCTTAAGAAAATCAAAAAATATAGAAACTATACAACATTGAAAAGTACTTGGTGTATTGCACAGGCCAAATGGCATACACCTACATGTGAAAGTGGTCTTATCTTGATCCTCAGATGCAATGCAAATATGAAAACATCCAAAAAACACCATCTAAAAAATTGCAATGGGATCTACCAGCAAGTCTCTCAAGCATCTAATCAATAAAAGAAAGAGGGTAATGATCTTTTCTAGTCACAAAATTCATTTTCTTATAGTCTATGCAAACCCTCTAGCTATTCTACACTCTAGTTGGAACTAACTCACCCTCATCATTGCGGATAATAGTAATACCAGTCTTTTTAGGACTCTTAAACAGGACTAACCCACTAACTATCAAAAATAGGGTAGATAATACCTGCAAAAAGAAGTTTAGAAACATCTTTCTTTATCACATCAATAATTAATGGGTTGAGTCATCTCTATGGCTATTGCAAAGCTTTGGCACCATCCTCTAGCAAAATGTAGTGCATGTATACATCAGGGCTAATCCCAAGGATATCAGCAAGAGTCCATCCAATAGCTTTCATCCTTCACTTAAGCACCTTTTAGAGGCGAGTTTCCTCCTCAATGGCTATGTCACTAGCCACAATCACTAGCAGCTTTTCACCTTCTCCCAAATAAACATACTTTTGTAAGTCAAGAAGTGGTTTAAACTCTAAGGAAGGAGCTTGCTCACTTGAAGGTACAAGCAGCTTTAGATCAATATCAATCAAACTAGAAACCTGTACTGAAGACTCACAAATAGAAGAGGAGACTTTCTCAACTTGGGAATCATCAATAGAAGTAGTGATAGCAGAAGAATAAGGAATTACATGACAATCTAAAAAAATAGTGCCATCAGTAGCACTCATCTCAGAAACAATATTAGAATTAGAATTCTCAACATCAAAAACATGATCAATGCTAATTAATAACTTAGAATCTAGTAATGAGGATGAATCAACTTTATCCATAGCATTAATCACATTAAGTAACTGAGAAAATCCAATTGAATTAACATAAGTGGTAGATAAACAATTAACAAAACCCTTATTACTAGAAATAGGCATAGAGACATCTTCTCTTAAATATCTAGTAACCTCAATAAAATTAATGAAAACATTAATATCAGCATGATCTATATCAATGCAAGCATCACAACCATTAATTTCAGAATATGAATAAGAGATAGAATTATATAAACTAGCAATATCACATGATCTACTCAACATGCTCTCTCTAAAATTCACAAAAGCATAATCAACAAGAACACCAATAATACTAACTTCTATCTTAGTACAATCATCAGGTGGGTGTCTCATACAATCAAGCTCAAATTTAATGGTATTACCAGCAAATTTCATAATTAAACTACTAGCATCCACATCTATCACAACCTTAACAGTCTTAAGAAAGGCTTACCCAAGATCAAAGATGGATGTCCCTTTTGCCTAATCTACTATCATCCATATCAAGAACATAAAAGTCTGCAAAGAATATGAGATCTACCTTAACCAAGACATCTCCTTTTGGGACTAAACAATGTCTATCAGCAAGGGAGGTAGCAGATTTATGGGTTTAAGATTCATACCCTGAAGTTGAGAGAAGATTGATTTAGGCATAACATTGATAACTACTCTTAAATCAGTTAGAGCATCTAAAACTCAATGTCACTAATAGTACATGGTATGAGAAAACTATCAGGATCTTTACACTTCACTAGCATTGGCATTTGATAGAGAGAAGAGACAACTGTGCCTAAGTCAACCTTTCCTTCATACTTGAATCTTTTTTTTGTGGTGCATAACTCATTCAAAAACTTCGCATACTTAAGCACCTATGCAACCAAGTCAACTAATGGAACATTGATCACTACCTTCTTGAAGATGTCATAGACCTCCTTAAACATCTCAACTTCCTTCCTCCTTCTTTCAGCCTTGGCTTCCCCGTGAAGAAAGGGTAAGACTTGCTTGTTCACTTCCTTACCTTCTTTATCCTTTACTTGCTTTTCTTATGGTGCCACTTGTTTTTTTAATAAAGTAGACTCTTCTTGTGATGTAGAGGAAGAAGGAGTATCATCAATAGCAACTTTCTTTCCCTTAGAAGCATTGGTGGCAACAAGATTTGTAAAGGTGACTATTTTTTCACTTCTAAGGGATATAGCTGTTAACTCAAACCAATATTAGGATTCTGTCGGGTCTTAACACTAGGATTGACCACCACTTGAGAAGGCAACTTTCCTAAACCTTGACTCTTCATATCATTATCTGTCTTGGCCAATTGAGTAAATTAGGTATGCAGATTTTATATCTCTTGCCTATGTTGCATCTCATTCTATTGCATTTGTTTCTATAGTTGTGTGTTGCTCTAATCAGTCCTTTGAAGTTATTGAATTTTCATATTTCCTTCCAAAACTTACTTCAATATTGCTTCCATATTGCTTTTTCCTCTTTGGTTCCTCAATAGGAATAATCTACCTTACCAATTGATTATTAGGATCTATAGTATTAAAACCTTTATTCTGATTGCCTCCTCTATATCTCAAATTAGGATGATCTTTCCATCCCAAATTGTATGTGTTGGAGAATAGGTTGTATTTCTATTGCCCTTGTTGCATCAATCTAGAAGGAAGGACTACATTGCAAGGCTCAACTCTATCCTCCAAAAATGGGCAAGTATCAATAGTGTGGGTGACCAATGAATAAATAGTACAAAGTGGGCCAACTAGAGCTATAAAGCTAGGTTGTGGGGTAAACGAGGTAGAAGATCCCACAAAATTAGCCATGTTGAAAGAATTTTGCATTTGCAGTACAACCATCTTTTCTATAATAGATGCAAGCTTATCTATCTTGCTCTCAAGGCGAGACTCATAAAGTGAAGAATGTGAGCCAACTTCATTAACTTTAGCTTGTTGTCTAAAACTAAACTGCTGGGTATTCTTAGCTTTCTTCTCAATCAATTCCCAAGTAGTATCGATAGTCAAGTGGAGAAGAGCACCTTTAGCAATAGAATCTAATATATCTCTTTTAAGAGGTAAAAGGCCTTCATGAAAATACTATATTAGTAATGTATTTGGGATTTGGTAGTATGGACAACTAGATAACATCTTAAATCACTCCTAATACTCATAGAGAGACTCCCTAGATATTCATCAGTAGCCATAAATGTTCTTCCTAATAGAAGAAGTGCGAGATGCTGGGAAATACTTCTCCAAAAACAACTTCTTAAGTTGATCCCATATGGTAATAAATCCAGGTGGTAAATGAAGTAACCAATGTTTAGCAGACCCCTTTAAAGTGAATAGGAAGGCATACATCTTAATCTAATCCTCAGAAACACCATTAGGTCTCATAGCAGTGTAAATCATGTGAGAAGTCTTTAAATGGTTGTATGGATCTTCACCTACAAGGCCATTAAATTTGGGAAGTAAGTGTATAAACGCAGAACTCAATTCAACATCAGTATCAATGTCAGGATAATTAATGCACCAATTTGGAAAATGTAAATAAGGTAAAACCAACTCTTTAATGGTTCGAATAGGAGGAACATTTTGTGCATCAGTATTAACATTCACATTTAATTGATTATCCTCTTCCATTTTGACTTTACAATTGGATGAATTAGAAGATGGGTTAACAAAAGAACTATTAGCTACAAGCTTTTTAACTTGAATTTTTCTTCATTAGTGAAATGTCCTCTCAATTTTAAGATCAAGTTCAAACAATTTTTCGAAAGAAGATCTGGTCATGCAAGAAACAAATTCCAAACACCAAAGAAAAGACTCAAGAAGCTCAAAGAGAAATTGAAAAGCAAATTCTGAAATTTTTTAACAAAGTGTTGGAAAAAGAAGAAAAAACACTAAAAAAAATCCAAACTAAGTCAAACAACCACCAAAACTTTGAAAGAGGCATTAAAAGACATTAATTAACACATCCAAAGCCTCAACACAACAAAAGAAAGACAAGAAAAAAATTAGAAAAAATAATAGAAAAACTTGGGGAAACAAAATCAAAGAAAATTCGCAAAAAAGGAAGAAAAATAGAAAAATCATTGAAAACGGTTGAATTTGGAAAAAATAACCCACACCTAATACCTAAGAGGTACCAAATTGATCAGCACACCTAAAAACCTTGGAATACTGAAAATCAGATTTTTCTAAGCAAAAACAGAGCAATTTTCAGAACAGGGTATTTAAGCAAAATCAATTAAAATGCAAAATGTAAAAGACTAAAAGAAGATAAAAATGCGTGAAAATACAAGCAAAATGCATGAAAATATCTAGAAACCTCTAAGACTAACTATTGCTCCCTAGCAACAGCATCAAAATTGATGGATGCCTAAGTTATGTCGGCACTCAATTAAACTAAGATTGACTTAATATAGTATAGACCAACCCTAGGTCATTCTTTTAAAAGAACAATTTAGAGGTTAATCTTAAGTTGGTTCTATGTATTTAAAAACTAATAAAAAAATCTAAAACTAGATGCTAGATTTCTACACTAAAATGCAAATGAGAAATGCAATTTATGCCACTAAAACTACCTAATTAAATGCTAATACTAATGTCTAACAACTAAATTCTATTATGAAATGCATGAGTCCTAAATTATGGTTGCTGAGTTTTGGTTCAATAAAAATGAAATGAAAGCTAAAGAAATTAATTAAGTGACAAAAGTGACTACTTAACCAAAAAATAAGAAAGTTTAATTTAATTGTGGTAAAAGGGACAACTTAGGACATCACATGGAGTTATCTTTCCTAGCCCAATTCAATTAGTTAAACCAAAGAAAAATAATAGGAGATTGGAATTAATAAATTCAATTACCTAATTAAAGCAAAAGGAACCCATAAGAATAAAATCTAACACTTAATCTACTAGAAAACTTATAGTAAACCAAATGCTATAATTTTGAATTAAGCAAATTAAATCCATTAAAATCAATGATGATTAATCCAAAATAATTCTGGAAAATATGTTTAAATTATCTAATTGAACAATTAGACAAATTAACAACTCAATTGAACAATCAAGAGGTAAAAGAAAAAACTCAAATTTGCAACAAACACCACAATGACAATTAACTAACAATGACAACTCAATCATCAATTTAATTGGAGAACCAAGGGTGTATAAACATAAATTCCAAAAATTCATTAAACACAAAATCAATCCAATCCAAGATTTAAAATATTTATAACCTAAAATTAGACTGTACTCAAACTTTACAACTTAAAATCATTTAAAACTAAATAATTCTAAGCTCTTGAATTAAAAAGATAAATGAAAAATTACTCCCCAATAGTTTTCAAGTGAAAATCATAAGCTCTAGCTTCTTCCATGCTTGTTTCAAGTTGCCTCAAAATTTAGCTCAAGCTCCCATGATGTTTCATCTTCCTCTAGAATCCAAGCAAGTCACGGCCATGTTTGATTGAAAGATGAAAGTGGATGGAATGGTGTGGTAGAGATGAGATATCACGTGAATGGAAATTGGTGTGGGTGAGAGGTGATGGAATGTGAGGTGGCGCAAGAAGGAAATAGAAAAGGAATTAAAGGATGGGCTCAGCGTCAAATCTGTGGAGAAGGAAGAATTAAAGTTGATGAATGATATTGGTACTATTCCGTCAAGATGAATGGAGAATGATATGATGGATGACTGAAAGTGAGGAAGAGAGACGCTGGAGATGATGATAGCCGCTCCCAGAAAAGAATTCCGAGAGCCAAAGCTTTTTTTTTTTTTCCCCCTCAATTTGGCGGCTGCATTTGTGTACCAGAAAGGTTCGGAGAATTGATCCCGTGGCTAGAAGAATGGGTGGAGAGTTTAAGAAAAATTTCAATCATTAATTCAAGAAGAGCTAATGAAAAAAAAGATGAAACAATAAGTGTAAAAGTACTATAATTTTTCTTGATTAGAAATGCCCATTATGCCCTTAATGAACCATGATAATTCCTTCTTTGTCTTATTTCTTCATAGTTTTTGGATGCTCTTTAAATTTTCAAGATTTAATCTTCACCATTGAACTTCATTAATTTTTATCTCCATGGCCTAAAAAATCAAATGCACCTATTAGTATAGATTATGTCTAAAATAAACTGTCTTATAAAATATTTTTAAATTAATTTTTTTAGCAATTATAATTTTCTCACAACATGATCACAAACTCAAATAATGTATAATAATTCAAATTAACTCAATTAATGATTGGCAAAATTAGCCCATGTTAAAAATAGGAAAATAAATTATTCACAATTTAAGTGCAAAATTCCTATAATTAATCCAAAAATATATTATTCCTCAAAATTAGCTAATAATCCAAATAATATCTAATAAACCCAAATTAGCCCAAAATCATCATTAAAATGCATAGAAAAGGTGGGATAAAATATATAAAATCTATGATTCATCAGTAAATTAGTTAAAATATGTGATTTATAAACTAATTGTGTTTTTGGGAGACTAATAAAGTTATTTAACTTTTAAATTGCTTTGAAAATGAGCTAAGATGGTTTACGGGTCAATTGAACTTAAAAGGGTCTCCAAATGACATGTGGTGGTTTCTAATGGGAAAACAGGCGGGCTCAGCCCTTCAAGGCTTGAGCCCTTAAGCTCAATTTCCCATCTTTAACTCCTTTTCTGAAGCTTGGCCCTTATTTAAAAAGCTCAGGGTTGAACCCGCAAGCCCTGTTTTTAAAAATTGAAATAAAAGTAAGCAATATAAATTAATTAAAATATTATGAAATTAAAAAACATCAAAATCCTCTTAATCTTTTAGAAATTAAATAACACACTTAGAAATCTAAAAAACATACATTCATCAATCAATACCCAAATCCTCCTCATCCTCATCATCTACAAATAACACATTAGAACCCCGATAAGTAGGTCCACTTGTTGAAAGTGAGGAGCTTTAATGTTAATATACTCTTCAACTACTTCTTCCTCACTTACAACAAATATTAACAAAATTATGTCATTATTAAATATACACACTCATATATTACAAGACAAAAATTACTACATAATGGTGGCACAAAACCATGTAACTAATTTTTGGTACAAATCAATGCTTGCACATTATTTAGAAGGAGGCTAGAATGATACTTTGTTAGAATATGGGAGCCAATGCTTAAAATATTGCATGACATCTTTGAAAGATTGGGAAATCATTGTTGATTAATCTTTCACTAATGTAATGCATCCAACTCTAGAAATTGATGACCATTAAGAGAAACTTCTTCTAAATAATAATCTAGTTCGGATTTCCTAACAAAAGAAACATCCTTACTCTTGAAATTAAGAAAATCCTACATTTAAAAAATAAAATGAAAAGTATCAAATAAAGAATTATAAACCAACAGTAACGAGATAATGTGCATTAGATAAATAAGAACTTACACTGTAAAGTTGAGTCTAAGACATGGTTGGTTCCTTCTTTTTCTTTGCCATCCTTCCACTTGTGCTTGAGCTAGGTTGTCTTTGTATTTGAATTGAACTTGATGTGACATTAATGGATGACCCACCTATATCTTTGTATTGATCAAAGATATAATACAATTTTTGTTTGATATTATTAACTTTCATGTAGTAATCCACAAGATCGATCAGAGAGAAAGAACACTTGATTGCTTCAAACTTTGCTCGTGGATCAAAAACACTTCCAATTGAAAGGATCACACCATTATCACTCAACACTTGTCAAATTTATCCTTCATTCTAGTTGCCATACTAAAAATCATAGGATCACAATTGTTAATGGCATCATTCAATGAAATCTCAACTCTTGCTATTTGTCCAAAATACATATTTGAGGTTGGATAGGATGTGCCAGAAATCAAAGTTGTAATTATTGCAAATGGTTGTAAGAAAGTGCTCATTCCCCTGCTCTCCTTTACTCTTCATTTGATAAAGAAAGCTTAAAATCAATGTCACAACAAGACATGCAAACAAAAGCTTTTATATCTAATTCCACTTTCAAGTATATCATAAGTGGAATACCATCTAGTAGGCACATCTAATCGCAATCCTATTAAGGCATCAATACCACCAACTTGCTCAACACACTGCCTAAAAATTTTCATCTTAGACTTAGACATCTTAGCATACTTAATTAATATTATCTCAAATTTTATTTATTACAACATTTGTCACCTGTAAACCTTATTGAACTATCAAGTTCAATATATGTGCACAACACCTCATATGAAAAAATTCCCCATCACAAATCAAGTTATTTTGGAAAATTAGCCTCTCTTTCAAAATCTCAGCCATACAATCATTTGTAGATGCATTGTCCAAAATAATTGTAAAATTTTTCTTCTCAATCCCCCAATCACTTAAGATCTCAAAAACTTTGCTAGTTAATTCATGTCCAGAATGTGGAGGCTCTATTTTATAAAAAGAAAATATTTTACTATTAAGCTTTCAATTTTCATCCACCAAATGTGCTATTCAACAAATATAACTTTCAGATATTACAGCAATCCAACAATCAAAGGTCAAACATATTCTAATAGACTCTTTGATAACATCACTTTTAACTTGTCTTTTTATACCTCATACAATCTTCTAATATTTGACGCATCAGTTTTTCTACTCATAATCTTAACCTCAAGATTACATTTCTTAATCAACTCCCTACAAAGAGGAAATTCAACAAAGGAATATGACAAATCATGTTCAATAATCAACATCCCCAACAACTCCCTTATATGTGGATTATTGATTTATCTAGATCTTACACTTCCTTGATTATCTAACATCATCAAGCCTATATTATTAAACTTTATAAGAGATACACATTGCTTAGTATGATGACTCTATTGTGAAGTGCCATAATTTCCACCACATGCTAAAAAAGTGCCACAACCATTACACTTTACCTTTATTACCCCCTCTTCATTAACCACTTTAGAGAAAGATTTCTAAACATATGAGGTCAAACCTTCAGCTTTCTTAAGTGGTTTTAGGCTACATGTAGTAAATTAGGTGGGAGTTGATTCTCTATTACCATCTTCCTCAACTGACTTCTTACTAGTTTCATTAGTCTTGGTACTAGAAGATGACATACTATGTAAACAAGCATAAACCACATAATCAAAATTAAAAACCATATATCAAAACTAATATGTTAGAATAATTCTGGGTAATGAAGATTAACGAAAGGGAAGAGAGGGAAAGGAGAGAAGAATAGAAAGGTTGGAGAAGGGTTAGAGAGGGGAGAGACAAGATAGAGAAGAATTAGAGATGTGGGAGAGAAGTTGAGATTGAAAGGAATTCAGGAATAATAGGAACTTGCATAATACTCATGTGATTATTCAAGAATGCCTTACAAATCAAATGTCTCATTATTTATAGACTTCACACTCACACTCCCCCAACGGCTAATTCCTAACAACTGTCATTTAAATCAAAACTAACCAAACTAACTAATATTTTTCAAAACTATAACATTACCCCCCTCAAAAAGATTCTTGCACTCAAGGATCATTAATAACAAATTGAGGAAACATTTGCCGTAACTGATGTAAAGCCTTTCAAGATGCTTCTTCATTAGGTAGTTGCTTCCATTTGATCAAAACTTCAGTGATAATCCATCCCCTCTTTCTACCAACTCGCTTTGGTATAATACTTTCAGGTTCCAAAGCTAGAGGTAACTCTGGCCAATCAAGAGGCAGATGCCTTTGCTTAACTTTAAGATCAGGACATAGCTTTAATAAAAAAAACATGAAAAGTTGGATGTATTCTGGATTCAGCGGGCAGTTCTAACTTGTAGGCAACAACACCTATTCATTTAATGACCTTGTAAGGACTAAAATATCTAGGAGCTAGCTTTGTATACTCCTTGCAACTGCAAAAATTTGTTTATATGACTGTAACTTAAGGAAAACCCATTGACCAACACCAAACTCTCCATCTATTCTATGAGAATCAACTTTCTACTTCATAGATTTGTAAGAAGGGCCCTCAAACTTGCAATTGCATTCTATAAATGCAAGTTTTTGTGTTTTAGAGTCTCCAAATGAGATTCATCCTTTGTACTTTTAGTGAAATACCTTAATATCTATTGGTTTCTGGCATGCACGAAAACAAGAAACATGCAATGTACCGATGGTTAATACTGAAATGAAGACCTGTAACAGAGACGATATGAGATGACTTTTCATGTCTTTACTTTTCTGCACAATTTGTAACCTTTTTATTTATTATTGAAGTTAAATTAAAGTTAACTTAGCTTTAAATTTTGAAATGATGATTATCATACACACATATCCGCCTTCCAACGCATGTCAAAATAGGTAATATTGATTTCTTCCCTTCTCCTTCACATATGCGTTACTGCGTATTAAAAATTACAATGAAAAACTTATAATATTTAATGTAAAAAACCATAAAAATAATAAATATAATCTAAAATTTATTCATGTTATTTTTAAGGGTTAAGGTGCATTTTTATTCTTAAAATTTTTGTTCGAGGAGCAATTCTACATACCCCTGTTCTCAAAAGTGGGGCCATTTTACCCCCAAATTATTTTTTTAAAAAAAAACCCTTCTACAAGGTGCTTAGTGCTCCTCGATAAAATAGTTTAGGGGTAAAATTAGTTCACTTATCAGTACAAGGATAAAATTGCTCTTTGATAAAAAAGTTCATGAGTAAAAATACATCATAACCCTATTTTTAATATTTGTTACATGTATTATTGTCATTAACTCATTTATATATATATATATATATATTATTTTTTATTTAATTATTATATGATGGTCAAACTATTTAAACCATAAAATCCATGATCCATTGACCTTTTCATTTCAATGTCTAGTTCAGTTTTTAAAACACTACAAAATGTTAGTTCATATATTTTGAAATATATTTAGAATGACCATGAAATGACTCAAATTGGTGCTAGAGCCAGGACCTGAAGTCAGGAGGTGCAATATAATTTAATTTAAAAATTAATAAATTTTTTAATAATAATATAATTATGCTAGGAATAAATTGTATAATATAAGTATATTAATCATCATTTTTTAAAAAAGTATATTAAATAGGTTGATATGATCTTTTATGCAAAATATATTCTCCATATCTTATATTTATTATTAAAATATTACATATCTCATAAGTTTTTAAGACCAGATATTTTTCATTTAGTTTAGAGGGTGCTAAATCTCAAGAATAGGGGTGCAAAGTTGCCAAATTTACATGCACAACTTGTAATTTTTCTCAAAGTGAGAGGATGCATTTGTCCACCCTCACTAATGAGTAGCTCGACTATTGACTCAAATAGCGTTAATTTTGCTAAGGTATAGTACTCAACATCATTAAACCCAGAAGATGACTAGAAAAAACATGCCCGCCAAAAAGTCAATGGTGGTCAATGGGTCGATATTAGGTCTCTAGAGGCGTTAGCAAGTTCTTGCTCCACGAAGCCATTGGGGAAAGTCAGTAGCTTTGCTCGAAGCTTCGGGAAATAAAGCTAGCCCACTCAACATTACAAGAACTAGAGACCACCCAAGGGCTTGTGAAAATCTTTAGGGATCCTAAGCAGTCTTCATTATATGGTATGAGCTTCCAAGGAGCAAAGTTTCAGGACAAATGGCCCCTATAAATGGCGATTGGGCCAAAGGGAAGAGCTCGCACTTCCCTTTAGTGGGGCAAAAGACGCATGGAAGAACTTGAATTAAAGATTAGAAATGTGACTTAATTACTAATGAATTTAAAAAAAAATTCTTAATTCAATTCAGGACTAAAGTGAAAATAATTTTAATGATGAAAATATCAAAGTACCATTCATTTGTTAATTTTATCCGAGATACAAAATAATTATTTATTAATTTTCTTACTGCAGTTGTTAATTTACCAATGAGTTATAAATTACATGAGTTGACCTATTAATAATTTTACAAAACTTGAACATCAGTTGTTCAATCACAAGCAGCAATATCAATGTTAAGTTGAAAATTTTACTTGTTAATTTACCAGCATCAATTATAAATTACTAATAGATCTTGTAATTTATAACTAATATTAGTAAATTAATAAATAAAAGTTATAATTTAACAATTGATGTTGTTGCTTGTATGATGAAATGATGTAATTTATATCTTATATTGATAAATTAATTATAAATGAAGTAAGAAAATTGACAGCTAATATTTTTTATTTTAATAAAAATTAATAAGTAAATGGTATTTTGACCTTTTTATCATTAAAATTATTTTTACTTTAATTTTTTTAAATTGAATTAAAGTTTTAAAATTTGTTGGAACCTACTAATAATTAATAGCCATTGATAGTCTTGGTCTGATAGCGTATGGAAGGAAAAGCTAGGTCATCATGTTGGATATCTCCAAGAATGAAAAGATCGGTCATAGGATGATACAGTAAAGAAAGACACCTAATGAGTAGTTTGTTTTCATGTTTTTGTTTTCATTTTTACATGTGATTAAAAAGTAATTAAGATTTTATTAAAAGGTCAATTAATTTATGCAATAAATTTAGAGTAATTATTTTTATGAACAGGTGTCATGGGATACCTAATATCTTTCTCATACATAATTGACTCCTAAACTCTTTTTACAGACCATTCATTTTCATTATATAGTTTCTTAAAGTTTTTTAAAAACCTTTGGTGATGAATTTTTTTTCCTATATTAATCGACCTTCCCTCACTAAAAAAGAGAAGACACGATTTGGTCGTGACAAGTAGCTTACTTTTGTAATTGAATTATTTGTTGAATTGCATGTACGATCCAATGATAAAAAGTTGCTTGGATTGTATGTTTAATAAGAAATTGTGGTTATTATTTTAGTATGCTTGATTCGTGAAGTTAAGGCTTGCTTTTTGACAATGTTTGAAATTTTCTTTTCATTTTAAAGTAAAAAAAATGATTTGAATAACTCTTTTAAGAAAAGTTGTGACAAATTATTTTGTATTTTCATTTTCAATTGAGAGACTCTATAACTTAGTTTAGAATTTCTAGACATTTTAATTTCTTCACATGATTTTAAAAAATAATTTGAGCATTCTTTTCAATGAAGTTGAGCTTTTCAAACCTACCTCCTTGAACCCCATTTGAGCCTTTAATTGAAAGAGCCATGATTTTTTTTTTTTTTTGTGAAACCCACATTAGACCCTAATATTAATTTACAGCCTTGAAAAACTATGAATTATTTATTTATTCATTTTGATAAATAAATTATGAATTATTTTACTTTTGAGATAAGTGGTAAAGTATTGTTAACAGTGAAAATTAGTATGATTGTCACTTTTATTATAAGCATATGAGGGAGAGTTGAATGTTGTCAGTTTCTATCACCCCCTGAATCTTATCCATGCTTCCCACGGACAATTAGAAGTGTAATTGGAAAGGGATAAATTAAAATGAGTATTTTTTTCCACTTAGTTGACTGAGTTTCCCATCATCAATATCAACATATATGAGGGGTGATTAATAGTATGGATGTTCTAAGATTTTGTGCAAAGCATATACTCCCTCCGTTTTATATATAAGATATTTTAAATTGAATTATACAAAATAATAAAAGTTAATTATCTTATTAAAAGATAGCAACTTTTCAAATTTTCCCTAATTATTATAAATAAAAAATAAATTTTTTTTTCAAAGTAAATTAATAAGAGTATTTATTTTGTTCTCTTTTCAATTTAATAAAGGTATAATGATTCATTCATTCAAAGATAAAAAAATGCTTTAAAAAATTTCTTATATATAGAGATGGAGGAATAAGTTCTAAAATACAGTCGAATTTAATTCAGTATTACTAGATATTATATACTTTGTAAAAAACTGTTTAATTTTGTCTAGTAATGCGGAGTGTACTATTACGTTCTTGTGAGCTCGGGAGTGTCTCTAAACTCTAATGAGTACGCCTTGCTGGAGTAATTGGTTTTTTTCTTTAAAGAAAAATATAATGTTAATAATAGTTTCCTCCTTGGTGTCATACATTCAAATTATTATTTATTTATTATTTTTAAATAAAAATACAAAGAAAAAAATGGATATCTATAGTACGGCAGTTAAACCACAAAATAGCAAACTTAAAAAATAAAAAAAGGCTTAAATGTATAAAAAAAGTCCTTGAACTTTGAGATAGTTGCATATAACGTCCTTCATCTTTGAAAAATTAAAATTAACCCTTAATCTTTAATTTTGTTCTTCAAAGCCCCTATTGTTAATTATGTTATAAGGGTTAAAATATCATTTAATTAAAAAATATTATTAAATAAAAGTATTATCTTGTAGAGATATTTATAATCAATTTCTTATATTTTTTGGATAGTTAAGGTATTGATAGCTAAAAAAATGTTATTTTTACTATATACATTTTTAAATATTTACATTATATTAGCTGTATCTATGTCTTTTTGTTATCAATAGGGCATAGTTCTATTGTTTTAACGGATAAATCTTCATTTATATTTCTAGGTTAGACTAATATAATGTACATGGTTAAAATATTTAAAATTTTAAATATTCTAGGTTAGAGTAATTTTTCCTTTAACACAAAAAAAACTACAAACTATTGATAATAAAAAATAATAAAAGTAATATAAAAGTAAATATTTAAAATTCTATACGGTGATGATGACACTTTTTTGGCTATTAATACTATAACTATTCAAACAATATAAAAAATTGATTAGTCATAGTTTTACAATACAATATTTTGTTTAATAGCACTTTTTAGTTAAATGAAATTTTAACTCTTAGAAAAAAAATATAATTAATAGTAGTGTTTTGAAAAACAAAATTAAAGGTTTAATTATAAATGTTTAAAGGTGAAATGTAATATGCAATTACTTCAAAATTTAGAGAAGTTTTACGTATTTTTACTTAAAAACACGGCATAGTTACATTACATGATTGCATATATAAACCTGAAGCCTCTATTTTGTGAAACTATTGAATTTTATCAATATTTAAAAATTATCATAGAACAATTTTCTCTAAAATTTTGAAATAATACTCACAATAAAAACTCACATATGTTATATCCTTAAAAATTTTGAGATTGGATGATTTTTAAGTATCATGTGACAAAATTTCTTATACTCATTCCATCTAATTGAACAATTATTATCATGTCATGTGAGATATATATTGAGTGAATAGATATATGCTACTCAGATCCAAATCCTTTTGAATGTTGTGACATATCTAGCATTGGAGTAGCTGAGTACTCCCTCCGTTAAAAAATATAAGGTATTTTAACCGAATATCATCTCTTAATAAAGTAACTACTTATCTTTAAACTAACCCATCTTTTCATATTTACCCCTATTTAATGAAGTATTTTATCTTAAAAAATATAAAGTAATATATTTAACAGGGGAACTTAAAAAAAGATAATGATCACGTCTTAAAAGATTCAAAATATTTTATATTTTTTAATATCAAACTATTAAAAAAATATGAAGGACGAGTATTTATTAAGGGGATGGTACCTGTTTAAGTTTGGTTTTCAAAACCGGAGTCCCTAAATTTGTTGTTTAGCTCTTCTTTCATTCATTGTTCTTATACTGTAACATTGCTAGCTTGATTAATTGAATCGCATTATGCGAAGCGTCCTGGACATTATTAGATGCTCAATTTTTAGTTGCTTTTTGATTATTTAACCTCTTTAATTAATAATTAATTAACGGGTGATCAAAATTTTATTTTACTGAATGCTCAAAATGACAGTTGGGTCGAATTAATATCAGTTAAATTCTCGATAATGTTTTTTGAAATGTAAGTTAAAAATATCAATCCAAATTATTATAGATTTAGGAGTTTCAATTACAGATAAATATTTAAATATCAAATGTAACTTTTAGATATTGTAATAGAAATTTTTATTTGTTACTGTTTGAATTGATATTTATAATTCATTTTATAAAAAAATTATTGAGGATTTAATTGATATTAATTTACTATTTTGAAACCTAACTATCATTTTTCTGTTAATGAAGAGTTAGTTATTTGGGTCAAGTTTGACGAGCCAATTTAAAGAAAGTCAAGGTCAAGTTTTGTTATATGAGCTTTTTTAAAGAAGTAGAATGCTTCAATTCTAATACGAGTAGCTCGGCCCTAATTAAACCTGACTTGAATAAGCTTGACCATTAAAATTTATAACTTTATATACATATAAAGTTAATAATTTTAGTCAAACTTAATGAGTTAGTCCAAACCTACCCTAAAAAAAATAGAATACCTTTAACCTAATTTAAATAAATCTTGTTAAATTGGACTAGATTTGAATAAACTTGACTTGGTCGAATTATTGGTTTCAGCCGCATGTTGTCTTCTGTGCCACTACAGTTGCTGAAATTATCGGTCTTATCCAAGGGCTAAGCATTTGCTGGGGTACAGGCTTTCGGAATATCAGTGCTTTCATGGACCGTGGCAAAGCAATTAACATCATTTTGAAGCTGGATGAAGGGGACCCACCCCTCGCGAGACGTTATTGGTAAGCTTGATCCCCATATCAGAGAGATTGGACTACCACAATCAATCTGTGCTATAGCTAGCGAAGCTAACACTGTTGCAGATTCTCTTGCCAAATTTTCTCACAATTTAGATACTACTTTTTGTCTCTTTTTACAAGGGGTGGATAATCATGATAGAGGAGTAGGCTAGTTTGTTACTATTTTGCTGTTTCAGACCTCGGCAATGTTCTGGTTGTAGTCTGTTTCAGTTTATATTAAAAATTTGGCCAAAAACAGGTTTATATTAAAAAAAAAGGCCTAAATAAAGAAAAACATTACTAAATTTAACTGGTTTATTCAATAAACTATAACAAATTTGTTGTTATTGAGACTATTAGTAAGTAAACTAATTTTTAGTGAATAAATAATTGAGTAAAATACTTTAATGTCTCATTTGCTTTACCTTAATTCAAAAATATAAGTTATTTTTAACCGAATCTCACCCCAATAAAGTAATTACTTACTTTTTAACTAATCTTATCTTTTATATTTACCTCTATTAAACAACCTAAAATAAATATAAAGTCATTATTGATGAGGTATTTTTGAAAAAAATATAATGATTATACTTTAAAAGACTAAAAATAATTTATATTTTTAAACATCCAACTCTTTAAAAAATACCTTACATTTTTTAACGGAGGGAGTATAGTTTTTTTTTTAATATATGAAACCTATTTGAACACATCATAGTATAAATAATTACAAAACAGAAATGACCCCTTTATTTTTAAGATTTCATTTCCATCTATCTAACCATTAGTCTACCGTTAAATTATATATATTGAATCGAGATACCCTTTCTATAAATATAAATGTTTACAAATCATTTAGATTAACCAAAAAATTAATACATATATATTTTTTTGTTTTATTTAAATTTTAAATTTTTTAGTTATTTAGAAATATTTATTTAGTAACATTTTCGAAAATCTAAATATATAAATTAGCTAAAATAATATTTCAAACACGAAGTTAAAAACGCCAAATGATCTCATAAAAAAAATTAACGAATTAGGATTATTATAATTATTTACTCAATATAATAATATATATTTACTTTTTCAAAAAATTTAAATAATTTTAGCACAAAATTTTAAATAAATATCAAAAAACTTAATTATCTAAACTTTTTAAATTGGATAAGAGAGTAGACAATTAGATTATAAGGGGAAAATAATAATTTTAAATTTATCAACAAAAATGAACATAAAAAATTAAATATTTTAGAATATTTAACAGAATATTTCTAACATTATTAAAAATTAGACTAAAGTTAAGTAGAGGGGAGGCATTGTAATTTTTTTTAAAAAAAGAAAGGAAGTCATTGTATTTTACTCTAAATAATTTCACTTAATTGGTTAATATTCAATATTTGAAATTTTTGAGATAATTTTTCCAATATATTTGTGCTAGTTTAAAAATTAGTCTGCATTTGTCAAGAAAATCAAAAATAGCATTTATCTGGATGTACGAGAACTGTTAATTTTAATTATTTATTTAAAATTATGGTTGAAGAGTGAATGCAAGTATTATTTATAAGACACTTCTAACATGTTTTATTATAATAAAAAAAATTTAAAACTCATTAACTTTGTTTAAAAATTAAATAATTTTTCAACTTGCTCCCATTATATGTGTGTGTGTATATATATATACACTTTAACAATATATTTTCTCTCTCCAACATTTATTGGAGGTTAAATAAAAAAAATTATAATTAAAATTTCATAAGATAACTTATGAATAGGACTAAAAAACTTTTCTTTCTTTACCTTATAAATATGACTAAATGGAATGTCAATATATAAAATTTAGTCCATTAACTTATTAATCATCGTTGTACGATGAGATCGGATACAAACATAGCATTTACTTGCTTTATTCTATCCAGCATCCACTAGAACTTTTCTGCCAATTTAGATCTAGAATATTTTGGAATAATCAAAATTTTAGATGAAGAAAAAGAAAAATTCGGCAGTTATACCAGAAAATAGCAAACTTAAAAAAAATACGGCACAGTTACATTACATTATTGCATATGCCATGTACATAACCCTGAAGTCTCTATTTTATGAACTATTACATTACAGTAATCCATATTGGATGCATGTAGAAATTATTGCTGGATTAAGAGATCTGAAATTGAAAGGACAGTCCAGAACTACCCAACTTCTCTTCCATTACTTTGGACAATTTCTCTATCATCCATGGAGATAAATGATTAACCCAATCACCCACTTCACCTTTCCTAAAGAAATCCTTCTTTTCAATCCTAAGGCCTATTTTTTCAATCTTGTTCACTTCCAAGTCCTTCATCTTTTGAAAGCTGCAGAGCTCAATTATGTTTTCAATAACACCATCCCTTTCCTCCTCTGAATTGAATGGGCAGTTCAAGAACTCAGCCATTCTTTTCAAGTAGAATTTGATATCTCCTTTCAAATTCTCATACCTTAAAAACAGAATCTTGTTCGGAGACTGTTTGCTTTCTCTCCAATAACCCAACATATTTATCCAAAATGGGCCAAACTGATAAATCCCTTTTGAGTACCTGTCAAATGCTTCCTCACATGATAATTTGGGCAAAGATGGTGCTTTGACTTTGTTGGCAAAATGCCAAAATGACACAAAATTATCAAATGGATTACGACATATATAAATTATCTTGCATTTGGATTTGATAATTGAGTCCGACAATACATGAAATGGAACATGGGTACTAAAAAGTCTTGGTTTAGGCAAATTGGAGAGATCAGGATTTTGGTTATCTACATAATAATTGAACTCAAAGGATTGAACTAGCTCATGCGCATTGGAAACAAGTAAAGGATGGTTATTTTGTGAAGGAGAGAATACCTTGCGATTAACAATGGCAAAAGTAAGGGCTTTCAACCATGTTGTTCCAGATTTTTGTAAGCTGGCTAGAACAACATCATCATCTCTCGCTTGGAAGTGCTTTTGGAAGTAGCATATCGGTTGGATTCGATTTGTTGGAACCCAAAAGTCTTTGTATAAATAGAGATATGGGTTAATCGAACCCTTCTCTCTAGGAAGAGAAAGAAGCAGTGCTTTACATTCTTGGCTAAGCTTTTCATACTCTTCATCGTAAGCCTCATTTTCCAGCTCAACATTTGCTTGGTTTTTTGTGAACGAAGTGGTGGTGGTTTCAGCCATAAGAGGTCGGAGTTCACTAGCAATCAAAGGTTCCAATATATTTAAATACTCAAGTCTCCAATATTTGTAGTATTACTGGGCTGAGGATGCAATTTTAAGGTGACTTGAAAAGGGCAATCAATCAAGAAAAAAAGTGTTGCAATAGGTTTCAAAAAAGTGGGGTCCATTGTTAAAGGACGAGAAAAAAATATTAGATTAAATGGCAAAAATATTTTGAAATTTTTTTTCAAAAACATCTAGCATTTTAAACTTTTTATTGGAGCATTTTTGCCCTAAAAGTTTCAAAAACATAGTATTTTTGTCCCACTGTTAAAAATTCCTAACATTGACTATTAACTAAAGTTTGACCAGAGTACTTTTGATTTTGCCTTCCTTTGTTTTTGTGTTTTTCAGTACTCGTTTTCATCTGTTGGAAGTAGTAAAGTTAAAGAATTCACTAGAAGATGAAATCAAAAACTAAACATAGAAGGAAGGAAAGAAAAAAAAATACAAAAATATTTTTAGTCAAACTTGAGTTTAATGATCAACGTTAGGAATGTTTAATAGTAGGATAAAAATACTCTATTTTTAAAACTTTCAGAGTAAAAATACTCTAAAAAATATTTAGGATACCAAATGTCCTTAGAAAAGTTTTAGAATATTTTTGCCCTTTAACTCAAAAATGTTCAATGTGAGAGTATTTCAAATTCTTCATCGTAAACTAATTCTAATCAAATTTATTTTAAATATTAGTGGAGAGATTCTCACTAAGAAGGAGAGGAAAAACCTTAGAGGTTTCCAAAACCTTAATGGTTTTAGAGAGACACATCTCTCACTCGGACTAAACACCAAGTTATATGTCATTTTCTTTACAATTTAATGATCAAATTTCTAAGTGAAATGACTTAATATATATATATATATATATAAACTATTTTTACTCCCCTGAGTCTATTATTGTGCCATTTTCTCTACACATATCGATTGACTTAGAATTATCATTATAACATTATCTAAAATTTTATTATATTCCATCAATTGTATTTGTGAGGAATTAGGGGGGATTTTGTCATCCTTTTCATAAAATTTCATGATTACTCAACACTTATTGCATTTACAAACCTCAATATTTGTTTGTTGTATAGGCTAAAAATAAATGCATATTTAAATTTAAATAAAATAATTATATATATATATATATTATGGACATATAATAGGTAAATAACTTAGGTTTATTTGATTGAATCCATAATACATTATTTTTATTATTAATAATGATCTAACAACTCGCCATCCTCAATGAATTGTTCACCATACTAGTTCTCATCCAAAGCACATGCACTACGCACTAGATTCACTCTTCCCATATTGCTTTTTACTAGCTTTCTGAATTAGATTTGCATATGGTGTCTTAAATTTACTCAATAGCCATTGAATTTTTATCAATACTTGAAAATTATCAAGATAATTTTTTTTTATAAAAACTCAAAACAATAGTCACAATAAAAACACTACTCACATATGCTACACCTTTAAAAAATTTGAGATTTGATTATTTTTAAATATTATATGATAAAATCTCTAACAACCATTTGATTTAATTAAATGATTATTATCACGTCATGTGGCATAGTTATTGAGTAAATAGATATATGCCACTCTGATCCAAATCCTTCTATATTTGTTAAAGGGATAGTGCCTGTTTAGGCTTGGTTTTCAAACCCGTAATCCCTAAATTTGTTGTTTATCTCTTTTTTTTATTTATTGTTCTTACACTGTAACTTTGGTGGCTTGATGAATGTCTCTTTTCTTGACAGAAAAAAAGGAACAATAATTGAATCGCATTATGCACTTTTCATAAAGCTTCTTGAGCATTTTTAGGGGTCGTTTGTTTAAAATTAAAAAATAAGTAATTTTTAAGTAGTTTAGAGATTTTATAAAATAAAATTTATTTTATAAATTTTTTAAAACAGTAAACATTATTTTATATTTGGTTAAAATAATTAAAAATGATTGTTAATTGGTTATTTTAAAATTTTATGATATATTCGCGCATCTCGCCTCTTTAAAACACTCTTTTTCTTCACTGCATTGGATTATTTTTAAAACCTACTCAAAATAGCTTCTTAAAATAATCAAAAATATACTTTTTTTGGGATTCAAATTGTTTTTAAAAATTTAAACAAAAGTCATAAAAATTCATAAAATAGATTCTTTAAAAAAAAGTGATTTTTTTAAGAAATAAGCCAAAACAAACAACCTTAGATGCTCAGCATGTAATTAATTTTTGATTATTTAATTTTTAATAAATTGATTAGTTGATTGATTGATCGATCAATTGATTGATTGATTGGAGGATAAAATTTTATCACGCGCGTGTACTGTGTTGCTTCTTCTAGTCTCCTTTTCAACCTTTCTTTCTTGCATTTTTTTAATTTCAAAATTTTATTATTGCCTTGTAATACTTTTTTTTTGTATGAATGAACTTAGGTGAGTTGAGATCCGGGGATTGTTAAGAGAGGGCATGCTTCAAAAATCAAAGAATACTTAAAGAGATATTTTTATATTACCTACCAACGTCATCGTATATGCTGTGAGATTTGATTCCGTAATTGTAATATCTCATTTTTTACTCAGAATTTAAATAATATTAAGATATAATTTATTAAGTAAACTAACGTTTGCGCTCAGAATTTTAGTTTAATGAAAATTGGGGAAATTTTAATCAAGATAAATTAATTCTAAATATATTCTTACAAAGAAGTAGAAAATTAAAGGTAGTAAATTTTTACTAGCATTGAATTTGAATTTAATTGAATTGTTTTGGTGATAGTTAAAATTTATTATCTAATTATTTAAGGATAATTTATTAAAAGGACTTAGATTTTAAATATTTGAGTAATTATAAAAATAATGAAAAAGGATTTTGAAAGGTAAAAATAATAGATTATAAAAGTGGAGAAAGTTAATAAATAAATAAATAAATCAACATTAGAATGAAACAAATAATTGATGTGAAGGTGGGCAAGAGTCAATGTGGCTAGAGTTAGGAATACGGGCGAGCCCGACCCTTTAGGGCCTGGCCCTTATGGGTCGAGCCCTAAAGCCCGATTCTCTATTTTGAACGTCTTTTTTCAAGCCCGGCTCTTATGCTTAGGGCTCAAGGTCAGGCCTGCAAGCCTTTTTTCAAAAAATAAAAAAAATTAAAATTAAATTAAATATTATAAATTAATTAAAATATTTTGAAATTAAAAAATTAAATTCCTCATAATTTTTTAGAAATTAAAGAATACACATTTAGAAGTCTAGTAATAAAATTTAAATCTTGATTAAAAAATAGTTTATTTTTTATAAATACACAAGCATAATAATTATCGAAAAATAAAAATATCATAAATTTGATACTATACACTGATATTTATTAAATTATATTAAATTAATTTTAGAATAAATTAAAATTAAAAATAATATAATGCGTATAAGATCAGGTGAGTAGGTCATTAGTTCAAACACGTGTTCCATTAAAAAAAATAATAATATAATAGGGTTTGAAAGGCCACCGGGCCTGAGCCTTATTTTACAAGGCTTATCAGGGCTAAGCCCTCAAGCCCAATTACTTTAAAATAAAATTTATTTTAAAGCTCAAACCCTTATTTAAACAGGATTTTCAAGCCCGGCCCTCTAAACCCGACCCTTATTCCCGACTTAAATATGGCACGTGGGCCTTGGCCCACCAACTAATTAAAAAATTATTATTGCTTAGGAGCTTTGATAAGTAAAATGAGGCTATTGAACTATAAAAATGTAATTGGGATGGAAAAATTTATTTGTGGTAGTGAATTGGGATTTTTATAGAAAATAAAGTTTAGAGAAAATTAATGCTTCCTTGTGATGATTATGAGTTTATTTGGGTTTAGAAAAATGTTTATCAATACTAAGATAATAATTTGTGACTTGAAGCAAGCCCTAGAATTTTTAAATTTATTAAATATGAAATTAAGGCTTCCAAGAAGTTAATTATGTTAATGAGAGATTAAATGAGTGTATTAGAAGTGCACTAACAATAGAGATGATTAAGTTTCAAGGTTTAAAGTGTATGGAAGGGTGTTGGGTTAATGAAATTAATTAGCCTAACATTTATGATTAGTGTTAAATCACAGGTGTTCATTATGTTTGTCTTGATTGTAATATTGTGATCATTAGGTGAAGAGCTGTGTAAACAGGGATATTTAATTGCTAGGAGCAAGGGTAACTTTTACTACTGTATTGTATGTGATGTGTGTTGTATGATTAGTTGTGTGTTTTGTTTAAATTAAACATTGTTTGGAAAATATGTGCTTTAGAAATGTATAATTATTTTTTTTGAAATAAATTTCTAGTTAGTAATATATATATATATATAATTATGTTTGGTATGGAATTTTCATATTTGGAATTATGTAATACTGTGTGGAATTCATATTTGTTTGGACATCATATGTGTATGACTTGTTCTATTGTGAGAGGTTATCTGGGAGACTTATTGTTCAAAAAATAAATATATCATGTGATATGCTCTCATTGATTCATAAGTGACACTTTATCTTTTCAACTTGCTTACTTTTGACCTAGTGAGTTAGGCATTATGTATGGAGTTCGGTCCTTGAGAAAGGACGAGATAAGGTGGTAGTTGATGAATCATAAATTTTATATATTTTATCCCATCTTTTCTATGTATTTTGATGATGATTTTGGGACTAATTTGGTTTTATGAGATATTATTTAGATTATTAGCTAATTTTGAGAAATAATTCATTTTTGGATTAATTATGAGAAGTTTGAGCTTAACTCTTAATATTTTATTTTTTCTATTTTTAACATGAGTTAATTTTTTTTAATATTTAATTGAATTTAATTTAAATTATTATACATTATTTGAGCTTTTGGCCATTTTGTGGAAAATTATGATTGCTAAAAAGAATTAATTTAAAAAAATTTGTGAGACATGAGATTTATTTTAGATATAATCGATTCGTGTTGACTTTTGAGGTTATGAAAGCACAATGATAAAATTTAATTGTAAAGATTAATTTTTAGGTTTTAAGACATATATTAAATGGTTAAGACTTTGAAAGATGAGAAAGAAATTACCAATATTCAGTAAAGATATATTAGGTATTTCCAACCAAGAAAAATCAAAAAACTTTTATACTTTTTTTTATCTCTTTTTTTATTGAATCTTTTTAAATTTAATGGTTAAATTTTTTTTTTAAACTCTCCATTTTTTTTCTAACTATTAAATCATTATTTCCAAACCTTATCTTCTTCTCACCAATTTACTCGGCCGCCAGGAGAGAGAGAAGGGGGCTTTCTCTCGTCTTGTGCGGTTCTAGTTTTTTAATCCCTGCCGTCCAGCTCCGCATCACACCCACACCCACTGAATTTAATCATTCATTTCATCGTCACATTCACGTCTTCTTTCCCTCTCAGTCAATTATTCACGTCATCAGTCCAACTCCAATCATACTCTTCCACTTTTTTTTTTTGTTAGAGAGTAATTTTTTATTCATCTTTTTAATTCAAAAGCTTAAAATTAATTAATTTTAAATAATTTTAAGTTATAATACTTGAGTATAATTCAATTTTAGGCTGTAAATATTTTTAAATTTAAATTGAATTAATATTTGGATTAATTTTGTATTAAATGAATTTCAAGAATTTATGTTTATTACCCTTGCTTTGCCAAATAAATCAATGATTAAATTCTCATTGTTAATTTAATTGTCATTATGGTGTTTGTTGAAAATTTGAGTTGTTCATTTTACCTCTTGATTGTTTAATTAAGTTGGTAATTTTTTTAATTGTTCAATTAGATAATTTAAACATATTTTTCTAAATTATTTTTCATTAATCATCATTGGTTTTAATGAATATAATTAGTCTAATTTATGGTTGTAGCATTTGATTCACTACAAATTTTGTAGTGAATTAAGTATTAAACTTTATGCTTATGGGTTCCCTTTGTTTTAATTAGATAATTGAATTTATTAATTTCACTCTCCTCATTTCCCTTTGGTCAAACTAATTGAATTGAGATAGGAAAGTTAACTCCATGTGATGTTTTAAGTTATCCCTTTTACCGACATTGAATCAAACTTTTCTTAATTTTTTGTTAATTAATTCTTTTTGTCACTTAATTAATTTCTTCAGCTTTCATTTCTTTTTTCTTGACGTAAAGCCCTCCAATCATAATTTAAGACTCATGCATTGCATAATAGTATTTAGGTGACATAAGTATCAACATCCCTTTTGGTAGTTTTGGTTGCATAAATTGCATATTAGTGTAGAAGTCTAGCATTTAGTTTTAAATATTTTTGCATTAGTAATTAAATACCTAGAATCGACTTAAGATAACCCCTAAATTGCTCTTTGAAAAAAATGACCTAGGCTTGGCTTATACTATATTAAGTTAATTTTAGTTTAATAGAGTGCCAACACGACTAAGGCATCCATCAGTAGTCTTGCACATTTTGTTTGATTATATTTGGAATTGTTTGGAATTTTCTTAGATTAAATTGTTTGGAAATTGTTTTGCATGCCTCACTTAGTAGTTGCATGATTAGTTGCATGATATGCATTACGGCATAGTACTTTTGGTTACTAGGAACTTTATGTCCCAATCCCTTAACAATTTTTGCAGGAGCAAGTCAAGTTGGAAAAAACACCGAAGCCTATCTTGGTGTGAGACACCAATTTTTTGTGTATGCTTGGTTTATTTAGCTAATGTATATGATGAAACCTAGGAGCACATCTTGACTATTTGATCATTTGACTTTATTTTGAATAACTTGTATGTAGCACCATAAATTCCTAAATCTCAAAGTGACTAGGGATTGGGTCTTTGTATCTCTGTTTTTTTTTGTATCATGTACATAACAACTGCTATTAATATACATGTTTATTTTCTAAAAAGTTGTTGTCTATTTGTGTATCCTAAGGTTGCTCTAGACCTTGGGTCCTTTGTGTCTACTTTATTTGCCTAAGGTCATTCTAGACCTCGAGTCCTCTATGCCTACTTTCTTTGCCTTAGGCCACTTTAGGCCTTAGGTCCTTGCTATTGTGATGGTCAATATTTGTTTAAGTATTTTCTATTTATGGTTCGTGCATATGTTTTCCCATTAAGACTAGCCAACCTTTATGCATTTCCTTCTAATATTTAGTGTGCCTTAAACGGTCTTTCCTTATTAAGAGAGAATTTCCCTAGTGAATGGTCCTCAGTTCAAAGAGGTAGGACCAGTTTCCACACGACCTCATCAGGTTAGAATTTCTTTCTATTAATCCTTCTGTTGTATATTCTTGAAATCTCCCTCTTTTAAGTGATCATGCAATCTAGCACTTGAATTCACACTTTGTCTAATTGGACTAACTCGTTTGTTATCGCCTCTTGTATTCTTCTAGGCTAAGATTCAAGCTTCTAGAAACATTTAAGGAAGGCACTGCTATTTTAGGGGTAGCATGGCCTTTTACACGTATGTTAAGGCATTCAAGCTCATGCCTGTGACTTTTCTTTTGAAGCTTCTATATGCCCTTAATGCTTTTAGGAGTTTGTCATGCCATTCTCTAAAGTTGTCATCAATTATTTTCTTTAAGATGGTTAGAATGACTTTATTAGAAACCTCTGCTTGCCCATTTACTTGTGTATAATGGGGTCATGATGTAAGTAATCTAATCCTACTCTTTTCAGCAAATGTCCTAAAGGTATTTCCCTCAAACATTGTGCTTTAGTCAGCTGTAATGGTCTATAGGATCTCAAACTTAAACACAATTCTTTTTCTGACAAAGTTTATAACATCATCCTACTTTACCTTTTTCATAGGGGTGGCCTCTACCTATTTGATGAAGTAATCTATAGTTACTAAGATAATTGAATGACCCTTTTAAAAAGTCGAGCGGATTTTTTCTATGATATCCAATGCCCATCTCCCAAAAGCCCATAGTTTGATTATCAGTTAATGCTTGAGGCTAGGGCCCTCTAGATTATCCCATGGACTTGACATTCCCTACATCATTTGGTATATTCCATATAGTCCTTGGCCATAATTGGCTAGTATTTCTTATGTCTTATTATAAGCTATTGCATTTTTGGCCCTGATTGATGAGCCTTGCAAACCCCTTCATGTATTTGTCTTAGCACCTTTATGCATTCTAGGCTTGCTATGCATTTTAATAGTAACCTATCGAGGCCCTTTTTATATAGTTCTTTATCTATCAGCATAAAGTATTGTGTGTAATATCCTGAATTTCTTAATCTTACAATTAGCTATTAACTAAAGGTAAAGTAGTAATTAGTGTAGGACTAGAGATTTGGATGATTACTTGATAATTTGGCTTATTGGGATGTTGTATGAACATATACAGATGAGAGGATCTTATTTTGGGTCGAAGCAAGTGTGTGTGGTGATAATTTTTATCCTTGTACCAAGTGATACGGCTTATGCTACATAGGCTGCGGTGCATGGACTAGAAAATGATCCCTTAAGTCGTGAAATCTAGGTGATTTTAGAAGGAAGAATCTGAAAACACATGAAAGGAAAGGAGAGAAGCTGAGATCTGCTAGAGCAAGCCATTTTAGGTCATTGGAAGGTGCTTTTGATCGATAACTTAGTAAGCTAGCTACATATAACTCTTACCTTCCATTCATTACAAATTTTTCTAAAAATGAGTTATAGAGAAATTGAATCGATAAAGTTTTAGGGGTTTTAATTCTTGTTCAATAGTAATAAAAAAGTTCTCAAGTTAAATTAGAGCTTTGCGACTGGTTAAGAACTGAATAATAGAGTTTTGAACCTATAGGCTCAATTTGGCCCTAACTTAGAGATAGAGAGGGGTAAGAATTTAATTTGAGTGAAGTGAGACTAGTTAAGATGAGGTAAAGTAGTAATTGAGTAGTAATGGGTTTAGAATGGATAAATGAAAAAGAACACATGGCTAAATATAGCCATAAGTAGTGAATATGTATTTTTAATAGGCTAAATGACTAAAATATGTTCAAATTAGCATATTGATTGTGAGTTGAGAAAGGAAGCTTGTGATAAGCTGTTGTGATAGTTAAAATTCATGGGTAACCTTTCTAGTAATAGAAGGGTTGAGGTAACTGAATAACTTCCTTTGTTTGACTATTTGTTGAAACTATATATGAATATGCTATATAGTGTATGAAATTATTTTAAACTGAGCATGTTTTATAGAATTCAATATTTATTGTATAAAAAAGGCTTTTGGCTAAACAAGTAATGAAGTTTATGTAATTTGATATAAAATGTGTATATGTACATTTATGAGTAAAGTGGTGACTGGGAACCTATGAATGGTTTGGAAAGCATGATCATAGGGTGGGAGTTTATCCTAGTAGAGAAGTGATGATAAGACCATGCATCATATTCTCTTTAGTGCCCAACGGGGTATGGTGTTAGAGAATTATACCTTCTTAGTGCCTTTTAAGGTACAGTATTGGAGAAGATCTCTTTAGTATTTATTAAGGTGTGGTGTTGGAGATATCAAACTCCTTAGTGTCTGTGTAACACGATGTTAGAGTTAACGATACTCCATTGTGTGTATTGGAGGAAATCATAGTTCGAAAGTGAGATAGAACATCTTAACTAAGTGATTCTACCACTAAAGGTGAGCTCAAGGCCAATGAGAGTGTATATTGACCTATGGTGAGCCTATGGTTTTAAGTCAGGGTGATTTAGAGGTTCGAATGGTAAAGATCATGTTTATGTTATAAAAATGGTGAAAAGTAGTAAAAGTGGTGAAATGTGCTATACTGACATGATTTGAAATGAAACTTGTGATGTATATTATGTTTAGTGATATATTATGCTTTACTTTCATATAATTCCATATGATAGTCAATAGGAATGAGTTATTCTATTACTAAGATTTTTATCTCACCCTTATGGTTACATGTTTACAGGGCAAAGTAGTAATCAAGGTAGGGGAAAAGAGTCTGGGCTGGTGTGAGTTGTTGAAGTCGGGTGAACTCGGAGTTTGTGTAATAAACTAAACTAGTATGAATTTGTGTATATGAATTTTTCATAGCATTGCATGCATACTTTAAGTAGTGACTTTATGGAATCTTAGCCCAATTATGTGTATATGTGGTGAAAGAAATTAAGGGCTAAGATTTAGATGTGTATGTGTTGAAAGCATTGTAAATGTTGGTGAATCTTAAGCCCATGTGTGAAATTATGAGGAAATGAGTAAATTGAAGTTAAGATTGTATTGTAAATATGCTATGGATGTGATTTTATGTGAATGTGTTGATAAAAATGGCCAAGAGGGCCAAGATATATCAAAATGTATTGCTTTGTAAAAAAATAGAAAGGGTGAAAATTGGCTATTGAGGGTCAAATTTCAATATACATGTATGTTTGTGAGATACTGTGGTTAATCATGTGTATTAGGTCCTTTTGGACTTGGTTTAAAGTCTTGTGTGGTTTAATGAAAGAAAGGGATCGATTTGAGTACTTGGGCGTGCAAAATTTTCAGAAAAAAGTGACTTTTTGCACCTGGGTTTCCAAATTTATATCGGTCTGTTAGATCTATCCAAACCTATCTCACTAGCTAGCTTATGAGATAAGCTTCATGTGGGTGCTTGAATCACTCTGATCGAATGTCATATGTGAAAATGGCACACGCTGGAAGTTCGTGATTTTGCTATCAAAATGATAGCAAAAATTTTGGATTGACACACCACAGCACATGGTGTCTCACATAACAGCGCATGCCATAAAAAGATTCGACATGTGGCTTTGTGTCACACGTCGTGGCATCCCAACTTAATTTTTATGGTTTTAAGGCATGCAATGAGTATTATGAATGCGTATGAATTGCTTTCGTTGTGTGTTACTCAAATGTATTATTGTTTTAATGATTTTTCAAACAAGTCTTTGGCCAAAACTTTTCGAATAAATTCTTTGATTATTGATTGGTATGTTTAAGTGGTGATTCTGTTAATCTTCTCCTGTATTGAGCAGATATGGGAGGAGATTACATTATGCTTGGACCTTAGTTCTATAAGGAAAATGTTGACAGGGATCCTTTAAATAAACCCTAAATTCAGCTCTCCAATTTGCTTCTAAGATTTATGAGCTTGTTTGGCATTTCATGATTACTCCTCACTGAATTACCGAAAGGTGCTCTCTCTTTTCGACTAGAATGAGTTTCCTTGTGAGGTTTGGTGGAAGTCTTAGCCTAAATTCCACTTTTGCCAATTCATTAGCTTCCTAATTGTAGGCCCGTGGCATGTGCTTAAGCATTGTCTATTCAAATCCATATAGAATTTGCATAGCAGTTGCATAATACATGACCAAGGTTAGGCCTATGTACTTATATTTGCCAAGGAGTTATTTGATGACTAACTATGAGTCACCTTCAATATGGACTTGTTGGGCCCCTAGCCTTTGAAGTATCTCTAGGCTAGTCAATAATGCTTCGTATTCAGCCTAATTATTAGTACATTCAAAATCAAGATGAAGGGAAAGTATTATTTTGACTCTTGTATTCTACCCATGTTTCAATTTGTGGTGCATTTTGTAGCCTAAGGGCCAATTAAAGTAGTATGATAGTGTTAGGTAAACCATACAACATAGATTTAGTAGGATCTCCCTTGAATCCTATGTCCTTAATTATGTTTTCATAGTTAAGAACACAGGATTCAATTATGTTTACTTCCAAGTCCTTCATCTTCTGAAGGCTACACAACTTAATTATGTTTTCAATAACACCATCCTTTTCCTCCTTTGAATTGAATAGGCAATTCAAGAACTCAGCCATTCTTTTCAAGTAGAATTTGATATCTCCTTTCAAATCTTCATGCCTTAAAAATAGAATCTTGTTTGGAGACTATTTGCTTTCTCTCTAATAACCCAACATATTTATCCAAAATAGGCCAAACTAATTAATCCCTTTTGAGTATTTGTCGAATGCTTCCTCACATGATAATTTCAATAAAGATGGTGCTTTCACCTTGTTGGCAAAATGCCAAAATGACACAAAATTATCAAATGTGTTCTGACATATATAGATAATCTTGCATTTGGATTTGGTAATTAAGTTGGGCAATAAATGAAACGAAGTATGGGAACTAAAAAGTCTTGGTTTAGACAAATTGGAGAGATTAGGATTTTGGATATCTACATAATAATTGAACTCAAAGGATTGAACAAGGTCATGCGCATTGGAAACAAGTAAAGGATGGTTATTTTGTGAAGGAGAGAATACCTTGCGATTTACAATGGCAAAAGTAAGGGCTTTCAACCATGTTGTTCCAGATTTTTATGAGCTGGCTAGAACAACATCATCATCTCTCACTTGGAAGTGCTTTTGGAAGTAGCATATGGCTTGGATTCGATTTGCTAGAGCCTAAAAGTCATTGTATAAATAGATGTATGGGTTAATGCAACCTTTCTCTCTAGGAAGAGAAGAAGCAATGGTTTACATTCTTGGCTAAGTTTTTCATACTCTTCATGGTAGGCCTCGTTTTTAAACTCAAGAAGCAATGTTTTACATTCTTGGCTAAGCCTTTTCATACTTTTCATCGTAGGCCTTGTTTTCAAACTCAACATTTGTTTGGCTTTTTGTGAACGAAGTGGTGGTGGTTTCAACCATAAGAGGTCGAAGTTCACTAGCAATCAAGGGTTTCAATATCTAATACTCAAGTCTCTAATATTGATAGCATTACTTAGCTGGGGATGCAAATTTAAGGTGACTTGAAAAAGGCAATCAATCATGAAAAAAGTGTTGTGATGGGTTTCATAAAAGTGGGGTCCATTGTTAAAGGGCGTGAAAAAATATTAGGTTAAATGACTAAAAATATCTTGAAACTTTTTCTCTAGAGGTGCCTGACATCTTAAACTTTTCTTTAGAGCATTTTTATCTTGGAAGTTTAAAAAATAGAGTACTTTTGCCTTACCATTAAAAATTCTTAATATTAACTATTAACTAAAGTTTGACTAGGGTATTTTATAATTTTGCCTTCCTTCCTTTTTGCATTTTTCAATCTTTGTTTTCATTTCTTGAAAGAAGGAAAGTTAAAAAATTCACTGGAGAATGAAATTGAAAATTAAACATAGAAGGAAGGAGGGAAAAAATAAAAAAATTTATTTAGTCAAACTTAAGTATAATGGTCTAAGACTAAATTAGGAATTTTTAATGGTGGAAAAAAATGTTGTTTTTGAAGCTTTTGGGGTAAAAATGCTCAAAAAATAGTTTAGAATACCAGACGCCCTTGAAGAAAATGTTTCAAGGTATTTTTCCCTTTAATCCAAAAATTTTCAACATGAGAATATTTTAAATTCTTCAATGTAGTACTAATTCTAATCAAATTTATTTTAAATCCTAATAGAGGGACTCTCATTAGAAAGGAGAGGAAAACCTTAGAGGTCTTAGAAACTCTAATGGTTTTAGAGAGGTGCATCCTCTCACTTGGACAAAGCACTAGGTTATATGTCACTTTCTTTAGGCGAACTTAATGTTTAAATTTCAAAATGAAATGACTTAAATATATATATATATATATATATGTAAACTATTTTACTCCTCTGAGTCTATTATTGTGCCATTTTCTCTACACATATTGCACAACTACAAAATAAGTTTATAGGAGCGCTTCAAAAGCATTCTTGTATTTTAGAGTGCTTAAAAAAAGTGCTTCTATATGTACGCTATACAAAAGCGCTTTCTGAAAAGCACTCTCGTAAGGGAGCTCCGATATATAAGGGCACATATCATACACGGGAGCGCTCTTTAAAAGAGCGCTCCTGTATGTGTCGTATAGGAGCACTTTAGAAGAGTGCTCCTGTATATCGCTCTTAATCAGAGCATTCCCATATGTTACTTTACAAGAGCGCTCTTCAAATGAGCGCTCCCGTATATTACTTTTATTTTTTAAAAATTATATTTTTAAAATTTCTCCTTTTATGTATCTTTAACAATGGCAAATCATAATATCAAAAACTAATTTAAAAATAATATCAACATGAAAATTTATATACAAAAAAAGAATTTGAAATCGATACAACAATTTTAATTTTTTAACTAACCTAGTTTAATTTCTAACAAGCTTAACAAATGAAACTATTGTTATTTTTTTAACATTAAAATCTAACTTCCTATCACAAACAGCCAATAATATATTTTGACCACTTTTCAACTAAATCTTCTATTTGCTCCATGGTAAAATGAAAATATCTTGCTCAACAAAATTCTACACAAGATATGAAATCAATATATAAGTAATTAACATTATATTAACTTAATTTCAAAGCTTTTGACTTACATTTTTAGGAATGATTAACTCTTATTGTGTGATTACTTCTCTCATAAACTTCATAACATAGTATCCACACTCTCAACCTTGTAATTGTGTAGGTACCTATAAAACAATAAAAGATGTCATTATCAAAATATGATAGAAATAAATTCTAACTTAATTTAAAATACTTCAGTGATGAAATTATATATATGATACAAGTATTTGCTATCGAAAATCCGGCAGAGTCTCTTCTATAACTTGGAAGTTCTAGAGTTTTTCAAAAATTCTACATCAATCTAAAACAACATATTCAGAATAACAAACATAAAATATCAATCAAACAATCATTTAGATATGTACCAACTTGTTTTATTAAGAAAATAATACAAACCTTTATTCTTTTCCATGAATAAAACTCAACAGGATCAGATCTTTCGGTGTTTAGAGGGAGACCTTCACCCCTCGATAACGTGCTACAGCCCTATTATATAATGATTGAGCATACCAAGTAAAAAAAAATTATTATAATAAACATACATACAGAATATAGAACTAAAAACTTACTGATTAAATAATATCCTCATAGATTTATAGTTCTTAAAGTCACTATTTCTTAATGAATCAAGATAATTACAAGGATGAATGGATTGATCAAACAAGGACCCAATGTTACCTGAAAAAATAAAATATTTCATTAACTAAAATATCAACTAAAGTTAAAAATAAACAATAATAACGATTTACCATAGATTGTGAGAAGCTAAAAATAACATGTTTCTTTTGCCTTTGGCTTTGAATATATCAGTAATCTTTTGAGAATGGTACTTAATACTGTAGGTACTAGTGTTGTGCGGACTAATAAATGAAAAGTTTGCCATCAATGAGCCCGACATCACAAAAGTATGATATGAGTACCTAAAATGAAAACAAATAGAATCATTCACAACTAAAATTAAATAAATACCATAATAAGTAATAAAATTAAGAAAGTACCTGATGTATAAACTAATTTGTGTAGTTTATAGCCAATCTTTGGTCATAATCTCGTTAATATTTTCAGCTGCTAATTTTTTACTAATTATTTCACCATAAATCTCCTTTTCAAATTCTACTTTATGGAGCTCATTTTTAAATGTTGTCTGCATAATCACTTCAAGTGCATTTTGATGAGGATATTTCAACTGAGTAGATTCTGTGCTAGTCTTCCCTGCCTTAATCACAGAGGTAAATCCTTTCGATAGCTTTCCTTTCACTTTGTTGGCTTCTTTACAACTTTTTTAAATTTTGAGGACTACAAGATGTAAAATGGATTGATAAGGCCGTAAGAAAACATGAATGATTTTAAAGAACCATCAATTATTATACCTGTAACTTAATGAGCTTTGAAGGCTAAGCCACATAAGTTCCAATGGCATTAAAAATCGTAAATATATCCTCATCTTCTATTTGCACTGGCAACTCAACATCATTTTCTATTGAAATAGTTATAGTCACTTTTAAGTGATCAGCAGGCAACCATCTATAGTGTATAGTAACAATATTGTCATTATACACAGATTCGATTGCCACAACATGACAATGTGGTGATTCTAACTATAATTGACATTGAGACTCGCCCTAAAAATTAAAAATTGATATTTTAAAAATGTGAAACATAAGTTGTTAATAAAGAGAAGATAATATAAAGAAAAATTATAACCTTAGGAAAGTCTTCTTTAGTATGGAATGAGTAACTATCTTTATCACTGGGGCTACCTAGTGGCACATTTACAATTCCAATCATTTGCTCAAATCTCTTTTCCATTTAATCTTGAAAATTTTTTTTTCCATTCTCACCTTCATTTTTGCCATCCTTGCATTAAAATCATCTTCAGTAAAAATTTTAGACTGATGTCCAAAGTAGGTGCCCTGAGAAATGCCAAATCCGACTCCTTTAATAAGACCAGAGACCTTTGGAGCTCCCAATGCCCTACCAAGGACATCCACATATTCCCCCACGTTATCTTATGATAATGCTTCTTGTTGAAAAAATTGTAAACTAATTATTAAGTAAATAATGTAAATAAAGCAATACACTAAAATATTAATACTCACACAATCCTTCTAGACTTTTTGAGTATATTCATTAGGTAATTTGCTTTCTTTATCTTCTCAAGCAGTCTTCCAAACGAGAGCTCAAGAAATTAGAGCATTAGGTCTAACTTCTTCCCTCTATTTAAAGAAGATATTAGAATAATTAAAAAAACATTTCCTTATATATATAAGTAATATCAATAGACAATATTAATTGAAACTTACCAAACCATGCTCAATATCTGGATAGCTCTTTCTTCTTGCTCTATATTAAAAAGGAGTACTTGCAGTGCTAGAGCAATTGACTTAGCTAATTTGTTGAAATTTAGGCTATTAGTGCATTTTAATAAATTCATCCTAATGCTCTTGCTGGATCTCTGGATACATTTTAGGAGGATAAGGATTGAATTCTTCATTTGCATCTTTTAGATGATATGTTGTGAGGGTAGCTCGAAACTTTCTATGAGCATATGTTACTTTTCTTATGATGTAATGCCTATGACTCTCATCTAGGTCAAAAGATATACACAAATCTTCCCATATATTATTCTTTGCTTCTTTAAGTTGTAGGTCATTTTTCTTTCTCCAGTCTGCAATGCAACAGGGAACATAATGACGAGCTAAGACCCTTATGTAACTGACCAACTGAGTAGACTTAACTAATTGGCCCCTATCATTCCAATTTACTGGTAATTTACGACTAGCTGCTCGAGCTTGTATTACTGCTTTCATAACAATTTTACCTCATTTAACCTCCTTGAATGCTTCTTCTTCAGTGGGTGGAGTATCACCACTGTTCTCAAGTGAGGTAGCCATATACCTAAAAGGAAAAAAGTAAATTTTTAGCAACAAAAAAAAATTAACAACTAAAAATAAATTTTTAACAATTAAAAGGAAATTTAACTAAAGAACTTACAAGTGATAAATTTTTTTTGTGTGTTCTACATATCCCTCATCAATCCAAATCCCTTCCATATGATCTTCTTTAATATAGAAGGCATTATTCCCAGTTGAAACATCAAATGTTTGTGGTGTTCCCATGAAAAGGTCATCCTCAAGATTAAAATCTTTATCCTCTTCATTACCCACTATTTTATTTATTAAAAGAACAATTGATCAATTTTTATGTGTTGGATTTGACACATAAAACACTTGTCGAGCTTGTGATGCCAAAATGAATGGTTCATCTTTATGAGCCACCTTATTAAGACCTACTTGAATAAAACCTAACTCATCAATTCGAAAGCCATTTTTATTGTCAACCCACGTGCAACAAAAGACAGGTTCATGAAACTTGATATAATCTAATTCCTAAATGTGCTCTATAATCCCAAAATATGATATCATTGCATAGATTGGGTTCTTGTCTTTAAAACTAGAGACATGCATTGATTGAGCTTTAAGCGTTACACCACTATTTTGTATAGTGCTCTAAACATCTTGGCTTTTTGTATAAAATGTAAAGTCATTAATTACATAACTTGTATAAGAAAATACTTCAAATCCAAGACCCCTACCAAAAACCTCAACCTTTTTGATGGGTGAGACTCCTCAGAGATGCAAGCTCTAAACCAATATATAAAGTGCTGGTTGTGATATGGTGCTAGCCATATTTCATTTTTACCTTTATTTTGACCCTTAACTATTGCTTTGTGTTTGTTGATATATGGTTGAACTTTCTCAGTGTTGTGTAAAACATACAAGTGAACTTGCTCCCATTATGTCTCATTTATGCTAATGAGTTTCTTCCCAATGATTCCACCCTGTTCACCTGTGGTGTCTTTTGTGTACTTTAGCAACCTAATGGCATCCACATTAAAGAGATATCCAGTGCATAATTCAACTGCTTCTTCCATGATGTACCTCTCAACAATACACCCCTCGAGCTGACTTTGATTTTTTACATATCCTTTTAATACTTTCAAGTAATGCTCTACTGGGTACATCCATCTTAAATAAGCAAGGCCATACAACTTTATCTCTCTAACTAAGTGAAATGATAACTGAACTATGATGTCGAAGAACGAAGGTGGAAAATACATTTCCAGCTTGCTTAAAATCTTAGCTATTTCAGTTCTAGCTTTGGCAATTTTTTTGAGTCAATCACCTTGCTACAAATTTCCTTAAAGAAGAAACAAAATCTAGTAATCGTGGCTCGCACCTTCTTCAACAAAATGGATCGTATACCTACTGGCATCAAATTTTCCATGATGACATGACAATCATGAGTCTTGAGACCTACTAGTTTGAGGTCTTTCATGGATATAAGGCTACTTACATTTGAAGAATATCCTTCTGGCACTTTAACTTCATGCAAGAATTCACAGAAAGCTAATTTTTCCTTTCTAGACAAGGTGTGAGCTGCTGGAGGTAAAAAAGTGCATTTTTCCCTTCCTCTTTGGTGCCAACTCTTCTCTTAACCTCATACTAATCAAATCCATCCTTGCATTAATACCATCTTTACTCTTTCCAAAAATGTGGAGTAACATGCCAACAAGACTATCGCAGACATTCTTTTCGATGTGTATTGCATTCAGGAAATGCCTAAAATCTAGGGTCTTCCAGTATGGTAGCTTAAAGAATATGGACTTCCTTTTCCAACCATTCTTAACAATCTTACTTGCAAATGGTTTTTCAAATTCAATATTTAAATCTTTGACCTTTTCAAAGAGCTGCTCACTAATTAATGGTATGGGAACTCTACCCTTTTGTGGGTGGCCATTGAAAGCCTTCTTCAGTCATCGGTAATGTTGTGTTTGTGGCAAAAATCATCGATGACTAATGAAGACATTGTTTCTACAATGTTCTAATTGCACTGAACAAGTGTGCTCCTCACATACTGGACATGCATCTCATCTTTTGATATAATGTCCTGATAAATTGCCATAGGCAGGAAAGTCATTTATGGTGCCAAGCAACATTGCTCATAAGATGAAATGTTCTTCTCTATGCCCATCATAAACTTCCACACTATCTCCCACAAAACTTTAGATCTTCAATCAAAGGAGCTAAGTATACATCTATATCATTTCCTAGTTGTCGAGGCCTAAAAATCAACAATGATAGCATCACAAATTTGTGCTTTATGCACAATGCTGGAGCGAGATTGTAGATCATCAAAATAACCGACCATGTACTATAAGTACTACTTTGCATGCCATGTGGGTTCATTCCATTAGTGGCTAGTGCAAGACGTAAGTTTCTATCTTCAACCTAAACTTAAGGTATATAAGATCAAACTTTTTCCATTGAAGAGAATCTACAGGGTGCCGTAGCTTGCCATCCTTAATTCTCTCGTCAACATGCCATGTTAAGTATTTAGCATCCCTTGCAATGCTATATAGGCATCTAAATCTTGGTATGATTAAAAAATACCACAGTGCCTTTACTAGGCTACATCCATTTCTCTTATACCGTGATACATCACATTTTGGACACTTATTTAAAGTTCAATACTCTTTCTAAAAGAGGACACAATCATTTGGACATACATGTATCTTCTCATAGCTCATCCCAATAGAATAAAGCACTTTTTTTAGCTTCATAAGTATTAGGTGGAAGCTCATTGTACTCAGGCAACATTTCATATAAGAGTTCAAGCAAATCCGTGAAACTCTTATTGCTCCATCCATTCGCTGCTTTTAGGTTGTATAGTTTCAAAATACTGATAGTTTTGTGGATTTTTTATGGTATAATGGTTTATCAGCATCACTCTTCAACCTCTCAAACATCTCAAGACAATCCCTAAGATCCTCTTCAATCACATTAATAATTTCATCAAGACAGTCAACATCATATGTCCCACTATCACAATCAAATGTTGAGTAGCTCACACTATCCCTCCAATCATTTGCATTATTCCTTGTCTCCCCATGCATGGTCCAACAAGTATAAGTTGGATCAATCCCATTACATATTAAATGATCTTTCAATTCTATTGGCTTTACTCTTTTTCCATAGCAACATTTCAAACAATGACATATGACTCCACGGGGGTCTTGATCATGACAAAATGCAAATTCAATGAATTCATCCACACCATTCCAATATTTTCTAGATAGTCGATTAGCCGACATTCACTTACGATCCATATCACTAATATGATTATCAAAATTCAATAAACAAAAGACTTATATTTCTATAAAAAAAAATTCAACAGCATCTTCCTCAAAAGAAGAACCTCCCAAATGATCAAACAATCAAATTCCACAACACAATACATTTAAACTAAAAAAATCAATTCATTCAAATAAAATTTTAGTAGCATAATGCATCTAAATTCTGTCAATCAATTGTAATTTAATTAATAACAATAATCTCCCTTAAAAGTATATTTCATAAACAAAATAAAAATGTTCAAGTAGTTTTCTCAACTTTAATCTAAATTATCAACTACAAATACTCCATAATTCTAATATAAATAACTTCAATTCATATATTATCTATAATATTAATTATTAAAAATATATATATATGAAATTTATTCTCAAATATATATCAATTAATTATTAAAAAATACCTTCAAAGTGTAGTCTTCACGGCAAAAAACGGCAATCTTCACAGCAGCAATGACGGCACTTCCTTCCCTGTACAATAGCGACACACGGTGACAACAGAGGTGTTCATGGCATCGCTTCCTCTAGTGTACAGTGGTGGCATAGATCTGCACAGCAATGCAGATCTAGAATAAAGATGTAGATCTAGAACAGCAAATAGTGAACAGCAAATAGCAAACAGCAAACAACGCTCAGCGGACAGATGCTAGTGACAGCAATGCAGGAGATGCTGGTGACAGCAACGGCGGTGCAAAAACAGAGACAGATGCACGACACAAAGACGGATGAGTGGAATAGCGCTCTTGAAAGAAACAACAAACAGTGATCTAGAACAGCAAATAGCGACAATGATAGACTAATACAGCAAAGATCTGGAACTCGTTGGGAATACACGATCTTAGCAAAAGAGAGAGATGTTTGAAAGCAACTGAATAGAGAAAAGAAAATTGACTGGAGATAAATAAAGGCTACAAGCACTCTTCCAGAGCGCTCTTTGGCAAGCGCTCCGGAAGATCTGATCTTCTAGAGCGGTTGCTTCGAAAGAGCGCTCCTAAACAGTATCTTCTAAAGCGCTCAAGTACGAGTGCTCCCAAAGGTCTTTTTAAATTTTTTACAATATTTTATTTATATTAATTAGGAGTGTTATCTTATTGAGAAGCTTGACATACAGGAGCACTTATTTAGAAAAGAACTCCGGTAAATTCTGCATTCACATTTTAGAGCGCTTATTTAAAAAGCACTTCTAAATACCTGCTCCTAAAGGTATATTTTATAGTAGTGTCGATTGACTTAGACTTATCATTATAACATTATCTAAAATTTTATTATATTCCACCAATTGTATTTGTGAGGAATTAAAAGGGATTTTGTCATCCTTTTCATAAAATTTCATGATTACTCACCACTTGTTGCATTTACAAACCTCAATATTTGTTTGTTATATAGGCTCAAAATAAATGCATATTTAAATTTAAATAAAATAATTATATATATATATATATATATATTATGGACATAATAGATATATAACTTAGGTATATTTGATTGAATCCATAATACATTATTTTTATTATTAACAATGATCTAAGAACTCGCCATCCTTAATGAATTGTTCACCATACTAGTTCTCATCCAAAACACATGCACGCACTAGATTCACTCTTCCCATATTGCTTTGACTGGCTTTCTGAATTAGATTTGCATATGGTGTCTTAAATTTACTCAATAGCCATTGAATTTTATCAACACTTGAAAATTATTATGATAATTTCTCTAAAAATTCAAAACAATAGTCACAATAAAAACACTACTCACGTATGCTATACCCTTTAAAAATTTCAGATTTGATGATTTTTGAGTATCATATGCAAAATTTTCTGACAGCCATTTGATTTAATTGAATGGTTATTATCATATCATATAGGATACATATTGAGTAAATAGATATATGCCACTTGGATCCAAATCCTTCTATATTTGTTAAAGGGATAGTGCCTGTTTAGGTTTGGTTTTCAAACCGGTAATCCCTAAATTTGTTGTTTATCTCTCTCTGTTTTCTTTATTTATTGTTCTTATACTGTAACTTTGGTGGCTGGATGAATTTCTCTTTTCATGATAAAAAAAGAGGAACAATAATTGAATCACATTATGCGCCATCCATAAAGCTTCTTGAGCATTATTAGGGACTTGTTTGTTTAAAATTAAAAAATAAGTGTTTTTCATTTAGTTTAGAGATTTTATAAAAGAGATTTATTTTATATTTGGTTAGAATAATAAAAAAGTGATTATTTGTTAATTATTTTTTAATTTTATGATATCTATCTTATTTTTTGTTTTATAAACATGACTTATTATTATATTATTTTAAAATTTTATGATATTTTTGTATATCCTACTTCTTTAAAACACTCTCTCTCATTTACCGCATTAGATTACTTCTTAAAATAATCAAAAAATATTTTATTGTTCAGATTATTTTCAAAAGTTAAAATAAATATAATAAAAACTCACAAAATATGTTTAAAAAATAAGTGATTTTTTAAGAAATAAGCCAAAACAAACATCCCTAGGTGCGCAACGTGTAATTGCTTTTTGATTATTTAACCTTTAATTAATTAATTGATTACTTAATTGATTAATGGATTGATTTATTGATTAATTGGGGATCAAAATTTTATCATGCGCGTGTACTTGTTTCTTTTTCTGAGTCTCTTTTTCAACTTTTTTTTTTTTGCATTTTTTTAATTTCAAATTTTATTTTTGCCTTGTAATACCTTTTTTTGAATGAATAAAATTAGGTGAATTGAGATCTGGGAGTTATTGAGACAGGGCATGCCTCTAGAATCAAAGGATACTTAGAGAGGTATTTACATATTACTCACCAACAAAATCATCACATGTGCAATGGGATTTGATTCCGTGATTGTAACATCCCAATTTTTTATTCATAGAATTTAAATAATATTAAGATATAATTTATTAAGTAAACTAATGTTTACACTCAGAATTTTAGTTTAATGAAATGGAGTATAAAAATTGGGGAAATCCTAATCAAGATAAATTAATTCTAAATATATTCTTACAAAGCAGTACAAAATTAAAGGTAGTAAATTTTTACTAGCATTGAATTTGAATTTAATTGAATTGTTTTGCTGATAATCAAAATTTATTATCTAATTATTTAAGTACGGATAATTTATTAAAAGGATTTAGATTTTAAATATTTGAGTAATTATAAAAATAATGAAAGAGGATTTTGAAAGGAAAAAATACTAGATTATAAAAGTGAAGAAAGTTAATAAACAAATAAATAAATCAACATTAGAATGAAACAAATAATTGATTTGAAGGTGGGGGGAAAGAGTCAATGTGGCAGGTGGGCCTTGGCCCACCAACTAATTAGTATACCCCTTCCACTTTCGAAATGGTCAATTGCATTGTAAAGATTACTCTTTAATTTACAAAAAGCATATTTGCATTATCTTATTCTAATCAAGAGTCACCCCACACCCTGAGACAAATTCCCTTTACAGTTTAAAGTAATGCCAGGAAATGAAATACATACTTGTATCTTGAAAGTGATCCTGCAGGTTCCGCAATGATAATTTAATATTATTACTTTAATGTCATTAAAAGAAATTATCGATCACTTGAATATTTTCACTGATGGTGTGACGTTTCAATCAACTAAGCAGAGCACGAATATTATTTATGCTTGTTTAGAAAAAATGAAAAGGGCAAAGAAATCATTTCACGTTGGGGTCTTGTTGGTTCCAGTTTGAGGATCGGAATAATGAAGATCCAAATCTAGTTTCGGAGCAGTGACGGATTCCGAAAAAATAATCAACGAGGGCATAATTTATATAAAATAAATATTAATATTTTTATAAAATAAATAATTTTAAATATCTATTAAATTTTATTAATGGTATAAGTTAATAAAATTAAATATTAAAAATGCATAAAAAATAACATTATAATAACATAAAATACTCTTGTTATATAAATAATTTTTTATTTCTATTAAAATCATGATTTTAGTTTTCATTAAATGAAATTGATATATCTCGTTTGTATGATAGTGATTTTTTTTTTATAAAAATTTTCATGAGCAATTGTTTCCCTAAATTTTTGCTTTTCCATTTTAAAACTACTGCTATTTAAGTTTATAAAATACACATATATATAATTTTAGATAATGAGATAAGTCAATTTTTATAGGGGCATGAGTGAATTTTTTTGAAGTAAGGAGGGCAATTGAAATTTTTTAAGGGGAGCAACTAAAATTATTTAAAGTTATCTTAAGTAATATTTTCTTAGATAAGTGGGGGCAATTGCCCCCCCTATAATAAAGGTAGATACGTCCCTGTTTCGGAGAACAGAGAGGGATGCGCACCCATGGGTGAAAGCAATTTTTTCATAATATGATATCCTAAGAATGATTTTAAGCATTTTTAAGATTATGTAAGTTTCCTAAATAATTTTCTAGTTATTTTTCTTATTCTAGTTTCTGATTTCTTGTTGAAAGAATTGTAGGGTTTGATAGATTTCAAATATTTGAATATTTTTACTGACTATATTTAAATTCTGATAGAGCTAATGGACTTAAAATAAGAATTTGTATGATTTAGTTTTGTCCAAATAGTTGATATGAAGAATTGAAGTTTGGTTTTAGTAGGAAATTTGTAATATATGATTTTGGGAGTCATACTTTTCAAATTTAATGGTTTATTTTTGTTTAATGGAGGTTATATAGATAATAAAATAGATTAGTTTTGAGGTTTATAATTGAATAATAATATTAGTGAATTTTTTAGGTATTATTGTAAATGTTGGAATGTGAAGTTAAGGATGACTAGAGAAAATTATTATTGTTTAATAGCCTTGATAAGTAAAATAAGGCTATTGAACTATAAAAATGTAATTGGGATGGAAAAAATTTTTTGTGGTAGTGAATTGGGATTTTTATAGAAAATAAAATTTACAGAAAATCATGTTTCCTTGTGATGATTATGAGTTTATTTGGATTTAGAAAAATGTTTGTCAATATTAAGATAATAATTTGTGACTTGAAGCAAGCCGTAGACATTTTAGATTTGTTAAATATGAAATTAAGGCTTTCAAGAAGTTAATTATGTTAATGAGGGATTAAATAAGTGAATTAGAAGTGCACTAACAATAGAGATGATTAAGTTTCAAGGTTTAAAGTGTATGGAAGGGTGTTGGGTTAATGAGATTAATTAATCTAACATTTAGGATTAGTGTTAAATCATAAGTGTTCATTATGTTTGGCATTATTATGAATGTAGATTGTAATATTGTGATCATTGTGGTAAAGAGCCATGTAAACGGGGATATTTAATTGCTAAAAGCAAAAGTAACCTTTACCACTATGTTGTGATGTGTGTTGTGTGATAATTAAGCATTGTTTGGAAAATATATTTTCTAGAAACGTATAATTATATTATTGTTTTGAAATAAATTGCTAGTAAGTAATATATATATATATATATATAATTATGTTTGGTATGGAATTTTCATATTTGGAATTATGTAGCACTCTATGGAATTCATATTTGTTTGGACATCATATGTGCATGAGTTGCTCTATTGTGGGAGATTATTTGGAAGACTTATTGTTCGAAAATAAATATATCATGTGATATGTTCTCATTTTATCCATAAGTGACACTTTATCGCTTTAACTTACTTACCTTTTGCTAAATGAGTTAGGCATTGGGTATAGACTTTGATCCTTGAGAAAGGAGGAGATAAGGTGATAGTTGATAAATCATAGATTTTAATATTTTATCCTATCTTTTACATGCATTTTGATGATGATTTTGGGCTAATTTGGATTTATCAGATATCAATTGAATTATTAGCCAATTTTAAGGAATAATTCACTTTTGGATTAATTATGAGAAGTTTGGGCTTAACTATTAATATTTTTTTCTATTTTTAACATGGGTTAATTTTGCCAATCTTTAATTGAGCTTAATTTAAATTATTATATGTTATTTGAGTTTTTGACTATTTTGTGAAAAATTATTATTGCTGAAAAAAATTACTTTGAAAAAAATTTTGTGAGACAAGGAATTTATTTTGGACATAACTTGTATTAATAGATTCATGTTGACTTTTGAGGTTATGGAGGCACAATTAATAAAATTTAATGGTGAAGATTAATTCTTAAATTTTAAGAGATATCCAATAGTTAAGGATTTGAAAGATAAGGAAAGAATTATCAAGGTTCATTAAGGATATTCTGGGTATTTCCAACCAAAAAAAATTAAAAAACTTTTACACTTTTTTTTTATCTTTTTTTTTTATTGGCTCTTTTTAAATTTAAGGATTGAAATTTTTTTTAAACTTTCTATCTTCTCTTTTAACCATTAGGTAATTATTCCCAAACCTTCTTCTCACCAATTTACTCAGCCGCTGGAAGAGAGAAAAGGGAGCTCCGTCGCGTCTTGTGTGGTTCTTGTTTTTTTCCCCCCTGCCGTCCAGCTCCTCATCACACCCACACCCACTGAATTTACTCATTCATTTCATCATCATATTCACGTCTTCTTTCCCTCTCAGTCAATTATTCACGTCATCAGTCCAACTCCAATCATACTCTTCCATTTCTCCTTTGGGGAGTGATTTTTCGTTTATTTTTTTTTAATTCAAGATCTTAAGATTATTTAATTTTACATGATTTTAAGTTATAATACTTGAATACAATCTCATTCTAGGTTATAAATATTTTTGAATCTTGAATTGGATTAATATTTGAATTGATTTTGTATTGAATGAATTTCTAGAATTTATGTATATTACCCTTGCTTTGCCAATTAACTTAATGACTGAGCTCTCATTGTTGATTTAAATTTCATTGTGGTATTTGTTGCAAATTTGAGTTGTTCATTTTACCTCTTGATTGTTCAATTGAGTTGGCAATTTATGTAATTGTTCAATTAGATAATTTAAACATATTTTTCTGAATTATTTTGAATTAATCATCATTAGTTTTAATGAATTTAATTTGCCTAATTCATATTTGTAGCATTTGGTTCACTATAAATCCTCTAGTGAATTAAGTATTTGACTTTGTGGGTTCTCTCTCTTTAATTAGGTAATTAAATTTATTAATTTCACTCTCTTCATTTCCCTTTAGTCAAACTAATTGAATTGTGTTTAGAAAGTTAATTCCATGTGATATTCTAAGTTGTTCCCTTTACTGGAATTGAATTAAACTTTTCTTAATTTTTGGTTAATTAATCCTTTTTGTTACTTAATTAATTTTTTTGTTTTCAATTTCATTTTTTTTGACATAAAAAACCCCCCAATCACAACTTAGGACTCATGCATTGCGCATTTGGGTGACATAAGCATCAACATCCATTTTGGTAGCTTTGGTTGCATAAATTTATTTTCTCATTTGCATTTTAGTGTAGAAATCTAGCATTTATTTTAGATATTTTTGCATTAGTAATTAAATACCTAGAACCAACTCAAGATAAACCTTAAATTGCTCCTTGAAAAGAATGACCTAAGGTTGGCCTATACTATATTAAGTTAATCTTAATTTAATTGAGTGCCATCACGACTAAGGCATCCATCAATAGTTTTGCACATTCTGTTTGATAATATTTGGAATTGTTTGGAATTTGTTTAGATTAAATTGTTTAGAAATTGTTTTGCATGTCCTTAGTAATCGCATGATTAGTTGCATGATATGTATTATGACATAGTAGTTTTGGTTGTTGGAACCTTTATGTCCCATTCCGTATAGTTAATAATTTTTGCAAGAGCAAGTCAAGTTGAAAAAACACTGGAACCTATCTCGATGTGTGAGTCACCAATTTGTTGTGTAGGTCTAGTATATTTAGCTAATGTATATGACGCAAACCTAAGAGCACCTCTTGACTATTTGATCATTTGACTTTATTTTGAATAACTTGTATGTAACACCACAAATTTTCTTTTTTAAAAACCAGAAATATTAATTAGAATATGCCAACAAAACATTATATCACAATAAAATAGCCCATCATTTAAAGAAATCTAGAATCTTAAAAGTTTCACCAACCACTAGGCTAAAAACAATCAAAGCCGAAACCATTATCATAAGATGAGCCCAGTAATCTCCATCTTAGTCAATCATATATTAGTTTAACATTTATTAAGTAAATATAAAGATATCAAGAAGCTCATATTTATGTCAACCCAAAATACACAAGTCATCCTAGGTCATGGCATAACTTAAACCCATAAGTGACATATGCCAAGCCAAAGAATGATCAAAGCCCATAGGCTCAGATCTTTGGCACCTTCCCTTGTGACCTACCACAACACTCACCTAAAAAATTGTAAAAGGCAACAAATGAGTTCTAACATCTTAGTAACGATTGGATATTCTAGATACATTAGCAAACCCTTTTAAATATATTTTATAGCCATATATTTACATACATAGATACTTTCACAAAAAATTTCACAATCTAGTTCACAAACAGGGGAATACCATTTTCACACTGATCAATTTAGTTCAAATCATGAAATAATATAAAAAATAGTGATGCAAACCCTGACCCATCCTTATAGCTTGCCTTATCCACCTTATATAGCTAGCTGGAGGCTAGACTAAGGATACAGTCGGGCAAAGTGTATTGCCTATAGAGCTAGACCTCCCTTTCTTAAAAAAAGGTGCCCTATGTCCCACAATCTCAAACTAGGAAAAAGTAGCCTTAACAAGAATGCCAACCACAGGATCCTTGGTGTTGGCTTACCATATAACAAAAATAACAACACAATCCACTACATCTATCATAATAATATTCTCCCTTATAGTCCCTACAAGGGCATCACATTTAAAATATTTTCAAAATACACAGATGCTTGAAAACATTTAACCATATTATTTATAGTTTTTGAAGCAACCATGCATGCTTGAAAGGGTTAAACTAGCATCAAAAGTCAATTTCACAATCCAATAAGCACCAAACAAAACTAGCATTCTTGAAAGGAATAAAACAATCATATAGCAATTTAGATATCATAAAACATGTTTGATAGTCCAAAACATATATTTTCAGTCCAAAATCAATCAAATGAGCCCTTTGTGGGCATAACATTCCTAAAGTAGTTTATATGTGTGCATATATATATAAACAACAAAAGAATTTCAAAATGACCTTGTGGAAGAATTTCAACATTGAAGATATAGTCCTTGTTTACAAGATAAGATACATCGACAAGTATTCAAAGCTCACATCTAAATGGCATGGACAATATGTGGTGATTAAGGTTTTCTCTTATGGAGTGCTCCAACTCAAGGATGAAGCCACAGGGTCTACTTGGGAAATTAATGGCCACTTATGCAAACTCTACTAGGTGGCCGTGGATGAAGATATACCATTCATACATTTGAGCAACCATGATAAGGTTGTATCCCCCTAATCTTGAGATTTTATCTTTTTTTGTTTGATATATTTGATGATTAGGTATAGTTTAAGTATGGGGGAGATGAACCTAATAGGAGTAGAATTTACTTGCTTTGTTTTTTATTTCTTTTTGGTTATTTGTTTTATTAGAAAAAAATTTTCTGCACTTGCACTTTTGTCATGCACGCATGCGTATTAATTTTACATTGGTCCATCATTAGTCTATGTATATATGGAGGAAAATGCATGATTTACGTGTGAAGAAGAGAAACAAACATTTTGTTTTGTTTGTTTTGTGTTTTGAAAAATTTTTGAAAAAAAATTTCTTTTTTTGTTTGTTTGATGTTACTTAATGACCTAGCTCTTTAAGTGGATATTTTGATACTTGATATATGATAGTTTTTGGGATTGAATAGGTGTGAAGTGAACATTCTTTTAACTTGAATTAATAGATAAGAGTAGCATATTACCCTTTAATAGAAAAAGCTAAATACTCATGTGTAATTAGTTTCCTTAATGATGATACCAAATAGAATTTTTTTCACTTCTTGTTTGAGGCCACACTTCTTGCACTTGCTTGATGAAAAATGATAGATGACATTTATAAAAAAAAATAGCCAAGATCCAAATAGCCAATCCATTATTATTGATTATCCTTTGTTATCTACTTTAAGTTTTTGGTTTGATTATTAAAAATAAACATTTACCCTATTTTCTCCAAGGGATGCATATTACACTTTTATGTCTTTTAATGTGCATTGCATATCCTAGATTAAGTGATTGGATGTCTATTATATTTTTCTATCCATTGCTTTTTATCCTCTATTGTCACACCATTATATCTATTATTTTCATTGTTTTCACAAAGAGTTAGGGGCTACCAAAAGAAAAAGAAAAGCAAAGAAATATTTGTGTGTGTGTGTATATGGAAATGAAAACAACAAAGTTGCTGGAAAAAGAAATAAAAGAAGAAAAGAAGGTAAAGAAGAAAAGAAACAAAAATTAAGAAATTACCTTGCTCATCTACGTACATTTATTTCATTTATTTCTTGTCATTGCCCTCTATCCTCATTATCTTAAGATGTCCACTTAATTGAACGTGGTTATGCTTTGCATATTAGGAGATTTATCTTGACCAAAGCATTACTTTGATGCTAACCCTATTTTCTCACATGCATTTCTTAGTTATCCTTCTATAACCCACATTATAACCTATTAAAGTCCACTTGATTCTAGATTGCAAGTGCTATTTTAGTGTGAAGATGTAGAAGGGTTACAAGCATATGATAGGATTTATCTTAAGGAATTTTGAATGAAATTGAATATCTTTTACACTTTGAGTGAAGAGTGCAAAACACTTGACTTAGAGAGGCTTACTCTTTGACATTGATTTTTAGTAAAAGTTTGTTTGTTATGAGAATAATTCTTTCTTAATTATTTCCACATTGATTGATAATTTATAAAAGTTCTTGAGCTAATACTTTAATGACTTTGAACATTAATTTTTTTCTCTTGTTTCTTTATTTTAGTGTTCTTTTGAGATCATTTTCACATGATTTTGCCCAAAATGCAAAAGATAAGTGTGGAAGAATTGATAGAACACATTTATTACACACTTTTATATGTCAATTAGGACCATTTATAAGGGTTTACTATTTCAAAGTGCACACACATCACATTATAATTGAAAATTTGCCTAAGTATCTAGGTTTTGTGTAATAGGGGTATTTTAGTCCAAAATAAATTTTTGAAAAAATTAAAAAAATTCAAAAAAAATTATTTTTAGTGTAGAAGAAGAGTGTTCAAATTAAATTTTACAAAGTTATTTTAGTTTGAGAATAATTAAATAAAAAGTCAACACTTTCTTAAATGTGCTAGTTTGACCTCATTTTCAGTTTATATTTATATGAAAATTTTTATATGATTTTGTGCACCCAAGAATTTGGTTATTTTAATAAATTATTCCTTATAAATATGAATTTAATTTTTCACTTTAGTTAGATTTTTTAATGTCACATATTATTTAATTGAATTATGTGATTTTTATTACATAGGTGATATGTGACTTGTGCATCAATTAGGCAAATGAAGTCAAAAGTCTATGGGTTCAAAGCCGAAGCATGTGGGTGTGTTTTTCTCTTCATAGGGTGGATTAGATCAGCTTAAAATGTGGATGATGAATGGGATTAATTTGACACACATTAGAATCATCTACAAGCTAATAGAAGAGTGCCACCTATCAAGTGTAACAAGGCCCAAAATTTTTTTATTTTGTTTTGTTTTATTTTAATTAGAGTTCAGCTGAAGTCAAACCTCTTTCACTCCATTCAGCCCTCATAATTGAGATTCAAAATTTTATTTCACTCATCTCTTCTACTCTCTCTCTAGTTCATTTTGTTCTTCATTTTCTCCACCTTCTCTCTACTTTATTTTTTTTTTTTGCACCCATAACTCTTAATTTAGCCATCAAACTTCAAAAATTCTTCCACCATTCACTCCATCTCCCTCGGCCAACCATAACCTACCTATTTGAAAGGAGATTTGAAGCTTTAATTCATCAATGGACAAGGAGCATCTCCCAGCCATATCGGGTTCTTATAGGAGCAAAGTGTTCTTGATGTTTTCTAGCTAAATTCTCCATCGAATCTTAGGGAGAAGTTGATGGAAGAGGAGCATTGAAGTCTTTATTTGGTTAAGCTTAACTTATTCCTCATCTTGTTTCAATTTCACTAGAATATTATGATTATAGTTAATTATACTTCAATTTGACTTTAGTTTCATAGTTGATTGTCAATGTTTGGGTTGAAATAGGGTTGTTAACTTGAATTTCATCTCATTTTTATTACTAGAAAATTCAACCACTTGATGAATTTACATTGTAATAAGTGATTTCAAATGATGAATGTCTTGTATTGACCTAGCATGTAATTGTTTAATAAATACTTGATAAACTTCTTAAGTTCCATAGTCTTGAGCTTGAGTAATCTCTTGGCTGTGGCATTAGGGAGTGAATTTTGACTAAACACTTGGTTAACTCTTGAGCTAAGCTAGTGAGATTACTTAAAGGGCTTGTAATTAGCACTTAGGAAATTGAATTCGTGAAGCTAGGTTGCTTAAGATAGTTGTCTTGAGTAATCGCTTTTTTAGCTAAGGGGAAGAAGTTTGAGTGAGTTGCCATAATCAATTAGAGGCTAAGATTCCTCTATCAACATTGCCCTAGGGTTCCTACACGATAAAGGAAGCCAATCACATACTTTTAGGTTTAGTTTTCACTTTAATTCACTAGTTAATTTAGTAAAAACTTCACTCAAATGGTTAATCTATTCACTAAATTTTCTTAATTAAGAGTTAGAACCTCCTCATTGCAAGAAGACCTAGGGTTGGCCTAAGTATTAAATTTAGGTTAATTCTAGTTAATTTTAAGGGTTGAGTAACACATTGCATCACAGGCCAAATCTAAAGAAAAGCTCCAATTAGTAACCAAGTAGGATACGATCTTGGCTCAACATCAATCATTAATCACTAAACTAGATGTGGCTTTGGAAGTGTGGGACACTATTTAGTCCTAGATCTTAGAGTGACTAGGGATTAGGTCTTTGTATCTCCTTTTTTATGTATCATGTACATAACAACTGCTATAAATATACATGTCTATTTGCTAAAAATTTGTTGTTTATTTATATATGTCACACCCGAAAAAATGCAACGAGGATGGTGCACGAGTGGAGGTCTCAGCCTTCAGGCGGGAACCAGATGGAACGAGGAGTCGCCACCAAGATTTTAGGAGAAATCTCAAAAAACCATTTAGAAGGAGGATAAGGGTGGTCTACGAAATCAGGGAATAGGTTCAGGAGTCGATTGAGTGTGGGAAAGGTGTTAGGCACCCCACAATACCCGTTTGTCATAACGGTTACCTGAAGTTTATTGTGCTCTTTTAATATGGTTTATAATTATTTTAATTATCCCTTTTATATTCATGTGTTTCAAAAATGATAAGAATTAAGTGAGAAATGTTTATTTATTTATGAGGGAAGACTTGACTCAGAATATGACTATGAGGCCCACGTACCCTGTGATAGGGATCAAAGTCCACGTAGTTCGGGATTAAAAGTTTGTTGGTGAAAATATTTTTGAAGAGAAATTAATTAAAAATAACTCACCATTTTGCAAATAAAATAATTTCTAAATTTTTGATATGTGTGTTTTAAATTAAAAAAAGTGATTTCATTTCAATTATTTTCTCAATTTTTAAGTTTTTGGAATAAAGAAGGAAAAGAGTTTTAAATTATTTTTCTTTTATGTTTTACGATTGGGAATTTTAACTGCTATACTTACAAAGCCTTATTGGTTCATACGGTAATGCAATTGTTCTAAATATCTGCGAAGATTCCAAAATCTCACATGATAAAAGAATTTAGCAATTTTAATTTATTTATATTTTTAAGTGTCAGTAATAATTGGTTTAAGCATGTATATATATATTTTTCAAGAATCTTAATCGTCATACTTGCAATGCCTTATTAGATTATACGGTAATATGATTATCCTAAATATCTGCAGAGATTCTAAAATCTCACACGATAAAGGAATTAAATTTAAATATATCTTTAATTTAATTAATTTAATATAATATATATATATATATATATTTTAAAAACTTAATCGTTATATCTGCAGAGTCTTATTGACTCATATGATAATACAATTATCTTAGAAGTCTACGGAGATTCAAAAATCTCACATGACTAAAAATATAATTGGTAAATATGATTACAATTTAAATGCATTAATTTGATAAATTAATTTCCTAAATTGTGTATTATGTGATTATTTAACAAAAAATTTTATTATATATATTGAGAATCACCACATCTGCGAAGACTTATTATCCCCACGATGATGTGATTAATTTAAATCTCTATGAAGATTCTTGAAATCTCACATAAGACTTAAATAAATTATTAATCTGGGTTATAAGAAGAGAGTTAAATTTAATAATGGGCTATTGAAGCCTATATAAATATGTACAAGATTGATTACCATGCCTGTGAAATCTTATTGATTTACACAGTATGTAATCATTTTAATCAGTTATGGAGACACATACGATTTTCACACAACCAATTTTATTCGAGACAAATGAAGCTATGTTTAATAAACACACATGGTCACATTCATGCGAATTTAATTATTAAATTGCCTAACTATCTTTATAATTATGACTTAAGAAACAACTTAGTGCAATTTAAAATGCATTCTCCTTAAGTTACCAACAGCATAAGCAGCTGCAACTAACATTGTTCAATCAACATAAAGTGACACTTCTGAGATTAATCATAAAGGCTAATTCCTAAAATTTAAAAAAAATCTCAAAATATTGTAAGACAAGTATATACTTTAACCCTTAGGGAGAATAAGTTCAACCACTCCTTATTATTTAAAACCAAACCTATCTAAGTTAAAACCATAAGCTTGAAAGTTTTATTATCTAATTGTTTTCATATGACATCTTGACTGTTAAAAGAAAAAATAGCATGGTTATAACCTCCTAAAAACCTCCAAGGTAGCTAAATCATGAACGAAGCATACTAGCTATTTCAAATATTCAAAAGGACCATATTTTAGCAACATACGTCCAGATGTGCCTACTTTCTTGTTTCACATTTTCGTTGGCATCTTAAACACACCCTTACGGACATGCATAATTCATGTAAACCTAGAGTAATTAGCTAACGGAATGGGATCATCAGGCTTACAACAAGCAAACTTAGCAAATATTCCAGAAAATTATTTCAGCATTTCAATCTGTACATGTCTGAATAAAACAATCACCCAGCAAATTGAATTTCATGGAGTAGAACGTGAAGTGGAATCAGGAGGAAAAACAAGAATTTAAAACACACAAAAAATTAATTCTCAAACTTATTATAGTAAGGAGATATCAGTCCTCAATTCTTTAGAAATCCTCTTCTTCCCTGATCCTTCTCATGTTTAGCAAGAACAGCCTCCTCTCTCAATCTTTTTATTGAAAAACCACTCACTTTCTTAGACTCTCCTTCTGTCTCCCTTTTCATTTCTTTTTTTAGCCAAAACAGCCTCCTCCTCTCAGTTTTTTTCATTCAGTTTTGCTTTCTTTTTAGAAAACTCTCATTCCTCTATCTCTATCTGTCTCCTCTCTTCTCTTCCTATTTTGCTTCTTTCTCTTAGTCTCTGTTCTCCTGTGTTTTTTAGTCGTCCTCTTGGTCTCTATTTTTTAGCCTTTTATCTCTTTTTTTTCCATAACAGACTCTTTCCCTTCTCGTCTCAGCTCTCTCTTAGTTTCTCTCCTTTTCTCCAGTTGAAATAGCTCCTTTTCCCTCTCGGTTCCTCTAGAATAGTCCTTCTCCCTCAGCCTCTGTTTCACCTCTCTCCGTCCCTTAGTCTCTATTTTTTTTCATTTAGTTTTTGGTCTCCCTCATCTTAGCTCTCTATTTCACGTCCTTCGGTCCCTCTCCCTCTATTTTACGTTCTTTAATCATCTCTTCACTGCCACTATCTTTTCTCCCCTTCTTTCATTCCTTCATCCCTTTTAAAGCAGAAACAGGGAAGAGCTTGCATGTGAGGTGAGAGTTTACATGCTTTCTCACTCTGCTCTGTTGTGTGCATGCATTTGAATTTTCTTCTGCATTTCTGTGCTTTTCTCTGTGATTTGTGCTTCATGCATGCTGTTCCTACTTTCTTTCTGTGCATTTTTTTACGTACGTCATCTTTGTTTTTTTTATGTATGTGTATTCCTTCTGCTTTTTGTGTTTCTACTGTTTTCTTCTTTTTCTCCTGCATGGCCGAAAGTATGTGTGTGTATGTGTGTTTCATGTGTTCTGATGTTGCATCTATCTGTTACTTTTTTTTAGCCATTCCTTAATGCCTTTTTTTATTAATTAGATTGAGGGAGAGAAAAAAAAGTCTAATTTTAAAACATATATTTTTAAATGGAAAACAAAAGATTTAAGGAGAGAAATTTAAAAATAGTTGAGTATCAAAAAATTGATTCCCAATATCTTTGAATGGTTGGGATAATTTGAGAGAGATTTTTTAAAAAAATTTAACAATATTTTTTAAAAAATATAATCCAAAAAAAGGATTAAATTTCATTTTTGTATTTGTTATATTTTTTTTGATTATTTATTATTAAATTAAAAAAATGTCCGGACAAAATACGGTGTTCATAGTGTACCCTAAGGTTGCTCTAGACCTTGGGTCCTTTATGCCTACTTTATTTGCCTAAGGCTATTCTAGACCTCGACTCCTCAGTGCCTACTTTCTTTTCTTTAGGCCACTCTAGGCCTTGGGTCCTTGCTATTGTGAAGGCCAATGTTTCTTTAAGTATTTTTTGTTTATGGGCTATGCATGTGGTTTCCCATTAAGACTAGCTAACCTTTATGCATTTCCTTCTAATACTTGGTGTACCTTAAATAGTCTTTCCTAATTATGAGAGAATTTCCCCAGTATATGGTCTTTAGTTCAAGAAGGTAGGACCATTTTTCACACAAGCTCATTAGGTTAGAATTTCTTTCTATGAATCCTTCTATTGTATATTCTTGAAATCTCCCTCTTTTAAGTGATCATGTAGTCTAGTACTTGAAATCATACTTCATTTAATTGAACTAACTTGTTTATCATCGCCTCTTGTATTCTTATAGGCTAAGATTGAAGCTTCTAGAAACCTTTAAGGAAGGCATTATTATTTCCAAGGGTAGCATGGCCTTATGCCTATATGTTAAGGCATTCGGGCTCGTGCTTGTGGCTTCTCTTTTGGAGCTTTTGTATGCCCATAATGCTTTTAAGAGTTTGTCATGTCATTCTCTAAGGTTGTCATAAATTATTTTCTTTAGAATGGCTTTATTGGAAACCTCTACTTGCCCATTTGCTTGTGCATAATGGGGTGATGATGTGAGTAATCTAATCTTACTCTTTTCAGGAAATGTCCTTAAGGTATTTTCCTCAAATACTATGCCCTGGTCAGTTATAATAGTCTGTGGGATCCTAAACTTGAACAAAATTCTTTCTTTGACAAAGTTTATTATGTCATTCTACTCTACCTTTTTCATTGGGGTGGCCTCTACCTATTTGGTGAAGTAGTTTATAGCTATTAAGATAAATGAATAACCCTTTGAAGAAGACAGGTGGATTTTTTTATGATATCTATTGCCTATCCCTGAAGGGCTATGGTTTGATTATAGGATTCATGTCTAAGGCTTGGGCCCTCTAGATTATCCTATGAACTTAACATTCCCTATATCATTTGGTATATTTCATACAGTCCTTAGCCATGGTTGGGTAGTATTAACCGTGTCTTGTTATAAGCCATTGCATTTTTGGCCTTGATTGGTGAGCCCCACAAACCCTTTCATATATTTGTCTTAGCACCTTTATGCATTCTAGGCTTGCTATGCATTTTAACAGTAACCTATCTAGGCCCTTTTTGTATAGTTCTTTATCTATCAGCATAAAGTATTGTGCTTGAACCTTAGTTCTATAAGGAAAACATTGACTAGGATCCTTTAAATAAACCCTAAATTTAGCTCTCCAATCTGCTTCAAACATTTATGAGATTGTTTCACATTTCATAGTTACTCCTCATTAAGTTATCGAAGGGTGCTCTCTCCTTTCGACTAGAATGAGTTTCCTTGTGAGGTTTAGTGAAAGTTTAAGCCCAAACACCACTTTTGCCAATTTCTTGTGGCAGAACACCCTCCACTATTCATACGGCACATTGCTAAAAGGAGTAATAAACTGAGCCCTGATGTTAGTTAATTGAAGGAGGATCCTTATTCTCACTTGATTCTATCTCTGAGCCAATATCCCATCTTATAGGTTTTTTTGTAAATGGTTTTCCTACATCCAAAGGGGTTGAGTACTTGATGAAGTAATCATATTTGCTTGAAGGCACCCAAAGATGATCCCACACGAACCTTAATTACTCAATCTTCATAGGCTCATGGCCTAGTTACTTCTAAATTAGACTATTCCACCATGCCGGTGTTCTTTCAGTTTTAGCCCTAGGGTTGTCCTCCCAGTCCCTCAGGCCCCTATGCTAACAATAGTCTCTTTAAGGCCATCTTGCTTCTATTACATTTATTATCGTGAACAGAGCGAAAGGGTTATTGTCTATTGTCATAGACTCTTCTTTCCCTAGGAATCTCAACACCTTCTTATTGAATCTATCCTATAGCACGTTTTTAAATGCCCATTAATTATTGGTACAGTGGTTCCATGAGTTGTGATACTAGCAGTACTCCTTACTTTCCTCTCTTCATGAGACTTATGATCCTCTAATAAGAAGATGAATCTTTTCTTTAGCAAGAAATCAAATATCTCCATTATCTTAATAGTGTAGAACATATACTATACTAAATTCAGTTTCTTTGGGATCTCAAACATGGCCTTCAGTTTTAGGGCTAGGCAAGTAACATCCCCTGTAGTCTTAAGCTCACCCACCATAATATCCATCCCATTGAAGTATGTGCCTATTGAAGTATGTTTATGATAAAGCTCTTCCTACAATAGTTCTTCACACCCATATACCTTAGTTGAGAGTTCATAAAAATTCTTGAATTCCATGCCCTGAAACTTCTTACACAACTTAATGTCAAGTCCATTCTATGGTAATTTTACAATCTTTGTCTTAGGAAATGGCACGTTGCATCAACCTTAGAGCTTCTTAAATCTTACCAAGAACTAATCTGCAGATTCCCTAGGCAAGAACTGTAAAATTGTATGTGGAATTTATGCTCTATCGTTACCCAAGCATTGAGTTTAGTGGCAGTGAAGTATACCAAGTGAAGGCTTATTATAATTGGCTATTTCGTCACACTGAATGCTAAAAAGCCAATGTGTGCTAAAGTGGATTGGTGCTCATCTCTTGAGAACAGAGTGAAGTCTAGGATATGGTAGCTCTGATAGCCCTTGAATCCACTACAATACCTTCGAGACTAGCTCACTGGACATAATCAAAGGATTACAAACCTATTTGGCATTAAGCCCTAATGTCTGACTAGAGATACCATTAGACTACATGGGCTCTACGTGCATATGTAGCTTCATCCCCCTATTAGGACTCGTTGAGTCTCTTTCATGCCTTACGACTCTTTCACTTGTTGGCTCCCTGGTCCAGTTGATATTAGGCTTTCTTATGATGGGTCCTTCATGCCCTTCAACTCTTATTTCCTGCTTTATGCCAGTAGAGACGTCCTTTAGCTCGTTAGAACTAGGTACTTGCTTGTCCTTCTTTTCCCTTTGATATCTAGGCATATTGATACTAGAGTCCCACTGGGCGTGCCAAAAGATTGTTCGCATTTAGGAAGTGAATCAACCAAATAATTAATGTACTAGGCATGTCAGAGATGTTAAGTCTCAAATAAAATGGGTTCCTGGGCTCTCTTACCTTAGTTCACTCGGATGTAAAGATGCAAGTTAAAATAAAATGGACCAAGTCTGATTAAATAGTATGCATAAGTACAAAATTACAATGGTAAAATGATATGCTAAACTAAACTAGAAGATAAACTAAGACTAAAGGCTAGTTATCGATGAAGCACGAAGCTCGTGAGAGTTTCAAGGTGTTTTTGAATGACCATCTTCTCTACTCCTATTCTCTTATACATAGTGTGCGCAGACCGTGTTAGCTATTAGTAATTGCTAGCCTGTGTTCCTAAAATATCCATAGGTAAAGGTTATGATCTCATGAGATTGGAGGCTCATTTACATCAAGGTCTAGTGCAAGGTAATAGTGCAGCTAGTAGTTCTGAGTCTTAAGGGATTCGAGGACCCATGCATACTTAATTAGGCCAGTTTACCATGATGTAGACTGGATTTGTCATTATTGGATCCCTTGTTGGACTTAACGCTTTACTCACTCAGTCTAATATTTGCTATAGTCATTGTGATATTTTAAATAGGTATTGTTTCAGTTTTAGCCCAAACAAACTCAAATGTCCTTTAACCTATAGAACTTTAAACATATGATCTAGCTAATTAATTTTCAATACTGCTTTTTAAAATGTAGAGAAGGTTGGTTGCAAATTAATGTCAAAATTGAGAAACATGGTTACAAATTATTAAAACTTTCAAACGGTTGATCTAATTACCTTTAATGTTTACTATTAATAATTTAAAAGTTAGTTGCAAATTGCATGTTAATCACTAACAAATGTATAAGAAATTGAGTTGCAAATGAAGTTTGATAGAGAATTTTTTTAGGGGTAATTTTGTCATCTCACTTTAATTTTTTATGACATTAAGACCTGTAGAACTTTTGAATTTTTTTAAATATTTTGAAACCTAGTTATAATTAGATTGATGTCCTTAACTTAGTTATAATTTCTTTTAAAAGGATGAAGTGATGAACACAAGTATATATCAATCAATGAAATTAAGATGGTCATTTATAAAGTGATAAAGGATTTCATTGATCTAATTATTATGTTACGACACCACTGTACCAGTCAATGAAATTAAGGTAGTCATTCATAAAGTAATAAAAAATTTTGTTTAGATATTATCATTTATAAAAGATAAAAAAAATGGAATTAAATGTAGCTAGGAAAAAGGAAAGAGTTACTTTTTTGCTGGACATATTTAAATTGCATTATATGTTAATATAAAACAACTTTCATCATGGCTACGTTATTTATAGATAAAAAAAATTTGAATTGAGTAGCCTAAGTCCACTTACTCAATGATTGTCTCATGTGGCATGATAACAACTTGCTATTTGATTTAATCAAATGGCTGCAAGAGATTTTATTATATAATAATATTATGAAAAATACTAAATTTCAAAATTTTTGAAGGGGACAACGTATATATGAGAAGTGTTTGACTATATGGTTTTTTTGAATTTTTGGGAAAGAAATATATCTTAATAATTTTTAAATATTGATGAAATTTAATAGCTATAATTTAGACACTCTTTGAGTGAGTGGACTTAATCCACTCATTGAATTCAAATCCATATCAAAACCAAAGGAGTAAGACCTATACTCTAACAAAAAGAAAATAGATAATTATACCCAAATCTCATACATCATAATTAGATACTATAAGGTTTATTGACAATTAAATATAATAAATTAACATTTATTTTAGTTATCAATTGCTTTACTCAATTGTCAATCAACCTTGTAATATTTAATTGGATAGAATTAATCTTAGTTGTTGGCTGGATAATTATGAAGTTAATTGTTTGACTCATGCACACCCACCCCATGAGGAGAGAGGAGAGAGTGTAAATTTTTCTAAAAACCATCTTCACATGGGAAATTTATTGTTAAATCTACATATCATTTTCTTTTTGCAAGTAGTAACCATGGTGAGTAGACCATTTGGAAGCTCTTATGGAAATGGCCTATCTTGGGGGAAAAAGTCTTTGATGTGGTTGTTTACCTATGAGAGTGTTATAAGGGATCTAAGAGTCAAATGAGGGTTAGAGGAATCATCAAACCGCCCTTTTAACCATGAAGTACCTGAAAACTCCATGCATTTGATGATAGATTGCAAAAATTAAATGCAACTAAACATTAGATGTTTGTAATTTCTTCTAAATTTCTTGATTAGCTTTCTAACCTACAAGGTATTGAATGGGTCAGACGAAACTTGAGTCTTGATATTGGTAGATCTTTCATTAGAAAAATAGCTTAGCTTGTTCTTTTTGGATACATTTGTTGGGATATTTGAGTTGATAGGTGAAAGTTTTTGTTTGAAGGTAATGGCATTACCAATTGTCATAATGCCAATGCTAGTTTCTTCAAGCTTGTGTTGATAAGGACCTCCTAACAAATCTCCCCCATGAAAGGACTTATTCTTTAGTCTTAGCATTGTGACTTCATAGGGTTCTAACTATCTCAAGCTTTTTATTGATGGGTGAAAAGCCCTAATCATGTCAAGTTTCTAAAAAAAACTAAGGTGTAATAGTGAGAGCACCTTAGGTCACTCTATCTTCAAGGATCAGGCATTTTGCAACCAAATCAAGACAATGATCAAGACAAATTAAAATTTTAGAATTGAAGCTGAGACTTTAAGAGAGAAATTAAATGTTTATGTTTGATTTTAATGTCAAATGAGTAAAGGAAAATTGTGTATAATTCAACCAGTTATCAAGATTAGAACCCACCACTGTTATCCTTGTACTTCCTTACCTTGTTTTAAATTCCATTGCCTTCTTCAATTAGTATGTGAGGTGTCTTAATGACTATCAAGACTAGGTGATAGTGATTATAACCTAGTAAATACTTAAAGTCCAACACATAGATCACCCAAAATAAATACACCAATATGTGATTTAATCCTTGAAACTAATCCTACCTCTTACCTTGATCATTTTTCAAACTTTAAACTAATCAAGATTATGATATTAAGTAAAGTTTAAGACCTAAACTAAAGTAGATCCCATAGCCAAACAATAAGAGATTGAAAAGGAAACATGTATTCATCCATCAAAATCTCAAGGCATAAATACAAATACTTAGAATGTACAACTAATTCAAGAATCAAATACAAATCCTCTTCTCTTTGAAACATGAATTTTGGCTAAGATAAACAATCTAAAACCTAGAATCATTCATGAATACCATGAATTATAGGATTAAAGAAGGAGAAGAAAAGAATTCAAAGCAATTGGAAGCAAGAGAAAAGGTTTAGAAGAACTCAATATGTGGCTTCCATGTCTTCGATACTTGATTGAGATGAAGAATTGTGGCTACAAAAGTGTGAGAAAGTGGAGAAAAATGAGAGAAAATTCAGTTGAACAAAGCTAAAAATTTTAGAAAAGTGAGAGAGAATATGTGTAAATTGTAATGTGAAAATGAGTGAAAGAGGTGTATGAGTCATTGCTGAACCTCTTTGGCAAGTTGTGATGGTGTAAATGAGTAGAATATGATGGGTTCTAGGTGATCAAAGCCATAAAAAATATGAAACTAATTAACAAATTTGGTTAGGAAATTCAAGAATGAATATAGCTACCATTCAAGCTAGGTTAACTTGAATGCACTTGTAACTCTTATAGCATGCTCCACATTTGATTAAAAATCACTAAACACTTCTAAAAACATGGAAACCTTGTATTAACATCTTTTTCTAGGAACAACCTATGACTTATGTCTTTTAATATCTTTTTCCAATCTATATTGAATTAGAAGCTCAAACTTGTTTCATTATACCTAGGAAGACAAAAGACACAAACTAGGTTAATATCCCAAAAATTACAAAAATGGCCAAAATATCTCTAAGTTAAGAATGAACCCTAATTGATTCTAAAGGCCTAGAAATGTCTATATATATGTGTAACACTTGCCCCAAGTGTTATCCAAAAATCACACAATTCAAATAAACTAAGTGTGGTTAAGGAGTTAATCCTAAACCAACTTAGGAAACAAACCATTCAAATCACTAACAATTTACATAATAGCAAAACACAAGTATAAAACCTCTTAGAAAAGTATAAAGGATTAATATGTAGTGCACGGAAGCAAATAAGACAAACATGGGCAGTTAATTGATGTCATGACAACATTAATTTTGCTGTCATGATAGCCCTCTCGAGCAAACTTTCGAGAGGTTTCGATTCACTGTCTGGCCTCTGATTGAAGTGATTTCAAAGCTCATATGTCACTTTTAATAAGTAATAATATTTTTTTAAATTTTACAAAGATCCAATAGATGGATTAAAATTTGGACAAGTTAAAAGTTTGGCATTTTTGCTGTCACATTCAGACCAATTTTCGAAGTGAACCATTTCACCATGTAACCCCCAATTAGAGTAATTCCAGAGCCTACACATCAAATTCAAAGAGTACTATAAGTGTACTAAATTTTAAAAAGATCTAATGATTGGATCAAAATTCGTGCATGTCCAAACATCAATCCTGTTGTTATCATGACAGCAACATGACGAAACCTCCGGACCAAATTCTGGAGTGTGCCATTTCTCTGTCCGGTGCCTATTAGACATGATTCCAAATCCCATATAAAGCTTATAAAATGTTTTACTTGTGACCCAAATTTTAGAGAAATCCAACGATCGGATTGAGATTTGGTCACCCAAATGCAAAGTGCAATTTTTTGGTAAAAACCATTTTTAAAATTGTCCAAATCTCATCTTAATGGTCACAAACCTGTGGGAATACTTTGGACATGTCATATAGGACCAAAAACACCTGATAGAACATTTAAATGATAGAAAAACCCTTTATACTAAAATTTAACCACCAGGGTGCCATTTCCCAAAATGGATCATAAACCCCCAAAATGCACAAATCACACAAAAGTGGCCAAAAACTATTCCAAATATCATATACACATATAAATGCACACGCTAAACATTTTCACTTAGCTCAAAGATCTCTGTAGGGCCCACGCACCTACTCTCTCTATCTAAGATGTATGTTTGCCCATAGCACACCATTTACAATGCAACCACTTTGTATTTGCTTGTGGAATCACATATATACCAAAATAAATATTTGCTTGTAGTAAAAATTTAGTCTACTAAATAAATCCTTCAAAACCACACACCATAACCAAGTTTCCTAGCCATAAGTCTACAAGCAAACAAAAATTCATACACAAGCCATACAATCCACACATACTCACACGCATACATATAATCACATCCTACTGGCACCCTAATCTTAAATGCATTACAATATACTTGCTTAAAAGAAAGGTGTTGTAGTTCTTTACAAATCACAAGCAAACCTCTAGCTTAGCTCTTTTCCCCGTCCACCAATGGATCATTCGCCTGGACCTGTAAATATTGTAAAGAAAGGGGTGAGACAACCACAGTTTCAGTAACAAAGAAATCGATATTCCTTATTACAAGGAAAGCTATCGTCAAATAAATAAATAATAGATTGAAAATAATATATAATTAACTAATTAAAATGCTTGAATGTATGAGATAGGCCAATATAGCCTTTCCTGACTAACAGAATACCCCCTGACACTCTTTAGCTTGTAGGTAAACCTTATATCCATTGTACCTCCACAGGCACAAGATATAAACCAAGGCATGATCTGATCCATCAAACTGCCTGTGCCCCTTCGACGTGAATCCTCAGCAATCAAAGCTAACTCCCTCCTAGAGACTGCCCGACTTACTCTCCATGTGAGGGCTACCTTGGCCTAGGCACTCAACCTCACACTTCATATGTCAGATTCCCTTTCCCACTGAGAGGTGTCGAACGCTCAATCCACTAACCATTTTAGTGTACTAAGCCCACAATATGAAAGGCAACACTAAGTACTGACAGTGAGCCATAGAATATCACAAGACCACATCTCTCCATTAGTGAACTCCCACTGAGATCATGCCTCCTACCCTTTTTCTACCTTTCCTAAGTATTGACCACTTCAATACTCAAGGTAGTATAACACTCATAGTTCATCCCTTAAGCGATTCTTTAGCCTATCTAAGGTATCAAACCTAGTTGCACTTCCCTAAGTGCAACTCCTCGTTTTCCTTATGATCATAATGCATGCTAATAATCTTATTTCCATAAGTAACATCATTATTAAATAAATAATAAACATAGATGTATTATTATTAAAGCAATACCCGATAAATCCTTCTAAAACACATTTTATTTGCATTCAATTATTTAAAACATGTAAGGCATGCTAGATAATATTATCTACTCAAAAATAGCTAAATAAAGCAATAAAAAATATAAATTCTCATGTTACCTCAACCCTTTGTACCAAAAGGGTTTCCCTTGTACAAAAATATGACTTGGCTTGTTCCTTAACTTCTCAATAAGTTTCACCAACAACTCCTACAACATATAAGTGATCCATATCACTTATCATGACAAATAGCATTAATGAAGACTATAACTTATACCACACAACTTGGGTCAATGAATCATAATCCATCTTAATAGTCCATATATTAAACCAACCATTCACATAATACCACTTAACCACCAAAACTATTTATTAGTCATCACTAGGCTAATTTTCAATTCATATAATTTTTAATCAATTGAAACCTTCACTTAGTGTCACCAACTTTCACCATTAGCCCTTATAATGAAAATCAAACTTTAATTTAAATCTTATTGGGCTCAAATAGAAAAATTATAACTAAATCAATAGGCTTAAACCATTGAGGAGCAAAACCCAATCTCTCAGGGTTTAATGTGTATCCAAAATACCTCTTTTCATCTAATTATCCACTCAAAATATTAGATCACTATATAGAAACTCAAAACATCCTCCCTAGGATCCAAAGAAATAAAAGCTTACAAGAATAAAGCCTTTGGGATCAAAATCCAGAAATTTTCTCTTCCAAAAATTAAAGAAAATCAAGAAAGAAGGAAGAGGATTGAAGTAGAGAGTTTACCTATTGTGTAGCCGAGCTCGCAACGGTCATAAAGCCTCTTAGATCCAAACCTAACTCCCTCTCTTTCTTCTCTCTTCTTCCTCTCTCTCTCTCTCGCGTTTTGTTCTTTCCTTTCTAATTCAGTTTCTGCGTTCTGTTTCTATTTAAAAAAGCTGATATAAGACTTTGGAAAAAATTACAATAAAGGGCCCAACATTTTTTATTATAGCACAAAAGCTCGGGTCAACTTTGGTAATTTTTTCCATAGTTAAAAATCAAATAAAACCAAACTTTTGCTAAGGAAAATTCAAACTCTAAACCTCTATCAAATTATTCTAAATTTTAATTTAATTATAGATATTTTATTTTATTTTATTTTTAATAAATCCGAGTCTTAAAATTTCAAGATATTACATTCTCCCCTTTTTTAAAAAGGATTTTGTCCCCAAAATCCAAGCTAATTCATGAACCAAAGAGAGAAACATACCTAGGAAAATAATTGTGGATACTCCTTCCTCATTTGATCCTCAGTCTCCCAGGTTGCATCTCTCGGAGTTATCCCTTTCCAAATCACTTTTACCAATCGAATTGTCTTATTTTTGAGCTACTTATCCTTAGCATCCACAATACGATCTGGTTCAGTCTGGTAGGTTAAATTCTCCTAAATTTCAACCTCCTTAGGTTCTATCACATGCAACGGGTCTGGCTGGTACTTTTTTAGCTGTGACACATGAAACACATTGTGTAGACTCGCTAATTGAGGCAGCAATGCCAACTGATAAGCCACCAGCCCAACTTTCTTCAAAACCTCAAAAGGACTCATATATCGAGGAGACAACTTCTTAGCCCGAATTGAGCATCCAACGCCCGTCAATGGGAAAACCTTGAGAAACACATGATCCCCAACCTCAAAAGACAGGTCCTTACAACGATTATCTGCATACCTTTTTTGTCTACTCAGTGCCATAAGAATTTTTTGTTGGATCAATTTGATTTTCTCCGTGGTCTCATCTACCACATCCGGTCCCATCATTGTCCTCTCACTCAACTCATACCAACAGAGAGGCGATCTGCACTGTCTTCCATACAATGTTTCATAAGGAGCCATTTGAATATTAGCATGATAACTGTTATTATAAGCAAACTTTGCCAAAGGCAAATGCATATCCCAGCTTCCTTGAAGCTCTAGGGCACACGACCTCAACATATCCTCTAATGTCTGGATCATCCACTCAGTTTGTCTATCCGTTTATAGATGATAGGACGTACTGAATTTCAAATCCGTGCCCATAGCCTTTTACATAGCATGCCATAAATTCGATGTAAACCGAGGATCACGGTCTGAAACAATATCCCTCGATACCCCATGTAGTCATACAATCTCCTTAATGTAGATCTCAGCATACTTATCAAACCATATAGGTGGTCTTGACTGGTAAGAAATGTGCTTAGTCAAATGATCTACAATTACCTAGATAAAGTCAAAACTAGTCTAGGTTCTTGGCAGACCAGATACAAAATCCATTGAAATATTGTCACATTTCCATTTAGTAATCTCCAAAGGCTATAACAAGCTCAATGGCTTTTGGTGCTCTATCTTGACCTTCTGACAGGTCAAACACTTACTAACATACTCTGTGACATCCTTTTTTATGCCTAGCTACTACCAATGACGCTGCATGTCATGATACATCTTAGTAGCACCGGGATGAAAGGTGTAGCTACTACGATGCACCTCATCCAATAATTTCTTTCGAATATACTCATTGTTGGGAATACACACCCTATCCTTGAAAACCACATACCCATCATCACTAAACTAATAGTCCACTATCTCAACATTCTCGATGTCTTGACTTATTTTTAATAAAATCAGATCTTAAGGCTGAGCATCTTGTATTTCTTTCTAAAATTCATTAGAAATAACCGTAGTCTTTAAACCATTCAAGGAGATCCCAGTCATACCTAGAGAAGTATCAATCTATACTCCCGAACCATTAAATAGGCTACATGTAAGGTCTTGGGACTAAGAGTATCTGCTATCACATTTGCTTTCCCCAGATGATACTTAAATTCAAAATTATAATCTTTAAGAAACTCCATCCAACATCTCTATCTCATGTTTAGCTCTTTTTGATCCACAAGGTATTTGAGACTTTTATGGTCGCTCATGACCCTGAACTCTGTTCCATAAAGATAATGACGCCAAATCTTTAATACAAAGACCACTGCAGCTAACTTGAGATCATGCATCGGATAATTCTCCTCATGTGGCCTAAGTTGTCAAGAAGCATATGCCAATGCCTTCTCATCTTGCATTAGAACACAACCAAGACCCTTATGAGAGGCATAGTATACACGTCATAGGGCTTTTGAGGATCCGAAATCACTAACACTGGAGCTATAGTTAACCTTTCTTTTAACTCAAGAAAAGCTATCTTGCCCTATTATCCCAGATAAATGGCTTATCCTTCCTTGTGAGCCTAGTCAAAGGCGTAGAAATCTGAGAGAAACCTTTAATAAAATGCCGGTAGTAACATGCTAACCCCAGAAAATTATGGATCTCTATTATCAATTTCAGTCTCTCCCATTACAAGACCGCTTTAACTTATATGGATCAACTGCAATACCATTTTCCGACACAATATGTCCCAAGAACCTAACCTCTTTCATCCAAAACTCGCACTTATTGAGTTTAGCATATAGCTTATGATCTTGCAGAAACCTTAGGATAGTCTTCAAGTGTCTGGCATGTTGCTCCTCATCTTTAGAGTAAATCAGTATATCGTCAATAAAAACCACCACAAATTGATCCAAGAAAGGCCAAAGGATGCGGTTCATATAGTCCATGAAAACTGCAGGCGTATTAGTCAGCTTGAATGGCATAACTAAAAACTCATAATGGCTATATCGACTCTTGAAAGCTATCTTCACCACATCCTTCTCACTAACCCTCAGCTGATGGTACCCTGAACGCAGATCAATCTTAGAGAAAATTGTGGCACCAACCAACTGATCCAAGAGATCATCGATGTGAGGCAATGGGTACTTGTTCTTTACTGTAACCTTATTCAACTGCCTATAATTGATACACAATCTCAAACTACCATCCTTCTTCTTCACAAATAAGACAGGGGATCCCTAAGGAGAAACACTAGGTCTAATAAATCCCTTATCTAACAGCTCCTCAAGCTGCTTCTTCAACTCAGCTAACTCTAAAGGAGCCATTCTATAAGGAGCCTTTGAAATTGGCTGAGTCCCTAATAACAGGTCAATTGAGAATTCAACCTCACACTCTGGAGGTAATCCTGACACATCCTCTAAAATCACCTCCGAGAACTCCCTAACAACCTCAATTTCATCCACTTTACCTGTCTCAGACCTTTAGGTAGCGAGCACTACCACGTAAGCCTTACAACCCTGGTCAATCAACCTTTCAGCTTACAAAGAAGAAAGAAAACAAGAGTGACTAGGGTATTCCTCGATCACCTCCAGTACTTCTACCAAATTCACTATCTTAGCCACATAATCTAAGACAGCACTATAAGCTGTCAACCAATCCATACCGATGATTAAATCAATCCCTTGTATAGGTAATTTAATCACATTCACCCAAGTCGACCGCCCATTAAAAGTCATCTTAGTCTTACACAACACATTAAATCGACCGAAACTTCTATATCATAGGGTAATTGCTTAATAAGCATACCCATTCTATCTAAGTGCTTGGCTTTAGTGAGTGATAACCCTCAGCAATTGCACATCTCATCATATGTCAACTCACCTAGTAAAGATACTTGTTGGTGGTACTCTGGTCTCATCTTCTCTAATAGCCTCTTTGCTTTCCATTTGCTATCATTAGAAGCATTTAGATAAGTCAAGAACTTAGATAGCTAATTGAATTTCCTTATAAAGGTCTCCTCGTCTAAGTCCCCCTATTAAAACACATGAAACTCTTCCTCTTTCTTATCTCTAAAAGCTGGTGAAAAGTAAAAATCATAAAATCTTTCCTTAAATTCAACCCAAGTCATAGATCTTTTATCCGTGGGCTTAAAAGAATCCCACTAATGCTTGGCTTCACCAACAAGCTACATCGTAGCCAAGATAACCCTTTGCTCAGATGTACACCTCACTACAGTAAATAACTACTTCATCCGATCCAACCACTCCTCAACTTTCCCATCAAGCATACTACCATCATATGTGGTTGAATTAGAGCGAAAGAATTCCTTCCAAGGTCCAGATATGTCATCTTCTCAATTATCAGCAACCGATCTATGAGCTCCTACAGTACTAGAAGATCCTTGCCAGCACCTGGGTCAACATGCTGATCTAGAACAGCACAACCTCTAAGATTTTCATATATATCCACCATCACTTCAAGCAGCCTAGCCATGACTACATTAGTCCCCTGTGGTGGTGGTGGAGGTGAAGGCAGAGGCGGTGGAGGTAGAGGTGCTGGTTGTTCCTTATTCCTCGATCTACCTCTTCCCCTTCGAGCCATATTAGAATAGAAAGGTGTACGGTCACAAGCGTACATACCTTTCTCCCCTCCTAAAGGAACAAGCGAGACAAGCGAGAGAAAGAAAAATAATATTAGTCCAAGTTAGTGGCAGAAGGGAAAGAGCATAAGAGTAATGTATTTAAGGTGCCAAGTAGGAAAGAGGAATCATAAACCTAAAACTGATACCAAATGTAACACTTGCCCCGAGTATTATCCAAAAATCACACAATTCAAATAAACTAAGTATGGTTAAGGAGTTAATCCTAAAACCAACGTAGGAAACAAACCATTTAAATCACTAACAATTTACATAATAGCAAAACACACGTATAAAACCTCTTAGAAAAGTATAAAGGATTAATATGTAGTGCACGGAAGCAAATAAGGCAAACAGGGGTAGTTAATTGATATCATGATAGCATTAATTTTGCTGTCATGATAGCCCTCCCGGGCAAACTTTCGAGAGGTTCCGATTCACTGTCTGGCCTCCGATTGAAGTGATTTCAAAGCTCATATGTCACTTTTAATGAGTAATAATAGTTTTCTAAATTTTACAAAGATCCAATAGATGGATTAAAATTTGGACATGTTAAAAGTTTGGCATTTTTGTTGTCATGACAACACATTCAGACCAACTTCTGGAGCACACCATTTCATCATCCGAGCCCCAATCGGAGTGATTCTAGAGCCTACACATAAAATTCAAAGAGTACTATAAGTGTACCAAATTTCAAAAAGATCCAACAGTTGGATCAAAATTCGTGCATGTCCCAACATCAATCTTGTTGCTGTCATGACAGCAACATGACAGCACCTCTGGACCAAATTTCGAAGTGCGTCATTTCTCTGTCTAGTGTTTGATCGATGTGATTCTAAAGCCCACATGAAGCTTATAAAAGGTTTTACTTGTGACCCAAATTTTAGAGAAATCTAATGGTCGGATTGAGATTTGGACACCTGAATGCAAAAGTGTAGTTTTTTAGTAAAAACCATTTTCAAAATTGTTCAAATCTCATCTTAATAATCACAAACATGTGGGAACACTTTGGACACATCAAATAGGACTAAAAACACCTGATAGAATATTTAAATGATAGAAAACCCATTTATACCAAAATTTAACCACCCGGGTGCCATTTCCCAAAATGGATTCTAAACCCCTAAAATGCACAAATCACACAAGAGTAGCCAAAAACTATTCCAAATATCATATACACATATGAATACACACACTAAACATTTTCACTTAGCTCAAAGATCTCTATGGGGCCCACGCACCTACTCTCTCTATCCAAGGTGTATGTTTGCCCATAGCACACCATTTACAATGCAACTACTTTGCATTTGCTTGTGGAATCACATATATACCAAAATAAATATTTGCTTGTAGCGAAAACTTGGTCTACTAAATAAATCCTTTAAAACCACACACCATAACTAAGTTTTCTAGCCACAAGTCTACAAGCAAACAAAAATTCATACACAAGCCATACAATCCACACATACTCACACGCATACATATAATCACATCCTACTGACACCTTAATCCTAAATACATTACAATATACTTGCTCAAAAAAAAGGTGCTGCAGTTCTTTACAAATCACAAGCAAACCCCTAGCTTAGCTCTTTTCCCCGTCCACTAATGGATCATTCGCTTGGACTTGTAAATATTTTAAAGAAAGGGGTGAGACAACCACAGTCTCAGTAATAGAGAAATCGATATTCCTTATTACAAGGAAAGCCATAGTCAAATAAATAAATAATAGATTTAAAATAACATATAATTAACTAATTAAAATGTTTGAATGCATGAGATAGGCCGATATAGCCTTTCTTGACCAACAGAATGCCCCTTGACACTCTTTAGCTTGTAGGTAAACCTTATACCCACTGTACCTCCACAAGCACAAGATATAAACCAAGGCATGATCTGATCCACCGAACCGCTTGTGCCCCTTCGACATGAATCCTGAGCAGTCAAAGCTAACTCCCTCCTAGAGACTTCCCGACTTACTCTCCATGTGAGGGCTATCTTGGCCTAGGCACTCAACCTCATACTTCATATGTCGGATTCCCTTTCCCACTTAGAGGTATCGAATGCTCAATCCACTAACCATTTTAGTGTACTGAGCCCACAATATGAAAGGCAACACTGAGTACTAACAGTGAGCCATAAAATATCACAAGACCACATCTCCCTATTAGTGAACTCCCACTGAGATCATGCCTCCTATCCTTTTTCTACCTTTCCCGAGTATTAACCACTTCAATACTCAAGGTAGTGTAACACTCATAGTTCATCCCTTAAGCGGTTCCTTAGCCTATCTAAGGTATCAAACCTAGTTGTACTTCCCTAAGTGCAACTCCTCGTTCTTCTTATGATCACAATGCATGCTAATAATCTTATTTCCATAAGTAAAATCATTATTAAATAAATAGTAAACGTAGATGCATTATTATTAAAGCAATACCCCATAAATACTTCTAAAACATATTTTATTTGCATTCAATTATTTAAAACATGTAATGCATGCTAGATAATATTATCTACTCAAAAATAGCTAAACAAAGCAATAAGAAATATAAATTTTCATGTTACCTCAACCCTTTGTACTAAAAGGGTTTCCCTTGTACAAAAATATGACTTGGCTTGTTCCTTAACTTCTCAATAAGTTTCGCCAACAATTCCTACAACATATAAGTGATCGATATCACTTATCATGATAAATAGCATTAATGAGGACTATAACTCATACAACACAACTTGGGTCAATGAGTCATAATCCATCCTAATGGTCCATATATTAAACCAACCATTCACATAATACCACTTAACCACCAAAACCATTATTAGTCATCACTAGGCTAATTTTCAATTCATATAATTTTTAATCAATTAAAAATCTTCACGTAGTGTCACCAACTTTCACCGTTAGCCCTTATAATGAAAATCAAACCTTAATTTAAATCTTATTGGGCTCAAATAGAAAAATTATAACTAAATCAATAGGCTTAAACCATTGAGGAGCAAAACCCAATCTCTTAAGGTTTAATGTGTGCCCAAAACACCTCTTTTCATCTAATTATCCACTCAAAACATTAGATCACTATATAAAAAATCAAAACATCCTCCCTAGAATCCAAAGAAATAAAAGCTTACAAGAATAAAGCCTTTGAGATCAAAATTTAAAAATTTCCTCTTCCAAAAATTGAAGAAAATCAAGAAGGAAGGAAGAGGATTGAAGTAGGGAGTTTACCGATTGTGTAGCCGAGCTCACAATAGTTGTAAAGCCTCCTAGATCCAAGCCTAATTCCCTCTCTTTCTTCTCTCTTCTTCCTCTCTCTCTCTTGTGCGTTTTGTTCTTTCCTTTCCAATTTAGTTTCTACGTTCTGTTTCTGTTTAAAAAAGCTGATATAAGATTTTGGGAAAAATTATAATAAAGGGCCCAACATTTTTTTTTTATTATAGCACAAAATTGGGGTCAACTTTAGTAATTTTTTTTATTATAGCATAATTTGTTAGTCATCACTTATACAATGAGACTGGATTCAAACATAGTATTTACTTGTTTTATTCTCTCCAGCATCCACTGGAACTTTTCTGCTAATTTACATCAAGTATTTTGGAATAATCAAAATTTTAGTCTCTTAAATTTGATTTAGTTATTGATTTGGCCCATAAGTTTAAGTTTTATTAATTTCGCTCCTTAAATATTTTTTTCAATTATCATGTTAGCCTTTTAAGCTTTAAAACATAAATTGACTGTCAAATTAATCTTACATGTAAAGTAAGTTGATGACTTAACATATCTATGAAATTAAATGGGAATAAATTGACTCTCAAATTAATTTAACTATTGTTAAGTTAGTCCCTCACATTACATTTTGTACTTCATCTTGTTTTCTTTTTTTTCCAAAATTTCTGAGTTTGTTTGTTTTACCTGAGGTACAGAGTGTATGGGACTTTTTTTTTTTAATAAAATAAAATGGAGAGGAATGGCTAATAGATTTGGTACAAAACATATAGGTTTTAGAGTACACTTGAATTTAATTCAGTACTACCAGATATTATATACTTTGTAAAAAAAATGTTTAATGTGCAAAATACTTTGTCTAGTAATACAGTGTGTCCTATGTATATCTTATGAGCTTGGTTGTTCCAAACGGGTCGGGGGTGTCTCCAGTGCCTTGCAGGAGTAAATAGTTTTTTTTTAATAAAGAAAAATATAATGTTAATGAAAGTACACTCCTTGGTGTCATATGTTCACATAATTATTTATTTATTATTTGTAAATAAAAAATATAAAGTAAAAAAAACGGATATGTATTGCTCGGCAGTTATAGCGCAAAATAGCAAACTAAAAATAATACATGAAGTCTCTATTTTATGAAACTATTACATTACAATAATCCATATTGAATGCTTGTAGAAATTATTTCTGAATTAAGAGATCTGAAATTGAAAGGACAGTCCTGAACCGCTCAACTTCTCTTCTATTACTTTGGACAATTTCTCTATCACCCATGAAGACAAATGATTAACCCAATCACCTACTTCACCTTTCCTAAAGAATTCCTTCTTTTCAATCCTCAGGCCTATTTTTCCAGTCTTGTTCGCTTCCAAGTCCTTCATCTTCCTATTTTTCCATGGATTTGATTTGCTGGAGCCCAAACGTCTTTGTATAAATACAGGTATGGGTTAATCCAACCCTTCTCTAGGAAGACAAAGAAGCAGTGTTTTATATTCTTGGCTAAGCTTTTCATACTCTTCATCGCAGGCCTTATTTTCCAACTCAACATTTGTTTGGTTTTTTGGAGAACAAAGTGATGGTGGTTTCAGCCATAAGAGGTCAGAGTTCACTAGCAATCAGAGGTTTCAATATATTTAACGCTCAAGTCTCCAATATTTATAGCGTTTTTGGGCTGGGGATGCAATTTTAAGGTGACTTGAAAAGGGCAATCAATGAAGAAAATGGTCACGTGTTGGGTTTCAGAAAAGTGATATCCATGTTAAAGGGCGTGAAAAAATCTTCAACGTAAGAATATTTCAAAATTTTCAACGTAGCACTGATTCTCGTCAAATTTATTAAAATGTGGTTCCATCTAATTATTTTGGAAAAAATGGCACTAAAAATATTAATTATAGTTAAGCACCATATAAAATTTTAAAATTTCATGCCCCAAGAGAGGGCAATTTATAACGCCCAACGTCCTGTTTTAGTTTAATTTAGCTTAATTTTCTTTTTTGGCTTAATTTATTGCAAATGAAGAATTATAATGAGAGACAAAGGTCAATGAAAGTAAAATGGACTAAAAGGGCAATTTGGCCCTTTAAATTATTTTCTCAAAAGCGCTAAGTATGTTAAACTATCATGTGGTGCAATGTTGTCCCTTTAAACATCTGTTATTTTGATTGTTACTGATTGATGAGAAAACTACGAAAAAGGCTCTAAAATTTACAACTAAATAAGCTATAAGAAAATTAATACCAAATAAGTTCCAAAATTACAAATAAATGCTAGGGGGTTAATATTATTTTCTTACTCATGTAAAAGACTAAAATGTTATTTTAACTGACCATTTTGACTGATTACTGAGTGCCCAACCACTTTGCAGGTAATATTGTGTCGGTAAGTAATTAAAAAATTAATTATTTTATTTTATTAATATCTTATTGAAATATTAATTCTTCATAAATTTAAAACTTAACTAGTGTCATTTATAAGTTAATGTGTGATAATTTTCAAATCTTCCTCCAAATTTCATAAGTTCCCCTTAAAAATTTACTGTTCAACTAGTGAATATATCATTTATAGTTGAATTTATTTTTGAACTAGCCAAGTTGTAAATTAAATTAGTGTGATAAATTCAAATTTACAACTCAACTGATGATGTTTTCAAGATTTTATAAGTGAATGTGCTTTTTACATTAGATGAGTTATAAATTAAAATAGTGTGAAAATTTAATTACTCAACAATGTTGTTGCTAGCAATGGTGATTTAATAACCACCCGTCAAAGAGGTTAGTTAAAATGATTTTTTTTTTAACTTTTACAAGGGTATGAAATAATAAACATTAGTTCCTTGACATTTTATTTATAATTTTAAAAATGAATTGGTATTAATTTTCTTATAAAATACTCATTTATAATTTTCTATATATATATATGGTATTTTTTTATAATTTTTCCGGTCACTAGCATTCAAAATATATTTAACGAAGGGATAACATTACTTCCAAATAATATTGTACCACTTGATAGTTCAGGGGTACTTAATACCTTGTGGGAATAGCTTATGCTATGAACATTGAAGAGAAATGTGAAAACGAGATATATATGTGCGATGCTGAAGAAAAGGCTGAATTACCTCGCTTGAAGACAATAGATGCAGAAGAAAAGAAAATGCTCAGTGTCTTCTATGAGTTGTCTTAGCTTGGAGGTGTAGGACCTCCATTGTCATGCCACGAAATCTTTGCTAGATAGTGTTTCTGTCAGACTCGTGCTATTTATGCGGAGAAGAGGTTACGTTCCGCTCACGTGCAATTAATTTTTTTAAACATCATATACTCTTAACAAATATAAAATATTTTTAATTAAATCTCACTTTTTAATAAAGTAATTATTTACTTTAAAACTAACTTTATTTTTTTATATTTACTCCTATTAAATACTCTATAATAAATATAAAGTCATTATCGATAGGAATATTTAAAAAAAATAATGATTACACCTTAAAAGACTAAAAATACCTTATATTTTTAAACACCTAACTTTTTAAAAAATTTTATATATTTTTCAAGGGAGGGAATAGATGTTATATGCTTTCAATGCTTTAAAATTTATGACAAATTTATAATATATATAATATTTTTTTAATTTCAACTCTTTTATTGTTAAATCTTGACTCTAACCTGCTTGTTGGAATTTTTTTCATTGCCTTTTCTAATGTAAATGTTGGACAATTTTTTTTTTATTTCAAACTTTTATAAAATACAATAAAACAAGTGCAGACAAAAAATCTCTAAAAGAATAGATTTTTTTGAGCAAAAAGGCTCTAAAAGAATAGTTAAACTATCCCGTTAGGACCATAAAACATAAAACAACAAGTAACATTGTAGGCCGAAAATATGGCAGACAAAATAGGAACAATTTCAGCGAGGGATCCTTTATTAAAGATAATGAAAAAAAATATTCTGAATTTTTGAAATTTCTACAAAGGACCTATATGGTGGTATGGATTGTCATTTGAATTTATGATGAAAATAATAAAATTACTTTCATTTAAATAAATAATATAAATAATTTATTTATTCTTATATTGTATGTTGCTCGTTTATTTATGGAATGTTGTTAGTTTCCTTACATCATTTGTTTATAGCCTTATAATAAAGCAGGACCATAAACAAATAAAAAAGGAAAACGAACAGCATTTCATAAGTATATGAACAACATACAGTATGGGAATGAACAAATCATCTTATCATGAAACCAACACTTGAAATAAAATCAAGTGAAACTAGGGCTATAAATAAGTAAAGTAAAAAAACAAATAACATTCCGTAAGTAAATAAACAATATATAATATGAAAAAGAATAAGTAATTTATATTGTTCATTTAAATGAGGATAATTTTATCATTTTTATTATAAATTTAAATAAAAATCTATACAAATTCTTCAGTAAAATTTCAAAAATTTAAATGTACTCTTTCATTATATCTGATGAAGGGTTCTCACCTGAAATTTTTCCAACAAAATATGGCCGGAAAATGGAAGGAAGGAGCGGCGGTATAAGGAGCAATGACAATACACATGATGATTTATTTATTAATGAATATGTCATATGAAGATTTAATTGGAAAGAATATTTGAAATTAGCCATCGCAATCACCGCAAACTTATATGTCCCTTGTTTGGGAACATGGAGCATGTGATGCCAGTAGGTACGTACGCCATGCACAGTGATCAATAAAGTAGTAGATATAACAATACTATAGCATAGGTGTCCTACGAGATAGGTGAATTGAAAGGGGTACAAAGTTTAGAATTACAATATTTTTTTATTTAAAAATATAAAATATTTTTAATTGAATTTTATTTTTAATAAAAATTTTATCAATTTTTAAATTAATTTTATTTTTATATTTATTTTTATTAATTATCCTATAATAAATATAAAGTTATTATCAATAAAGATACTTTAAAAAAATAATAATTATACTTTAAAAAATTAAAATATCTTACATTTTTTTAATATCCAACTTTTAAAAAAATACTTTATATTTTTTAATAAAAAAAGTAATTTTTACTCAAAATGATTAATAATTAATTATATTATAATTAAAAAATAACAATAATTTTTTAAAAATATATAAATAATAATTTAATTTTTTTAAAATATCATAATTTTTTGAAGTTTTTAGGAGCTTTTATATCATTAATAAATTTATATAAATTATTAAATTATTCTTATTAAAATTAAATAATTTACAAATTTATTTTAAATATTCATAATATTTTTTTCTTATATTTACAACAGTGCTTTAATAAGTAAGAAATTTAACATGCAAAGTTGTGATCTAATATTGTATTACTACGAATATAAAAAAATTATAAATATTTAAACAAAACTTATAAATTATTTATTTTTAACAAGGACAATTTAATAATTTACATTCATCAATGATAGAAAATTTCTTAAAAAATTAAAAAAATTATGATATTTTAATAGATTAAATTATTATTTATATATTTTAAAAAAATTATTATCATTTTTTCTTTCAATTAAATTTATTAAAAATTAAATTTAAATTAATGATAATAAATCTGAAAATAATTAATTGCCTCAAGTGAAATCTTAAATTCATTCTCCCGAAAAACAAAGATAAAAAGAAAATGATGCTCACTACTTTTGATGATATGCTGGGACGCGGGTTTCATCAAATTATATTAGGACGTATTTTTTTTCATTTAAAAATATAAAATATTTTTAATTAAATATTATTTTTTAATAAAATAATTATTTATTTTAAAATTAATTTTATATTTTTATATTTATTTTTATTGGCATTTTACTTTAAAATAAATATAAAGTAATTCATTTAATAAAGACATTTTTGAAAAAAAGACAATAATTATATCTTAAAAGATTAAAAATATCTCATTTTTAGTTTTTTGAGGTGTAATTATTGTCTTTTTTCTCAAAAATGCTCCTATTTATAATGACTTTATATTTATTGTAGGGTATTTAATAAGGATAAATATAAAAAGATAGGGTTATTTGAAAGTAGATAACTATTTTATTGGGGTGAGATTCGATTAAAAATGTCTTACATCTTTTAATAGATGGAGTAATAACTATTTAAAAATTTATTAAAGTCACTTCAAAGAAGCATTTTAAACTATTCATATTTTTTAAATTTCAAGTAAGAATCATGGTTCATTATTGAAATTTTAGTATTTTTTTAAAGTTCCTAATTGTAATTAATAACCTTGAGGGATCCCTAATTGTTATTTTTTCCTTTTTTTTTATTTAGTTCTCTTTCCCCTCGTGCATGGTGGATAGTATAAAAATGTGAACATGTCAATTGAATATGTGTACAATATTTCAATAGCCTTGTAGCTTGTTCACATCCAAGTTTCCTCTATTTGAAGTGGAGAATTCCAATCTTAATTACTTTCAAATTATTCCCAACTTACTCTTTTTTCTACAGCCAAAAAAAGTTAAAAAGTAATTTTAAAACATTTTCATTTTTTTACAAAATAAAAATAAGAATAATTTTAAAAATATTTTAAATCCAAAATACTTACCCAAATAATTTTTTTATTAAAAATTACTACAAAAAAATAGCTGATTAGCGACAAAATATTTCCATCGGTAAAAATACCGTCACTAATTTGTTAGCGACAGAATTTATAATTTTGTAGCTAATTAGTGATGGAATTGCATTCTGTCACTAATTTCTGATGAAAATTCCATCGCTAATTTCTGATAGAATATGACAAAAAATTTTTATCACTAAATAAGGATAAAGTTATTCTAACTTTGTAACGAAATGCACTTTGTCGCTAATTTGTCGTTAATTTTTCAACAAGCTTATTTAGTCATTAATTCCATCACAAATTTATTAGGTGAACCACAATATTATTGCCATGTCACCTGGTAAACCAATACCATCTCACCACCACCTAGTCACTCAGTGGACTAGTGCCACATCACTCGCATGTCACCACCATGTCCTAGTCACTCGAATGGACCAATGTCACCTCACCACCACATCATTTGTCACTACCATATCAAATATTATTACCTTCAATTATGTCTTGGCTAGATTCGAACTTGTAACTTCATGCTCCCATGTGCCTTTACATCCATCTTGTTGCCAGTTGAGCTGAAAAGAATCTTCAGTCTTAATTAATAAATTAAATACATATTAATAAATATATTATTTAAATTTACTCATTTTTAACATTATATTTATTTATTAATATGGAAAAATTAATTTATATATAATAATTATTTCTATTATATTTTATTTAAAAAATTATTTTTGATAATAAATTTAATATTAAATAAAAAATATTTTATTATCATTATATATTATAGTATAATTTGTATCTATATAATATATAATATATAATATTTTTATTTTATAATTATTTTATTTCATTTTTATTTTTAAATAAGAATAATTAAATATACAATTTAAATTATTATTAATAATATAAAAATAATTTAAAGTAATAAATTATTTTAAATTATAATTTTTGAATAATTTATTTATAGCATAATAATAAATTATTAAATAAATTATATATAAATATATATTATAAATAATACAATTAAATTAAAAATAATTTGTGATGGAATTAGAGACGGAATTATGATAAAAAGCTTTGTGACGGAATTTTTCATTACAAGTTTTGTCACTAAATCAGAATAAGATATTCTAATCATTAGCAATGAATTTTTTTGTTGGTAAATTCCATCAATAAATTATTTTTGATGAATTAGTGACAGAATAATGATAAAATTTTAGCGATAAAACATTTTGTTGCTAAATTTTGTCACTAAATTAGCAACAAATTAGCGATGAAAATTTATTCCGTCGCTAATCTACTGTTTTTTTATAGTGATTAAACTGGTGATATTTTGTTCTTTCTAATTTAATTAAAACAATTACTCTCTCTTTTTAAAAATGTAAGGTATTTTTTGAGGGGTGATATATTAAAAAATATAAGGCATTTTTAGTGTTTTAAGGTATAATCATTACATTTTTTTCAAAAATATTTTTAATAAATAAATTACTTCATATTTATTTTAGAGTAAAACATTCTATTAAATAAATATAAATATAAAAAATAATATTAATTTAAAGATAAGTAAATTTTTATTAGAGATCAAATTTAATTGAAAATATTTTATATTTTTAAATAAAGGGTGTATGTTATTTCTTTGTCTATCACTCCGATATTATCCTTCCCACCAGCAGCTTTGTCTTTGTGGTCCTCTTCACTGCTGCCATGTTGGTTTTTGTGCACATGCCCACTATTTATCCTCTCACTTTCATTGCTTTTTGAATGGAATTTTTTGTTTTTTTGTCTTTTTTTTGGATTACAAAAGCAAGCAGAAGCTTGAATAAGAGGTCAGAGTGAAATTAAGAGACACTCATATCAGATAACACTAAGTCTAAACAATCCACAGAACAAGTCCAAATTAATTCCACCTTCGCATCCGATCCATGGTTAGTTTTTACTATATAATCTGCACATGTCAAGTTATCTCTCGAAATTTGTTTGACAGTAATCTCCCAATCCTTATAAATAAGTTCTTGAATATTCCAAAGTCACTCCATTCCTGAGGGTAGGCCTGTGCAGGATGTCCATAAGTCTGAGATGCCCGGCCCGACCCGAGCAGAATATGCCTAACCCGAGCCCTAAAAAATTGCCCAATACTGTTTGGGCATGGTCGGGCTGAGCCCGATCTTCGGGTTGGGCAGGGTTTAGGGTTGGGGTATCCAACCAATTGACCCTGCCCGGCCCGAGATATAATATATTTTTTTATAAAAATAATAATATAGGATGTAATTTGTTAACTTGATGGGGACATAAATGGTAGTTCTTTTTTTTTAGATGCCTTGATGATCAAGTTTGTAAACCTTAGGTTAAATATTTTTATATTTCTTAGAATTTAGAATTGGACAGCACTTGTGACTTGCATGAAAAATTCCTTCCATATTTGCTTTGCCATTAAGTTTTTTGATGACACCATAATATTTTTGCTAGTGATATTTAACAATCTATTACTTTTAAAATAAGAGCTTGAAGTGATTTATTGATGGAAATAATTAATTTGCTACAGTGTATTTTAGATTTGTGTGGATGGTTCTGATTTTTTATTTCGGTAGGGCAAGGTTGGAAACCCTGCCCGAGGTGCCCGATCCCTGCCCGACCCTGCCCCTCCAAAGTTGGGCATCTTTCGGGTAGGGTCGGGCTTTGGGCATAGTTTTTTTGCCCGAAGACATTTAGGGCAGGGCATCGGGTTAATGGGCTGCCCTACCCGACCCTGCCCATGCACAGCCCTACCTGAGGGAAGAATTAACACATCAGTCTTTGAAGTGAAAAGCATGTTAATCACATTTAAAGAATTTGACAATAATTTGATCTTTTGGAAGTTATGAAGTTTGCATACTTCTAATCCAGTCTTTAACAAAAGAAGTTTAGCAAAAGTGATGGATACTCTCCCTAACTCCCATCTAAATCCCAAAACCCAGTCTCCATGTTGATTCCTGATCACTCCTATAGGTGGCATATCCTTGTTGATTAATGGAAGCATCCACATCCACTTTGATAAAACTAAATGGAAAAAAGTTCCTATCGAGAATGGAATGATCATGGATGTTGAGAAACCAAAATGTTTCATCAGAAAATCTCGTCTTTTTCATATTTTCACTGAAATGACAAGGGTGGATGAAGATTTAAGGGGAAAATGAATTAAGAAGTGTAATTAGAAAGGAATGAATGAAATAAGATAAAATTTGGATCGGTATATTTTAAACTGAATTTTAGATTTAAAACATATGTGTGCTTTGTCTTGGGAATAGAGTCCAGAGCATTGCACTTCTTAAGGATTGGCCAAGAGGAATAGATCCTCAAAATACTAATATCTCATTTTAGAGAGGTATAAAGATATTTCACTGTTTTCTTTGTTAATTATTATTTTTTTATAGGGGAATTAATTATCTCTTTCTATTTTTCTTTACTAATTTTTAATTAAGTTATAAAATCAATATTCTTTGCAATTTTTCCCCTTAATTATCTCTTTTTAAAGAGGAATTGAACATTTTTTGCTAACTTTCTTGTTAATTTGGTATTTTATAAAGAAATAGATAATTACTTACTAAAGAGAGAGGAGAAATAGGAGTACATTGAGCAAGGATCACTTGCTTTACAAGAATGCAAGTACGTTAGTGCTTCATTAGATGGAGGAAAAACCAAAGTAAATACTAGCCTAGGGAGCCCAAGCTCATATAAACAGAGTGAGTTATGTCGGGCGAGCATGGGTGACACCAAGTAAGGATGTTGAGTCTTTACATTGGGCACATTGAATTGCTTAAGTTGATTGTGCAGAGTATTGAAAGACCTTTAATCACATGCTTGTTGCTTATTTATAAAACGTGCTTGTTGCTAACAAGGTAGCAATTGCTCCTTTAATTTTGAATTCTAGCACTTAAAGTTACCAGATAACTATTCGTGCCATTAGTTTAATTAAAGAACATGTGAATTGAAAATTCAAAACTAAATTTAAGTAAGAAAAAAGGTCAAAATCAAATGGAGTAAAAAGAGAAATCTCAAAATCACAGTGAAGATTAACTATTTAAAATTATTGTTATATTATTTAATAATTTGATATTTTATATTTTATATGTATGTTATATATGTATATAATATTTTTATTTAATTATTATGTTATATGTCTGACCCTGGTCTAATTAGTTGGATTAAAAAAATCATAATCCATTGACTTTTTTGATTTGACATCTAGACCAGGTTTTATAACATTGGTAATAATATTTGACATTTTGTTCATGAAAGAATTTTTTTTATCCTATTTATAAGTCACACCATTAAATTTTTATTATAAATTTTCTTCTTAACTCTCCATTGAATGTTAAAGTGAGAAAATATGTTATTGAATGTATATATTTAATAGGGTAAAGTTAAAAGTTTATTAAATTTTATGACAGAGTTAATGAGTTTTAAAATTTTTTTTAATACTAGTAAAATATGTTAAAACTAACTTATAAATAGGATTAGAATAGTATAAAATGACAGTGCAAATAACACAGTTTACATACGTGACTGCATGACCGTGAGATCCCTGTTAATTGTGATCTATAAATTAATTCTTCATCATTAGCCTCATTTTCCAACTCAACATAATTTGTTTGGTTTTTTTTTTTTTTTTTCGTAATGAAGCAGGGGATGCAATTTTACGGTGACTTGAAAAGGGCAATCAATTAATAGCTGGCTTTAATAATGACGTGTTGGGTTTCAGAAAACTGGGGTCCATGTCCATTGTTGTAAGATCGTGATTTTTTTTATTTTTTTAGGTACTGTGTCTTATTGCAGACTAATAGTGTGTGACTGTGTGCGTGCGTGTGTGTAAATTTAAAATAATTAGTCTTACGTATTTAATGATGACAAATGTACGTTATCTTTGATTTTTTTTTTTTGTAATTTTGTCTTATTGCAGAACGATAGTGTGTGTGTAAATTTAAAATAATTTGTCTTATATATTCAATGACGACAAATGTACATTATCTCTGATTTTTTTTTTTGTAATTTTGTCTTATTGCAGACTGATATTGCGTGTGTATATAAATTTAAAATAATTAGTCTTATATATTTAATGATGAAAAATGTACATTATCTCTTATTTTTTTTTTATTTTTTGTAATTTTGTGATGACCAATATTAATAATATAAGAAACATGATTCATGCATTTCACTTGACAAATGGATGCAATCATACAAACTCATATATAAAGAGAAAATTAAGGGTATGCTTGTTTTCCATTCTTAAAACTGTTTTTTTTTTAACAAAACAACCTTAAAACTTGTTTGGGTAAATGTTTTTTCATTTAATTGTTTTTAAAAAAAATTTCGTTTTTTATTTTTTAAATAAAAACAACTTTAAATTATTTTTATTTTATTTTTTTATTTTTAAAATACACGACATTTGTTTTGTGAAAATTATAGTTACTCTAATTAATTTTTATTGTTAACTACCACTATTAATTGATTATAACTATCACTATCAGTTTATTTTTTAATTTTAAAAATATTTTTTAATTGATACAACCAAATGGATTTTCATTTTATTCTATTTTAAATTTTTTTAATAATTTTGTTACAAAACAGTTTTTAAAAATAAAAAATGAGAACAAAAACTAAATAGGCCCTAAAACAATCTGTTTCTTACTAAACCTAATTAATTCCAACGGGGAAACATAATGCACGTTCTCATCATTCATAGAGGGAACATTATGGCACACATTTCATGCAAATTTATTAGCTTAGTTGTAATTCATCTTAACTATCGAATGTTTAGTTCAACAAGTAAGGGAATTATAGTATCTTGACCAAAGGTCCAAGTTTAAGTCTTAACAATACAACTGCATTTAATACTCGTCAATGGAAGAGCTTTCCACTTGAAATAGTTCCACAAGTGCTCAATTTAGAGTTAAGTGCCATTACGTCCTTTCAACTTGAGTCGGATACACTTAGGGTGTGCAATATTTAAAAAAAAAAAGAAAAAAAAGAAAAAAACAGAGAGAGTAACTAAAAGGATACACCAGACCCACCCAACTTCTCTTCTATCACTTTGGACAATTTCTCTTCCATGGAAAGGCAAAAATGATTTACCCAATCTCCCACCACACCTTTCCTAAAGAAATCCTTGTTTTCATACTTCTGCATAAACTTATCATTCTCATTAGCCTCCAGTTCCTTCATTTTCTCAAAGCTACATAGCTCAATTATGCTTTCAATAATACCATTACTTTCTTCCTCTGGGCTAAATGGGAAACCCAAGAAATCAGCCACTCTTTTCGAGAAAAAATTGATATCTCCTTTTAGATCTTCATACTTTAAAAACAGATCCTTGCCTGGCATCACTTTGCTTTCTCTCCAATAACTCAACATATGTGTCCAAAAAGAACCAAACTCATTGATTCCCTTGGAGTATCTCTCAAATGCTTCCTCGCTTGATAATTTGGGCAATGATGGTGGGATGACTTTGTTGATGAAAAGCCAAAAGGACACAAAATGGTCAAATGGGTTGCGACATATATAGATTATCTTGCATTTGGACTTGACAGCAGAATCTGGCAATGAATGAAATGGAATATGTGTACCAAAAAGTCTTGGCTCAGGCAAGGCGGAGAGATTAGGAATCTGATTGTTTCCATAGTGATTGAACTCAAAGAAAGGCACAAGGTCATGAGAATTGGAAATGAGCAAAGGATGGTTATGTTGTGAGGGAGAGAAACGATTGCGATTTACAATTGCAAAAGTAAGGGCTTTTAACCAAGTAGTGCCAGATTTTGGTAAGGACGCTATAATGATATCACTCTCTTTTGCTTGGAAGTGTTTTTGAAAAGAGATTATGGCTTGGATTCGAGCTGGTGGATACCAAATATCTTGGTAGAGATAAAAGTATGGGAAGTCCCAACCCTTCTCTTTGGGGAGACGAAGAAGCAGTTCCTTACATTCTTGGCTAAGATTTTCATATTCTTCATCTTCACCTTCATTTTCAAGCTCAACATTTGATTGGCATTTTGTGAAGCTAGTGGTAGAAGTTGCAGCCATTGGAACGTGGGTGATAGATTAACAAGTAATCGTAGGATTTTGAATAATTCGCTCACAAGTTGCATTTGTCAATTTATAGCCATTATTGTGATGATGTCGGTTGGATTTTGTTTTGGTATGGATGAATAGAATATAATGCTTAAAAGTTAAAACTCAAATGTAGCGTCACTTCAATTAGCCACCGATAATTATTGGAATTTAAATTTGGTGAATGGACTAAAGAATTCAAACTTAATGAATAACTTAGTTATAATCATTAAATTTTATCAATAGTTAAACATTATCAAGATATATTTCTTTCTGAAGATTCAAAACAATCCTTACGACCAGAATACTCTTTATTTATGCTGTCTCCTCTAAAAATTTTCAGATTTGATATTTTCTTAGTATTATATGAGAAGTTCTTTGACAATCATTTATTTAATGAAACAATTGTTATCATGTAACTTAAAATTTTTATTGAGTGAGTGTACTAAAACAACTTACTGAATGCAAATCCTAATTACTGCCACTAATTAAAATTAACACCAGTAACCAGGAAAGTGAAAAAGGGACTGAGGCTCTGTCATGGTCCGCCCCAATTGAGCTTCCTCTTGCCCGCACAAGGGCCCGACCTCGCGGGAGGATTAAGAAATAATGCATTTGCAAAACGACAAGGTGACCAACGTGGAAAGTGAGGAAATGCCAGAAATGATGATGGCACCCTTGGCGCCACCTTTCATTATTTATATTTATATTCCCAGTTCACCTAAAGTGTCATTTTAGAAAAAATTTACATTATCTATATTTCATTAACATTAAAAAAAAAGTGTGTGTGCGCGTGTGAATTAGACATGTAAATGATGATATATATGCTGCAAATTTTCATGGATATTATGGTTTCACCGACACATAAAACAAAGCGTTGTATACTAAAAATTTTCATGGATTTACAAAGAAATAAAGGATTATTAAAAATAAATTTCGTGCACATTCTACCCACATTCATATTTCATTATAGTGAGCACATGGCATAGGCAGCGTAAGTGATATTGATAATCAATCTATAAAAATCCGGGTCACTCATCTAGTTCAACTGTTACACAAGTGTCTTGAATAGTTTAATAAAATATTAAAAAAATGTATATACAAGTATTTATAGTTTTTTTAATTTTAAAATAGGTTCCTATAGTTTACTTTGTTATAATTGAGTCTTTATAGTTTGATCAATTAAATTTTGAACCTCAAAAAATTAAAATCCTTAATATTTTCTTTAAAAAACAAAATTAAGAAATATTATATTTTTTGTTAAATAATTGTAAAACATAATTTTTATAACTAAATAATTATATAATTAGGCTGTCTTTTAAATATTTTTATAACTTATAGAGTTTTTATAAAAAATAATAAAAATGTAAACAATGTATAAAATTATTTTTTATTTTGGTTAAAGGTATTAAATTCAATTATCTATTAACTCTAAAAGTACTTTTGTTTGAAAAATTTAATAATGAATTATTAATTTTAATTTTCAAGGATTAACATATTTAATAGATTAAATTATAAAGACTTGATTAAAATAAATAAACTATATATATTTGATTCAAAATTGAGGAAAACTATAAGGACATATGGATTAGTTTTTGATTCCTAAAATATTTTGTTTATAATTTGATCATGGTTCAACTATAATTTTAACTATCAACCATTGAATTAATATCTTAACTAATTTAATAATCGCCTGATGTTAGTACATTGACAATAACAGTAGTGGTGGATAAAAAGAAAAAAAGAAAAAAAGCAAAGAAAATCAGCGCGATGAAATAAGTTAACCACATCTTTATATATAGTAGCTTTCATTGCCCCTCAAGAACAATGTGCTTGTTTCTTTTTATGTGGGGACGAGAGAGCCAGTCCCATTCAATGCTGACTCATTCTCTATGTATGGTCCAATTTTTAGGTATTGGCGCAATAAGGGGGAAGCTTCTTTCATTTTCTTTTACTCACTCAACCTTATCTTCTATTATTCCACGTTGTACCTTTTCGTTACTTAAAAATAGATATATTTGACGGTATTTTTCCCCCCCTGTATTTGAACCCATCATATGTTGAGTAGGATCCCTATATTCGACGATTGTGATTAACTGTCATATATTGTTGCTCAGATTTTTGTCAGAAATCCATGGTATATGAGCATATTTAAAGGTTTGTAGTAAGTAACTGTCAAATATGAGCCGCTTATTTGATCGTTATAGACACAACCATCAAATAAGAGAAATCATATTTGACGATTATTTACCATAATTGTCAAATATGCCTAGTTATTTTTTTTTTTGAAAAAAATTGTGGGGCTATGCAGCCCCTGGCATCACTACATCTAGAATGACAACAAACAAAAATATATACACACAACCACTCTCGAATACTTCAAGCATGCTCCTTATTCTTTATCTAGTCTTTTAAGACAATTCAAAAATTAAAACTTGTTGAAAATTCTAAGGCCTAACCTATATACAATTCAAAATTCTTGTACCAACAACAATTCTTATCAAATATTATTCCTCCAATAAATGGAAAATAAATTGAAGCTACCCCCTGTGAAGTTGTTGCATATTGAGCCCACAATTGTAATGCATCATGACACCACTCTTCAATGAATTCATTGATGACAGTACTCAAAATGTGTCATATATAGTATATGTCTGGGTAGTATTGCATTATAAATAACCAAAGCAAAGTTAAGTAATAACAGATTTTTAATTTTGTAAAATAATTGGACTTGAATGACATACATACATACATACATACATACATACATACATACATATATATATACTGTGGGAGGAATGATAGTCTATATATATACTGTGGGAGGAATGATAGTCTATTAGTGACTGATGATGCCTTTATGTTACTTCATTAGGCAATATCCACAGTCCGAGCTATAGTCCTTTTGTTGGGAGCACTTTAATATATATATATATATATTGTTGAATTAAAAAAATTTGACTAATTTTTTGAATAATTAGTGAAAAATACTTTTATTACGTTTCAACTGTAAACCTAGTCATATTTTTTACCTCTTGAAATATTAAGTTGCATTTGGGTGGGAGAGCGATACAACACCACAACTATAATAAAGAAACAAAAAATCTTAGGCATTTGAATAATTCGCTCACAAGTTGCATTTGTCAATTTATAGCCATTATTGTGATGATGTCATCTGGATTTTGTTTTGACATGGATGGATAAATAGATTGCTTAAAAGTTAAAACTCAAACGTTGCATCACTCACTACAAAAAAATAATAGGTTAGCAATGGAATTTAGTGATGGAATAAATTTTCATCGCTAATTCAACACTAATTCATCACTAATTTTGTCACTAATTTAGTAATAGAATTTAGTGATAGAATGTTCTATCGCTAAAATTTTATTATTATTCTATTGCTAATCTGTCGAAAATAATTGAATGATAAAAAATTTCATCGCTAATGGTTAGGATATCTTATTTGCGATGGAAAATTCCGTCACAAAACTTTCTTTCATAATTTCATCGCTAAATCCATCACAAATTATTTTAATTTAATTTTATTATTTATAATATGTATTTATATATAATTTGTTTAATAATTTATTATTATGCTATAAATAAATAATTTAAAAATTATAATTTAAATAATTTATTATTTTAAATTATTTTTATATTATTAATAATAATTTAAATTGTATACTTAATTATTCTTATTTAAAAATAAAAATAAAATAAAATAACTATAAAATAAAAATTTAAAATATTATATATTATATAGATACAAATTATAATATAATATATAATGATAATAAATTTTTTTAATTTAATATTAAATTTATTATCAAAAATAATTTTTTTAAATAAAATATAATAGAAATAATTATTATATATAAATTAATTTTTCCATATTAGTAAATAAATATAATGTTAAGAAAATAAGTAAAATTAAATATTATATCTAATAATAATTTAAATAATATATTTATTAATATATGTGTGTGTGGTTAAGTATAATATATTTAATTTATCAATTAAGAATAAAGATTCCTTTCAGCTTAACTAGCAACAAGATGGACGCAAAGGTACATGGGAGTATGAGGTTGCAAGTTTGAATCTAGCCAAGGCACAATGGAAGGTAATAATATTTGACATAACAGTGACAAATGATGTGGCAGTGACGTGGCGATGAGGTGGCACTGGTTCATTGAGTGACTAGGTGGTGGTGAGGTGGCATTGGTCCACAGGGGTGACGTGACAATAATATTTTAGTCCACCTAATAAATTTATGATGAAATTAGTGACAAAATAAGTTCGTTGGAAAATTAGTGATGAATTAGTAACATAATGCATCTCGTCACAAAGTCAGAATAGCTTTATCCTTATTTAGTGATAAAAAATTTCTATCGCTATTCCATAAAAAATTAGCAATGGAATGCAATTTCGTTGCTAATTCTATCACTAATTAGCGAAGGAATTGCAAATTCCATCGCTAACGAATTAGTGATGGTATACTGACGGAAATATTCCATCGCTAATTCTGTTGCATTTCGTTGCTAATTCCGTCATTAATTAGCGAAGGATTTGCAAATTCTGTCACTAATGAATTAGTGATGATATTTTTACCGACAAAAATATTTCATCACTAATCTATTTAGCAACAGAATTTTCACTATTAGCAACAGAATTTTCCGTTGCTAATTAGCTACTTTTTTTTTGTAGTGACTTCACTCAACTACTAATAATTATTAATATTTAGATTTGGTGAATGGACTAAAGAATTCACACTTAATAAGTGTCTTAATTATAGCTATTGAATTTTATTAATAGTTAAAATTATCAAGATATATTTCTTTTCAAAAATTCAAAATAATCCCTACGATCAGAACACTCCTTACTTATGTTGTTTCCCCCCAAATATTATGAGATTTAATATTTTCTTAGTATCATATGACAAATTCTTTCACAACCATTTATTAAATCAAACTGTTATTATCAAGTCATATGGGATACTCATTGAGTAACTGTATTAAAACCTGGATCCAAAACATAGTTACTACCACTAATTAAAATTGACACTGGTAACTAGGAAAGTGAAAAGGGAATTGAGGCTTTGTCTTGGTCCTCCCCACTTGCACTTCTTCTTAGGGGGAGAATAGGCTATAGGAGCCTGCGCCTTGGCTCACTTTAGATTCAACCTAATCAATTTACTAAATAGGCTTAGATAAGGTTTAGATCTTTAATCAGGCTTATTTTGTTAAATAGGCAAGGCCTAGCCTAGGAGCTCAATAGGCTATTCTATTTACATACATACATCCATACATATACATATTATATATATATATATATATATTATGCAATATATCATACACAAATTAGCTTCACAATTTGATATAATGTATATATATTTAATAGGGGTATTATTATTTTTTTACCATAATTTTAAATTACACTTAGGTCCCAAAGGACCTAGTTGTGGTTGCTAAATTTCACGAGACTTGTAAGTAAATAAGTATGCTCTACAAGACTTATATATAATTTTCCCAAATTATTATCATTGTGAGATGAGTTCTTAGCAGAAAATAGAAATGAAGAGAACCACAAAAAATGTCGGTAGGAAGGATAAGATTCAGAAAGTATGAGAAAGTAAATCAATAATCAATTTCTCTCATGCCTATAATTAATATTTCCTCCAGTCCCATTTATAAGGTATATTCTAAAAGATTTATTTGGTTCTATTTATAAGTTACATTGCAACTTTTTATGTAGTATTTAAAATATATTTTCAAAATTACCATTTATGAGGGAGGAAAAGTAATATGACATTACTTTTTGCATTTATTATAGAGGGGCATATTTGAAATTCTATATACTTTTATTTCTTCTACTTTTTTATATTGATATTAATGAGGTTGGTAAAAATAACTTATAAAAAGAATTTGGAAGAGTACATACACGTACAGTTCCTGTTACACCTGGAAAGAGTGATTTTGCAATTATGAGAACCAGTCTTGCGACGAAGAATTTGATGCACATGGCCAAGAATGTAAGTAATTGCTTCTCTTACGAGCGTAATAATGTTTTTTTTCCCTTTCTTTGGTACAAAAAGGAGCAAGTTGTGATAGTTTAATTGAAAACAATTAGAATTTAACCCACAACTTTAAATAAAGGAAACTTGATGCCACTAGGCTATAATGCCATTGACATATTATATACATATTTAATATTGATATTTTTACATTTTTATATTATACATGCACAACAAGATAGAGAACCAAATAAAAAGAAATTATAATCCCTTTATTGTGTTATCATGAATGTTAATCTTCTAATAAAAACGTCATCATAGATGGAACCAAGGGAGAGATAGAGATAACGAGATATCTAATATTATTAAATTTGTTAAATTTTATTTAACAAAAATGAATTATTGACAAATTATTTATTATTAATACGGCAAAATGAGAATCAGATAAAGCAGGCATAGGTAGCTTAGCAAAAAATTGATTTTAATCTATTTAATCGACTATCTCATATATATGCTGTTTGGGTAATTTCGTGTTTTCAATATTATGATTCCAATCTTTCTTTCAAATGATGTTTGTAAATCTCGATTCTTTCAATATTTCAAAACTAATCTTTTGATTTCAAAACTTAAGCCCATTGATTTTATTCCATCTATTTTTAATCTTTTTCAAGTCTTTCGAAATCACATTTGATAAGCTTGCTACTATAAATTGCTGATATAAGAATTCCAAAAGTAAGCCCTGAATTCCGTAAGTGGCATCCTAATTTCGAAAGTCTCCTTCTGTATCTCATAAATGTTTTAGACTTTCGAAAATCCTCTTTTTTTTTTGAAACTCATGCTTTCACTCTTCCAAAAGATCGATAGTCTTAGTTCTCTGAATTTCGAAAGTATCCTCTAATTTTCGAAATTCCCCTCCCATCTGTGAACTCATCCTAGACTGAACTATATTTCGAAATTCTTTCTAACTCTTTTACTTCTAATGTCCCTATGAATTTTGGAAGACAGTGTATATTTCAAAATGTTGCCTCCTGTGCCCGAGATCGATTTATGAGCATTATTTAGCAAAATTCTATTTATTATTCATGAACCCCAGTTGCTCTAATATTTGAATACATTCTTTTTCTTTTCTGGGTTCAATTCATCATCTCCAAACACATTATTCTTAAGCTTAAATCTTTTAATCTTATATTTTCAAAATCACGAATATACTTGAATCATACAAATAGGGCTAGGCCTCACCATTTAGTTAAGATCCATACACATAAATATTTCAGCATCACAATTCACATATATTTCAGTGGAACAAGTTATACAACATAACATGAACTTGCTTGAATACCATTTAGGCTTACCCATGTATTCACCATTGAGATATACTTGGTGAGATGTAATATGATTTACACAAGAAAGTTATCAAACAATATCATCACATATACACATATCCATAACATTTGCATCCTAGTTGGCAACTCAATCATTTATCAACACTATTATACATTCATTACATACAATGGCAATCATACCACTACCAATTGAGGCTATTCTTTCTTTGCTTCCTTTCCCATCCTTCTTATGCTCTCTTCACCTGTATACAAAGGTAATGGAGTGAGATATATATCCTAATAACTTAGATAAACTCCAAATATTAATTAGTGAGTAAAATCATAAATAAGAGATAAAGTAGCATCATTTTCCATAAAACAGTATAACAGGCATTTACAAGATATCATTTCCAATCATTACTATGCTCATGTACCCTCAGTTCCCCCTAGCGGAGCAAGTTCAATGCTCAAACTAGGACTTTCAGCCTTACACGAAACAGGGCCTACCAAACCATGTCTCAGACTAGGTATCATCAATATAGGTGGTCTCCCGACTAGCGGAGTATACTTAATGCTTGGACTATTAGGATTTCCTAACCTTACATAAAGTAAGGCCATGACCCCCTACCCTCGTCTAGGATATACTCGTGGATATTCTCCTAGGTCCTTCCTGATGGAGAAAACTCTACACTCAAGACCTTCAAGACTTCCTAGCTTTACGTAGAGTAAGACTGCGACCCCCTATCCTAGTCCAAAGTACACTCATGGATGCAAATGCACATGCCTTTTCACATACATTACAAACATCACTCACACACCAGCATATATATTTCTTTCGCAATGCTGCTACTCTATCTATTCATAAAACACAATGCATAAAATTTATATAAAATACTTGTAAATCCTTTTATAAACTAATAGATAAAAAGGTTATTCTAATTACCTTTTTACCCTTACTATCAAAGGTTAACGTTCATGCTGAACTTTTCAAGTCAGTTCAACTCCTACAAGAAATTCTCAAATGCTCAACTTACATAATGAACACCCCTTACTTAGTTTTCCAATATTCACACAAGGCATTGATTTGGCCAAGTCAAATCCCTCAACACATGAAATAGTTCAAGTAACCCAATTTGAGTTCACACAACTCACTCTTTATAGTCATTTTTCCCTTAGACTACCCAAATGACCAAGACATTCATCTTTCTCATTTGTTTATCAATTTTACCCCTTTTAAACTTATTTTTTAGATTTTGACTTCTTAAAACTTCTTGATTCAATTTATATACCAACCAAACTTAGAGAAATTAGGGTAGAAACGTAGTATAGGGTAGTACAAAACTTACCTAGCAAGTCACCAGTTGGAGCATACTTCCAAGCTCTTGATACCCTAGTAAAGACAAGCTCCTCTCTCCCTCTCACGCATGATTTTCCTTCCTTTCTCTTCTATTTTCACAAGCTGAGCATGTAACCTTTATCAAAATTTTGTGCCATGCACTATAGCACATACAAAATATGATGTGGCCTGTGCAACAATAGGACAAATCTTACTAGTACTCATGCGTTACGTTACAAATTGCAGTTCTACCATTCAATTCTCTTAACATACTAGTCAAACAACACAAAACATCAATCATCATCTAAAACTATAATTAATCTAGTAATTACTAATTTACTCTTAATTAGAAACTAGTTTTCTTGAATTGAAATTCAGGATGTTACATATCTGGGGAATACTTCCAACCTAAGCTCCTAGTCTACCTTAATTTCTTTTAGTTTAGGTTATAGAGAAATTGAATTAGGGAGTTTTAAGGGATTTATTTCTTACCCTTTGATAATAGAAAGACTCTTGGAAACAAACAAAAGTTTTGTGATTGGTTTGGGAGCTAACGGTTAAGCTTTTAAGTAATAAGCTTAATTATTGACCTAAACACTATAAGAAACAGTCTTTTTCTTAAGGAAATTGAAACATGAGAATTTCTTGTGAACTTTCTCACAAAAAATCAATTTATGCATGCTTTCTCGCACCTTTTTCTCATGACTATGATATAAAAGAAATATTTGTGATAATTGCATGAGAAAACTTGCAAGGACTATAGTGCGTTATGGCGCCAATTTTCTCACAGTTGGCAGTCGTGAGAAAACAAAAGAAATGTTGTCAAAATATAATAAAAACAACTTCTCACCAACAATATATGTAAAAGAAATTCTCATAGAATTTGTGTCTATGAGAAACATTTCTAAATGATAGAGTTCCTTTACTTTTTATCCATGAGAAATTCTCACGGAGTTGGTGCCCATAAGTAATTCTCATAGATTGTACATCGTGAGAAATTCGCTTCAAATAGTTTTTGCGGGAAAGTCTTTTGAGCAAACATTTCTCATGACTCATATACTATGAAAACCTCTCTTCAAATTTTTTCCGTGAGAAAGTCTTAATCCTTTCAAGTATTTCTCACAAAATTTATGTCAAGAGAATTTCTCTCAATTTAGTATGTGTGAGAAATTATTATTTAAAATGTTTCTCACAGTTTATTAGTTGTGAGAAATTGTCCTTGACGATTATTGTGAGAAATTTATTTAAATGTATATTTCTTTTCAATAATTTTGTTAAATAATATTAATTAACTAAAAATTATTTTAGTATATACTTTTCTATTTTATATGAAGTTGATTATTAAGCATAGAAATAGTTTATTTTTACTACAAATAAAATTAATAACAAATATGATAAAATAAAGCAGATGCAAAGTTTTCTCACAGTTTATATGTCATGAGAACCTCTCTCAATTTTCCATTGTGAGAAAGTGTTATTATGAACAATTTTGCACAGTTTATTAGATGTGAGAAAGTCTTATTGATAAGGAGTGTGAGGAAGTTATTTAAGTTTATATTAATTTTATTAGATGATATTAATTAACCAAAAAAAATTAGTTATATGGAAAAATTAATTAAGTGTATATTTTTTATTTTATATGAAGTTGATTATTAATTAATTAAAAATAATTTATATATTATTGATTTTCTATTAATGCTCAAACTAGAGGTGAAAATATGGGCCAATACATTATATGAAGTTGATTATTAATTAATTAAAAATAATTTATATAGTATTTATTTTCTATTAGTGCTCAAACTAAATGTGAAAATATGGGCCAACACATCTCACATGGGTTAGGGGAGGGAACTGAGTTGGGTTGGGCACAACCCATTTTAATATAGACAAAAAATTCCAACCCAACCCAACCCAACCCAAACCATAAGGGTTTATCTATCAGTATTTTTATATCAAATGATTGTACATGAGTATTCATAAACATTTTTTTTTTGTGAGAGCATATTTCCTATCTTGTTAAATTTGCTTGATGTTTGTTAACGTTGATCATTAAGAAAAAGAAATAAAATATAAAGTGCAAAAATACTTAGGAATTTTTTATCTAAGAGTTTCTGGTATCTTAAGTCAACAATGGTATATAGATATTACTTATTAACTTTATAATAGAGGCTATATAGCCAAGTTTGACCCTAGCATCTCAAGCTATTGGGCTAAACCAAATAACCAAATTGTTAAATATTGTTTTATTTCTTCTTTTCTAGTCAATTTTAATTTTTATCTAACTTTGATTTTATTTTATTATTATTAATAATAAAAGAATTCAAGTGCTTAGGCCAAGCCTATATGGATTCAAGTTTGATTCCAATCCATGCACCATTATTGAATTAATTAAGGATACAAATAGCTCTTAGTGAAAAAGCTTTGGGGTATTCTACACCAACCCAAAAAAAGGAGCTTTTGTAGATATAACCTAAGTTATAAGATCAAACCAAGTAAATAGCTCAAAATTTATTTTATTTTAAATTATGACCGATTTATTTTGTTTGTCAACAATATATCATTGTATATCAATGATAAACCCTATATAATTTTTCAAATTTTTAATAATAAACCACATTAATATAAATAATAAACCCGTTGTATATCAATGTGAACTGGCCACACTCTCAAAATTTTAAAAATTTGGTCCACATTTTTTGGACACAATATTTTTTTTGCCAGTGGGCCAATTTATCCAAAAAAGATTAAGCATATATTTTTTTCTTTTTAGCAAGTTGATTATTAAATAATTAAAAAATATTTAAATTATATTTGTTCGATGTTCAATTTTGTCGCACCTAAAAATGCGACGCGGACGGTGCGCGAGAGTGAAGGTTTTGGCCTTCAAAGTGAAACCCAACGGAATGGGAGTTGCCACCAAAATTTTGAGAAAAATCTTGGGAAATCATTTAGGAGGTAAGGATGGTCTGCGAAATTTAAAAATAAGTTCAAGAGTCGATTCAATATGGGGAAGATATTAGATACCCTACAACACTTGTTTGTAAGAACGATTACCTGAAGTTTGTTGTGCTAAATTAATATAGTTTTAAAGTTATTTTAATTATCCCTTTCTTATTCATGTGTTTGTTAAAAAGATGATAATAATTAAGTAAAAAATATTTATTTATTTACAAGGGAAGACTTGATTCAGAATCAAACTCTGAGGCCTATGCACCTTGCGATGAGGATCAAAGTCCACATAGTTTGAGATTATAAATTTGTTGGTGAAAGTATTTTTTTGAAGAGAAATTAATTAGAAATAATTCACTATTTTGCAAATAAAATAATTTTCTAAAATTTTGATATGTGTGTTTTTAAATTACAAAAAGTGATTTACTTTCAGTTATTTTCTCTATTTTTAAATTTTTGAAATAAGAAATAGGTAAAGGGTTTAAATTATTTTTTTCATATTCTATGATTAAAAATTTAACTGTTATACCTTTAAAGCCTTATTGGCTCATAAGGTAATACAATTATTTTATATATCTGTGGAGATTCCAAACTCTCACATGATAAAAGAATTAAATTTATTTAAATATTTTTTTATTAATTTATTAGATTTATTATTTATATGAAATCCTAATCTTAAACCTATGGAGCTTTATTAACTCATGTGGTAATACAATTATTTTTGAGATCTACGAAGATTCAAAAATCTCACATGACTTAAATATTTTATTGATTTATTAAAAAAATTAATTTTAATGATGGGCCTTTGAAACCCATATTATTATATACAAAATTAATCCTCATACTTGCAAAATCTTATTGATTTTCATGATATAGGATCATTTTAAATACCTATGGAGATTCTTAAAATCTCACACAACAAATAGATAATCAAGATATTTGCATTTGTAATCATTGCATAATATGAATTTAGCATTCAAAGGAACAGATAAAGAAACTATTTTGACACTTCACTTCTCTTTTGACTTGAGAATGTATTCCTCAAGATTTTTTAAATTGATTTAATGCTCAGATGTGACTTTCGAAAGGAAATAATGAGAGTAGTGGTAATAGCATCCAACAATTAAAAATAAACAAGATTCACATATCATCACTACCATCAATACCCAATTTATGTCCTGTAGAAATCAAAATCAAGTTAATGTCTTAACCTTACAAAAAAATCAGATTCTGTTCATATGCTCTTTTATGCTAAAAATAAATTTTAGATCTAATTTAACCTTAGTCTAACAAGCATAAGAATTCCTTCACTTTGCTTGAGACAAAACCATGATGGGAATATGCATCAAAATCAGATCAAGGTAAATCGGATAGCAGACAAGAATTTTATTTAGAGTTTGCATTTTAACAATGATCATCATACTTTCTTTAAGGTAATGGGATTAATAATTTACTTGGAATTTTATCTCTGCTCTTATTGCCTTGTGTGTATTCCTTATATCTTGCTTCTCTCCTCCTTCCTTGCTCATAGTCACAGAATACTGCTTCTCCTGCCCAGTTCTCCTCCTTCCTCATATTGAAAATTCCTCATCCTCTCCCTCTGCTAAAAGCTTCAACTCCTCCTTCTCATTATTGCATTGACTATGGTTTTGTCTCTCTCCATCACTGCTCCAAGAGGATGAGCCACTTAACACTTTTCCTGTCACCAGTCACAACAAGTAGGGAATATTTTTTCAACGCAGTAATTGCTTAATGATCTTTAGCTTGAGATCATCCACAGAGGTAATAGTCTCAGCTATGTGATCTCGATCGTGTTCTTGGTCATGCTCTTGCTCTTGATCTTGTTCTTCGTCTGACAACGGAGAATGAATTTTAGGCGACGACTTCACAACTTCAAGTGAAAACTAAATGAAAAGAAACGGTGGTGACGTCAATGGTGTTCTCTCTCCCGATGATATGAAGCGGCTTCCTCTTCACTTGATGGATGCTATTGCTCTCTCTCTCTCTCTCTCTCTCTCTCATTTGTTCATCTCCTTCATCCTTGTCACTGCTCTCTTACTCTCTGTCTCTCTCTTTAACTCTCGCTTTGTTTTTCATCCTCTCTTGCTCCAACTTCTTCTCCATTTCTCTCTCTTTCCAACCTCCTAAAATCTCTATTGTTGCCCTTCTACTGTTGGTCTCTTCTCCTCTTTTCTCCCCAGCACAAGAAAAGCCCTCAGTTTATCGTTGAAGCTAGGGATTTTTACTGTCGTGCACCTCTCCCTCTTTTGCTCTTCTCCCTTTTTCTGCATGTGGTTTGCTGTGTTCACTCCCTTTCTCTATCTTTTTTTCACTTTTCTTTCCTCCCTCTAATTTTGTGTCTAGCATTTGTTTTCTGCTCCACTTCTCTCTACCTTCGTCCATGTGTTTTTATTCAACTCTTCTCACTTTTGCTCTGAGTTTTCGTTTATTTTGAGTGCTGTGTATGTGCTGCCTTTCTACTCTGTTTTTCTTTTCTTCTGTGTTTTGCTTTGCATGTGGTTGAACGTTCAGGTCTGCTGTCTGCTCTACTCTTGGTTTCTTTTCTATGTGCCTTTTATGGAAGTTTGTGTCTTCTGCGTCGAGGAAAATGCCTTTTACAGCTGCTCTCCATATCTCTCTCTTGTGTGTTTCGTGTGCATGCTCTACTCTCCCTCCAAAAGACCTTCATCTTTCAGCTTTTTTTTTTCTTTTATGTGTGTGTCTGCTCTGGCCTGTGTTCTCTTTTTTTTTTTTTTCCTATGCGTTTGGATGAAGGACCGAGCTGATGGTTAAACGCTAGAAAATCCATCGTTTAACCTTTGGTTTATAATTTTTTTAACCCTAGCTCACTTTTTTTTAGTTTTTAATTATGTTTATTATATATATATATATATATGCACATATAAGGGAGATAATCAGATCTGCAAGAATTTACAATAACAAGCATTTATCCTATTAGGTGGGGTTGGCTACATGTATTGCAAGATGCCATTGTGCTCTATCATTTACCAAACTTTTAGAAATATTATTAATTAAGAGATCATGTTCAACAACTTTCAAAAGTATTTTCTTAGGCCTTCCTCTACCCCTCTTAACAGGACTCAACGTTATATGTTCTACTCTTTTCACTGGTGCCTTCCATGATCTTCTTTGTATATGCCCAAACCATCTCAAATAATTTTCTACCATTTTTTTCTTAATAGGTGTTACCCTCACTTTTTTGCGTATGTGCTCATTTCAAATTTTATCTTTACGTGTATGTCCGTACATTCATTGTAACGTTCTCATCTCTGCCACTCCAACTTTATGCTCTTGCTGTCCCGTTAGAGTCTAGCATTCACTATTATATAACATAGCCGGTTTGATAGCAGTACAATAAAATTTTCCTTTAAGTTTATTAGGCACCTTACGATCACAAATAACTCATTCAATTTTTCTCTAATTAAACCACCCAGCTTGAATCCTATATGAAATATCTCCACTGATTTCGCCATCATTTTGAATAATGGCTCCTAAATATCTAAACTTTTTCATTTGAGGTATAATTTGATCTCCTAATTTTACTTCCAAATTATTGTCGACTAGTCTCTTACTAACTTTACAATATAAATATTCCGTCTTATTTTTACTCAGACAGAAACCTTTCAACTCCAATGTCGTCCTTTATGATTCAAGTTTACAATTAATCTCTTCTCTTATCTTTGGTATAAGAACTATATCATTTGCAAAGAGCATACATTTGAGAATTTCTCCTTGAATATGTTTCGTCAAAACTTTTAGGATCAAGTTAAATAGATAAAGACTCAAAGATGATTCCTAATGTAGTCCAATCTTTATATAAAAGTCCTTTATTTGACTATTAGACGTTCTTATACTAGTTTTTACCCCCTCATACATATCTTATATAACTTTAATATAAGCAATCCGTATTCCCTTCTTTTCCAAGGCTTTCCAAAGAACTTTTCAGTATACGGTCATAAGCTTTTTCCAAATCAATAAAAATCATGTGTAAATCTTTATCTTTACAATGATACTTTTTCATTAATCCCCTTAGTAGATAAATCACCTCTGTAGTCGATCTACCTGGCATAAAACCAAACTAATTTTCTGAAATACTTGTCTCCAATCTCAACCTATGCTCAATTACTTTCTCCTACAATTTCATTGTGTGGCTCATAAGTTTAATCCCTCTATAGTTAGTATAATTCTGAATATCCCCTTTATTTTTATAAATAGGAATTAATGTACTTCTCCTCTAGTTGTCAGGCATTTTCTTCGACTGTAAAATCACATCTGCAAGAATTTAAAAATACTTAATTTTTAAGAAGTTGATTCTCATAATTTTTTGATTGTTGAAATAATTTGAGAGAGATTTTTCAAGATTTAAGCAAGATACATATTTTTGATTTTGTTAGATTATTTTTTTTGAAAATATAATCCTAAAAAGAACTAAATTTTGTTTTTTTATTTTTATATTTTTTTTGTTATTTTAATGAACTAGAAAAATAAAATCTTAACCAACAAAAGATTATCTAGGTTAAAATAAAATTAAACCCTCTTAATTAAAAATTTTTTATTTTGAAAATATAATCCTAAAAAGGATTAAATATCATTTTTATATTTTTATATTTTTTGGTTGAATTTATTATTATTTTTATTAAATTTAAAAAAATGCTTGGACAAAATACAGTGTTCACAAAGTCCATTCCATAGATCTTTTTATCTATATTCACACAATTTCAAATCCATATGAGCAAATGGTTAGGGATGCTATTAGACCATCATTTAATGGCCATGACATGAATAAGGATCCTAACACAAATTCTGCAAAGTTCTATGACATGCTTCGTGCTTCACAATCTCCGTTATGGGATGGGTTTGAAAATCATATTGTATTGTCAATTGCTGTGAGATTATTGAGCATCAAGTCTGATTATAACATTCCACAAGTTTGTATGGATGAAATTATCATATTGATAAATGAGATCTTGCGAAAAACCCATCATATGCCTTTAAACTTTTATCAAACCAAGAAATTAGTTACCCAACCTGGTTGTGTTTATCAAAAGATTGATTATTATAGTAATAGGTGTATGTTGTACTGTGGCAATGCGATAAATGAGAGAAAGTGCCAATTTTGTAAGATTGCAAGATTTAAGGAGGCAAGAATTGGAAAAGGGAGGTTTAAGGAGATCTCAACAAAACAAATGTGGTACTTACCATTAATTCTAAAACTCTAAAGATTATTTACATCTAAAGCCTCAACCAAATATATGCGATGGCATTATGAAAATCATTGAGATGAAGGTGTCTTGTCCCATCCATCAGATGGGGAAACATGGAAGCATTTTGATCTAACACATCCAAAATTTGCATTAAAGCCAAGAAATGTTCGGTTAGGTCTTTATTCTGATGGCTTTAGTCTATTCAACATGAGTTCTAGGCCATATTCTTGTTGGCCTGTTATTGTTACTCCTTACAACCTTCCACCTGGAATGTGTACGTGATGAGAATATATGTTCTTGACAATCATAATTCCTGGGCCAAGTAATCCAAAAAGTCAAATTGATGTTTACTTACAATCCTTAATTGATAAACTGAAGTTGCTTTGGGAAGAAGGTGTGCTGACGTATGACATATCATTACAATAAAATTTTAACTTACGAGCTACCCTTTTATAGACCATTAATGATTTTCTTGCATATAGTATGTACTAGCAAACAGTAGGAAAACTGGGTTGTCCAATTTGCATGGATCAATTGAAGGAATTTTAATTGAAACATGGGATCAAACCTTGCTATTTTGATTGTCATCGTCAATTCCTTCCCTTAAATCATCCGTTTAGGAAAAAATAAAAAGCGTTTTAGAAAGAACAAAATAGAGAATTCTGAACCACCATCAAGATATTCAAGTGGTGAATTATTTGAGCAAGTTAGGAGATTTGCTAAAATAATAGAATCACCATATTTACATCTCCCAGGATATGGCAAGGAGCATAATTGGACTAAGCGAAGCATTTTTTGGGACCTTCCTTATTGGTGTGACCTTTTAAATTCCCATAACATAGATGTAATGTACATAGAAGGAAATGTATTTCATAATATGTTTAATACTATGATGAATGTGAAAGATAAGATGAAAGATAATGAGAAAGATAAGTTAGATTTTCCTTTATATTGTCAATCCTATTATAGAGCTACATACACTTTTAATATGGAACAAAAGCGAGCAGTGTGTAAGAAAGTAAAAAGTTTATAGCTTCCTGATGGTTATGCATCAAACTTGGGACATTGTATTGACTTGAAAAGTTTCACATTGGTTGGAATGAAGAGTCATGATTGTCATGTTTTTATGGAAAGATTATTACTAATAGTGTGTACTGGGTTGCCACCCTCAATATGTGATCCTATAACAGACTTAAGTCATTTTTTCATGATCTTTGCATGCCTACATTACATATAAATAACCTAAAAGTGCTAAAGGCAAACATTCCCATTATTTTGTGCAAACTTGAGAAGATATTTCATCTAGATTTTTTTTATGTCATGGAGCATTTAATGTTCACTTGAGTTATGAAGCTATAATTGGTAGCCCTGTACAATATAAGTGGATGTATCTATTTGAAAGGTTTTTATACACATTAAAGAGAAAGGTAAAGAATAAGGCTCATGTTGAAGGTTCTATTTGTGAAGCATACATTCTTGAAGAAACTTCTATGTTTTGCTCTTATTATTTTGAGGAACATGTTCAATCAAGAACTAAAAGAGTTCCTCATAATGATTATGGTGGGAAGCGTGATGATTATCCTCCTATCTCCATCTTCAATTATCCTGGCCAACCATATGGAAAAACAACACAAAACACTTGTCAACTTACCCAAAGGAGGAATATGCAATAATCTTATGTGTTACTTCTTAATTGTCCTGAAGTTAAACCTATTCTTAAGTAAGATTTTATATATATCACATTATAATTTCCTATTTGACTCAACATATAATTTTTCTAATGCTAACCTTATTTGTTGTGTTATATAGCATTTATGTCAATGAATTGCTTTCTATAGATCATACTTTATCAAATGAGGTGGATAAGTGTATATCTTCCAAATTTCCTATATGGTTCAAAGATTATGTAATTTTGTGTTAATGACTTTCTATGAGATCATATTTTATAAAAATCATACTAATGTAGATATTTTATTTGAAATAGATTTTCAATCCTTAAAATAATATACAAGATGAGTTATTGATTTCTTTGGCTTGGGGTCCTATGAGGCCAGCAAAAACATTTCATCAATAGTCAGTAAATGGATATAAGTTTCATTCTAATGTATGGGTAAAAGGAAGGAAGACCACTAATAGTGGAGTTATGGTTAAGGGAAGTAATCATGGTCAACTTGAATTTTTTTACTTTGGTGTCTTAGAGGAGATAATACAATTACAGTTCACTAGAAAAGCATTCAAGTTTTTAACAATCTTTAAATGTAAATGGTTTGATCCTAGTTTAAGAGGAACTCGAGTTTCTCCTAAATATAGTACTATTGAGGTAAATGCGAAAAGAACATAAAAGGGGGATGGTCCGTTTATTCTTTCACAACAAGCTCAACAAGTGTATTCTACACCATATCCAAAATTAATTATTGCCAAGAAAAATTGGCTTGTTGTTATTGCAACCAAAGCAAGGAATAGAGTTGATGATATTGATAATGAAAATGAAGATACACCATTTCAAGATGACATCAATTGACAAGTCCAATTAATTGAGTATGAACATGATAAACAAGATTTACAAGATAATATGGGTGAGAGTGAAGAATTTGATAATGCACTATCATATGAGAATGAAGAGGATATTGATGATCATTCACAATCAAGCAATGAAAATTTGAATGAACATATACTGTGTACTGATTCATCTAAGACAGAAGAAGATCCTCCTTCTAATTATTATTTAGCTAGTGATTGATTATAATTGGTAAAGCAATTGTTATTATGTTGTTTATTATGCTTGTCAGTTAGTTTGTTATTATAAAATTTTATTTTATTTAGTTATCTACTTATTTATGTATTTAATTAATTTTAGATGATGTCTTCTCAAAAAGACATAGCGATATCTAAGAAGAAGAAGAAGAAGAAGGCTAAGACAATGAAATCATCACAATCCCAATCACTTGTTCTTTTTTAATACCCCAGATACAGCCATTATTGCCTAATACACATCCATCACTACCTTATACACTACCATCACCTCCTGAGATGCATCCTTTGCCAACCCAATCACCATTAGTCACACAATTGCCACGAACTCAGCCGCAAGTTGCTAGAAATCGATCACCAAGATGTGTGGTTGATTCTTTTAGATTGAGTACAAATATAGCTAAGTGATGGTCGCATGGTGATTCATTCTGAGGGTAATGAGGAGTAAGTATCTTTTATTGGAATTTTTATGTTATCATTTATTACTTGTTATATACTAATACTTGTTCTTTTTGTAGGTTGCTTCCTTTAGTTGAATCAGTGTCAATGTTATCTAGAATAATCCATTCAAAGTATGACAGTGCATGGCCTGTATTTAGTAAAGTCCTAGAAAATGTTAAAATTTATGGTTTAATGAATTCAAAGTGAGCTAATTTACTAATTCTTTACAACTTATTCATACAAATATTTTATTTTGTGCACTTGACATTTTCATAATTTTATATGTAGCTAAGATGTGCTTGCGACCTAACTTTAGATAGTGATGTTCATAAAATATGGAAGAAGAAATTTAGTAGGGTGATCCACTCTTCTTTGAGGGACATTCGAATTGATAATACAAAAGGTGAATGGTTAATGCCTGGAGCTTGAAAGGAGCTTGAAAAATATTGGAAAAGTGATGAATTAAAGCCAAATCTAAGAAAAATAAAAAAATGAAGCAGCTAACACAGGAGGATGAGTGCATAAAGGCGGACGAATAACATTTGCAGAGCATAGAAGAAGAATGGTAAGAATTATTCAAATATGTATCTATTTTTTCATTCTTTAATTATTGAGTTAATCCTATCATTTTTTATAAATCATGTAGGAAGTTGAATTCGAAAGGCCTTGTGAATATCCTGAGGTTTTCAAGAAAATTCAACATGATGAGGAAAAAGGTTGGGTTGGAAAGAGAGCTGCTGACACTTATGTAAGTTATTTATGTCTTTATTCTTTTCTTTTTTTGTTTTTAGGCATACATTTTAACATTATCTTGTTTTAATGCAAAATGAGTTTGAGCAATTGAAAGAATATCAAGAATCCGATGCTAGAATTCTAATTCTGCTTTATGGCTTTAGGTGGTTCGGGGGAAAAATAAGAGGTGTCAAGTTTATGGGCTTGGATCACAGGCAGGGCTTCTTAATTCTAATGGAACTCAATGTGCCAATACATCTAGTGAGATTACACTCTTAAAGAAACAATTAGAAGAACAAAAAAAATTTATTAGTACAGATTTGAAAAGGTTGTTGAATCTTTACAAGTAAGGGAGGAAGAATTTCATGCTAGGGAAGAAAGAATGGGTCGAAAATGGGCAATGATTATGGCACGGATAAGCAAATTTGAAAAAGGTGGTCCTTCCAAAACCAATGATGAGGAAGGTTGTGGTGATTTGGAGAATGACTCACAAGAAGATGGTTCTAATGATGAAGAAGATGATGAGGATGATGAGTTCAATGAAAATGAATTTATGTGATTTCATGTTTTATGTGTTATGACTTTTAAAATGACTTCTATTACATAGTATTATGAACTTTGTTATAAACATTATGATATAATGCAATTTTCTGATGGTTCAATTGTGACATATGTGCTTATATATCATCTTTTTCTAGTTGTTGTCCGTTATTTGAGAAATATTTTAATAGGTTTATAATATAATTTTTAAATAATCAAATAAATAATGATAATAATATAGAGTTCTCACAAAATTTTTTGTAATAAAACTCTATGAGAATAATTTTCTCACAAAAATTAATTCATCAAATTAGTGAGAAAAACAATTAAACAAATTGTTATTAGTGAGAAAAACAATTAAACAAATTGTTAGCATTTCTCACGGTGTATTGTTATGAGAGAAGTTCTCATAGATGTTATATATAAGAATTTGTTTTACATTTCTCTCAGCATTATTTTAAAAGAAATTCTCTTAGCTTTATGATGCATGAGAATTTCTCATAGAATATTATCATAAGAAATTCTCACAACATCCTCATATGAGAGAATTTCTTACACCAATAATATGTGAGAAGTTGTCACAAATTTATATTAAAGGAAATACTCTCATAAAGTTTCCGCAAGAACTTCTCATGGATTTCTTCTTAGTAAGAACTTCTTATGTATAAGGGTATGAGAAATGGTTCTTCACAGTTCCATTTGTGTGAAATGTTTTTCCTTCGATAGGTTTAGTGACAAACCTTTTGGCATGAGAAATGCTATGAGAAAATTATTTCTCATAAAAATTTAAGTGATTTCTTACAGATTTATGCTGCAAGAAAAACGTTGTTTTGTTGTTGTGAAATGAGTAAATTGAAAAGGGTGTGAAAATTTGGTGTAAGAGGTGTTGAGGCTAATAGAAGTGATATAGAGGCTAGAGAGAGTGGTTAAGACTTAGGATGGTTAAGTGAAAGGAAATTAATGGTTAGTTATGAATAACGGTGATAATTAGTACTTTGTGATCAATTTAGAAATTGACTAATAGAGTTAAAATGTGTAGGTTGACATACTATGTGCTGAACCTGAGGTAGTGAAAGCGAGTTGTGACGTTAAGTACTAAAGAGAATACCACAAGTAACTTTTTTAGTGCTAGAAGGGTTAAGGTAATCGAATGATTCACTTTGCTTGATTAATTTGCTTAACTATTTATAAGTAATTATGTAATACAACATATGTATTTTTGAATTGTTGCATGTTTGTGAAAATGGCATATTGTGAATTAAGATATTTTCAATTATATGTGTGTTAGTACAAAAATGACTTTTAAAGAATGGGAGTTGTACAAATATAAGTATATAAATGTATATGTGCCTTAAATTTCAAACATGTGATTTGTATTTGACAAATGTGAGCATGATCATGTTAGAGATGAGAGTTCACACGCAAGGAGGAGTAGTAAAAGACTATATGGAGTATATTTTTCTAAAAACTCGACAAGGTACGGTGTTAGAGAATTTCTCTCTTGTGTGCCTATATCAGTACAGTGTTGGAGATTCTCTCCTAAGTGCCCATACGAGTATGGTGTTAGAGATTTACGCTCTAGAGCATATGTTTGGTGTAGTGTTGGAGTAACAAGACCTTGATTGTGTGTGATAGGAGGAATCATAGTTCAGAAATTAGACTGATAAATAACAAATTTGTATATTTTTATTCTTTTAATTTAGACTTTTAAATATTTAAGGCTAATTGAGTTTAATTGGATTTTATTTGATTTTATTAGCCAATCTTTAATTTTGGGACTTTAACTAACTAAATCTTGAATTTTAAAATATGAATGATATCTTTAATATTTTTGCACAGTTGCTATAGCGCGGGAGAAAATTTAGTTGCTTAAACTATAGTGCATTATGGCACTAATTTGGTGGCAACTTTCTCACCATTGTTAATCATGAGAAAACTAAAAGAATATGTCACAATATAATAAAAACAACTTCTCACGAACAATATATGTAAAGAAATTCTTATGGATTTTGTGCCCATGAGAAATATCTATAGATGATAGAGTTCCTATGCTTTTTCTCCATGATAAATTCTCACAAAATTTGTGCCTATAAGTAATTCTCATGGATTTTACACCATGAGAAATTACCTTCAAATAGTTTATGTGAGAAATTCTTTTGAGCAAATGTTTCTCACAGTTAGCTTAACGATGAGAACTTCTTTCGACCCATTGTCCATGAGAAAATTTTTCAAGTTATTCCTTTCAAGTATTTTCACAGATAATATATCAAGAGAACTTATTTCAAATTTTTACCTGTGAGAAATTATTATCTTGAATATTTCTCAAAGTTTATTAGTGGTGAGAAATTCTCATTGATAATCATTGTGAGAAATTTATTTAAGCATGTTTTTTTCAATAATTTTGTTAAATAATATGAATTAACTATAGTTTTATGACAAAAGGATTTAAGTGTATATTTTTTTATTTTATATGAAATTTGTGACTAGCTAATTAAAAAATATTCAAATAATATTGATTTTGTCCAAAATCAAACCTCTTTTTATCTACATTTTTAAGCATAGAAATATTTTATTTTTATTACAAATAAAATAAATAAATAATTGATATAATAAAATAAAGTAAATATAAATTTTTCTCACAATTTATATGTCAAGAGAATCTATCTCAAATTCCTACCTAGTAATTTCTCACTGTATTATTAAGTGTGAGAAATTCTCATTGATAATGGATGTGAGAAAGTTATTTAAGTGCATTTTTTTTTTACAAAGTACAAAAATATTGAGAAACTTTTTCTTCAGAAACTTCTAGTATCCTTAAGAAAACCATAATGTTTGGGTACTCATTAGCTTTGTAAAAAAAAAATCATATAGCCAAATTTAGTCCTAACAACTTGTGCTTTTGGGTTGAACCAAATAACCAAATTGTTAAATATTATTTTATTTTATTTTTATTTTTTAGTCAATTTCAACTTTTTTAAAAAATTAATATTTGAATTTTAGTTTATTAATAATAAATTTTTTTGGCTATTTATGCTTGGCCCTGATTTTTTTGGCTTATTGTTTTGAGATAGGCAATGATTAGATGCTATCTAAATTAATCACATATCATACCCTATAATTATTTTGTCTTGTGAGCTATTGATATTCATTAAAATAATTTTTTTAAAAAATGATTATTATTAACAAAATTTATATGATTAAAATTAATTTTTTATTAAAATAATTTTTAAGATAATTGAAAAATTGTGGATAAAATTTATTTTTAAGAAAGGAAGGAAAACATTTAATTATTTTGGAAGAAGATAAAACTTTAATAATTCATTTATTGGAGTTTGAGAAATATATGGGGAAATAAAAATAAACTATATATAACATAGACTTTGTTTGGGTCACTAACATAAACTAATATAATACATATTATAAATAAATTATATATTTAATTATTTTAATTTAAAAAATAAAAATAAAAATTATAAATTGGTTAAATATTTATAAGAAATTATTTAATATTTAAAATTTGTTTCTTTTAAGTTCATTTTCGTAACAGAAATAATATTTAATAAAAAATAATATTTTATTAAAAATATAATATAAATAGTAATATAAATTATTTTATGATATTATTAATTAAAAATAAAATAAAATATATGCATTGAGTAGTATATTATTTAATATATGTGTATGAAGTTAATATGTATTTAATTTTGTATATGATGATTGCAAGCATGTTTTAGTTCAACTGGCGAAAAAGGAAGGCACAAGACTTGGAAGGTGAAAGGTCAAGGGTTTAAGTCCTGACATTGGCATATTTTGCTACAAATAAATAGTATGGCATGAAGAGGTGATGTGGCATGAGGTGCCAAGTGACATATGGTATATGAGGAGGTGACGTGGTAGATGACATAGTATAACTGACCCACACATGGTGAGTGACATGGTGCTAGGTGGCAGGTGACGTGGCATGAGCTAGATGCACATGTGGTGCCTGATGTAGTGTGAGGTGTTATGTGAAATGAGATTAATTGATGTATACGTTGCAACTGACATGATGTAAGGTGGTAGGTAAAATGGCATTAGTTTAGCGTTTCTCACAATACATTATTATGAGAGACTAACGAATTTCTCTAAAAAATATTTCAAAAGAAATTCTCTCAGATTTGTTGTATGTGAGAATTTCTCACAGAAAATGATTATAGGAAATTCTCACAGCATAGCAATATGAGAGAAATTCTCATGCCATTTATGTGTGAGAAATTGTCTCATATTTATATTGAAAGAATTTCTTTCAAAACCATTCCTTAAGAATGTCTCGCGGTTTCAAAGGCCATAAGAACTTCCTACAAATAATGGCGTGAGAAATGGTTCTCACAGTTTTGTTCATGTGAAATATTTTCTTTCCTTCGACTATTTTAGTGACGGACCTTTAGGCATGAGAAATTATGTGAGAAATAATGTTCTCATGGAATTTTGGGTATTTTCTCATAGAAATATGCAGTAAGAAAATCACTATTTTGGTGTAGTGTTCTGACTCTCTAATTCAAGCAATGTTCAATTATGATCTAAGCTTGAATGAAATCCTCTACATCCTATATGCATAAGAATATAGTCAATCACGCATGGGACACTTACAATTCAAGCGTGAATGATGCATTGTGAAGCAAAGGTGCATTCATATGCGTGATAATCAAGGGTAGACATTCTTATGTCCAAGCCTGAATCAAATAAATTAACATTAAGCACTCGTAAGCCTATGACTTTTCACATGCTGCATTCTTACTTTAATTCATGTATATAGCTCTCAATTTGTTTTTCATAAGATTTATCTAGAAAAATAAAGCTGTTGCAATCTAAAATTCTTCATACTTACTCTTGATTCTTCATTCTCTTTAGCATGCATGTGATACTTCTTCATTTTCCTTTTTCTTCATCCTTCCTTGTCTTTTAGTACAACATATGATGATTTTACTTAAATTTTCCTTTCTTGATGGTTTGTTGCTTGAATCTTGATATTCATTTTACACAAGTAATACACACCTTTCTCTTTGTTTTGTTATCATCAAAACACTTAGTTCAATAGATTAAACACTCCAATAATCTCTCTTTTAGCCTAAATTTAGGCACTCCTAATATATTTCATTATTCCTATTTAACATTCATAAGCTTAGATAACATTAAATTTTTACCCACATTTTCCCAATACTCAAATTTAAGTCTAGAGTTCATCTAAACCATAACTTTAAATTCTAAATCACTATAAGATCATCAAACCTAGTTTTAGAAGCTTAATTTAACTCTCTATGGACCCAAAGAACATAATGGATTCGGTTCTAACATAAGAGAGGACTAAAAAAAAAACCCAATCCTACCCAGACTTACTACAAATTCATATAAAGAGGAAGGAGAATCAATAGGAGGCTTACCCCAAGGTGTTAGCTTAAAATGCCTCCAAAAAGTTGAAAAGATGAAGCCTTAGCAAAGAAAAGGTTCTCTTCTATCACCCTCCTCATTCTCAATTCTTTCTTCCTTTGTTTCTAATGTATGCGAGCATTTGATTAAATCAAATTTTTACACATCCATCATAGTGCATGGTGCGTTTACTGTGATACATGGCATAGTAAGGCCAAAATGAATTTTGGGCCTTACTTGATGCTTGGTCTACTTGAAAACTAAATTAGTCCACTTCTAAAGCTGTCTAAATGCCCATCAACCTTATTAGAGGTCTAAAACACTATTAATTCAATAATCACTCAAGATTTACTAATTCCCCCTCATTTACACCTTTAAAATCTAAATTTTAAAATTTGAGGATGTTACAATGGCCACTCTTTATCACCAGATTATTTACAGACTATTGGATCATTCACTTGATTTTTACTTCCCTAACTTGACAAGGGATGCTTTGTTTATGAATGCTGAAAGTCCTAGTGAAGCTTCGATAGTTCATATCCTAAGACATCTAATTCAAGAATAACTTACTCATTGATGCCATTATAATGGATTAACAAGTACAAAAAAGAATTCCATGTTGATAAAAATGATGTTGATACAACAGAATCCCCTATTCTTTATAAACTGGGAGATGACACGATCAAGTTAGTTTTCAAGAGACCTAGATCTCAAGATCTAGCTTAAACCTCAAGCAAAATCTTGATAATTGCACCCGCATATATTCAACATAAAAAGAACCCTCTTGTTGAGTGGTTCACACAAGAAGCTAAGCCAGTCTATGTTTCCTATATTAATGGTCACTTTATTTAGCATTATGCCTTAATAATGTGTGATCCAAGTTGTGATTGTTACTTTTAAAATAACTCTTATAGTGATGATGACTAATGTAGAACTCAAAGGATTTCTAATAAACCTAAGAAGCTTAGATTCCTTTGTAGACACAAGTGTCCTTCTTAGGATGATAATAATGATGACCATGGCCTAAAGCAAACCAAAAGAAGATAGGTAGGAATTCTAAATCTTCCTGCTAAAAGAAGCACTCTTTTTAAGCTTCTTAAGGAACTTGGATATGAAGATCTTCTGTTGGAGAAACTTGGACTAGTGATTCCACCTTTCTTGCTTATGAGGAAGATTTTCTTCCTTTAGAACACATGATTGATAAAAGAACTAAAGTTACCAATAAACCTTTTGTACCAGCAACTGAAGTATCCCTTCAAAGGACTATTAAGCCTATTTCATCTATAGAAGTTCTTAACTAGCTATTTAAAAATGCTGTCAGTCAAAATAGAGTCGTACACAATAATGATTCTAAGCTCGACCATCTTGCAAGCAAAATAGATGCTTTGTTCTTACAGGTGAATCGGATGGATGAGCATGTAAAAAGCTTGTATACAAGACTTTGTAAAAAAGAGCAACAACTGGATGCAGATCTCAGGAGATATATTGTTGAAAAATATTTTTGTTCTAATTCCATAAGAAAAGAAAGAAAATTTCTAAGATACAAAAATAATTACAACAAATAGAAACAGATCTAGCTAAAGACCAATCCAGAACCATTTTATGTCATATACCTCTATGCACCCTACCTATCCCACTAGTAAGATCTTTAAGATGTGTTACCCTATTCTCAGACAAGCCTAGAAAAATCCAGTTTGAAAACCATCTCCTCTATATTTAGAACAACTACCACAACTACCACATATCTAGAAACCCGTTTATCATAAGTCTCAAGAATATCAAACCTCACCATCCTTCACCAAACCACTAAAAAAACCTTTGATAATCTCAACACCTCCTTCTTCACCCCATAAATAAAAACCACCCCCTTACATTAAAAAAGCCAAAGGCATAGTAGGTCTAAATCCCTTAAGAACCATTGCTTCTATTAGAAAAGCTATTTTTGAACAGGCCTATATAGATTTAGTTGTTTCAACTAAATTGTCATATGAAAACACAAATTCTGAGGATGACCAGCATTTAGTTGATATAACCAAGATTGTTATGGTTCAGCCTTATCCAAAACCAATTATGGAAGACCTTAAAGATGATTTAGAGTCTAAGACAATCTAACTAGACTAAATACTCATAACTCCATACCATCCTCTAGACTATGGTTTACCTTTGATGACCTACCTCTACATAAATGGAGGGAAAGACTTCATGAGTTTGGTGTGTGGATTGACTTATAAATGACAAGGCCAAATGTGACTATAAGAGAAGTACCTCTAGAATTTCTCTTGGGAATGACTGGAAACTTGAGAGAATGGTTTCAAAATATCAAAGAGTATCAAAAGATCTAAGTACCATAACTTCCTAATGTAGCATTGTTCTTTAGAGATTTCAATCTTATTGACAAAAAGAATAGACAAGAGTTATTTAAAATGAAGTGTTTCTTATTAGATAAAAAACTATTTATAGAAGAATTTTTAGTAAATATCTATTAAGCATGGAGCTATTAATGGCTTATAGAGAGATAAGTCCCAAATCTCTCTTGAAGAAATTTATCAGCTAGCCCTTTCTACTCTAGATAAACTTTGTGAACAACAAAATTTTTTCAAGCCTATGCTTAAGGGAAATTCAAAGCTTCAATCATCCTGTAAGAAGCCTTATGTAAATATTTAATGCAAGGACCATAAATGTTATTCTTGCAAGAAGAAGAATCATGTTCATGCAAGTGTAAACCCCTTAATAGAAAAAAAAGAGAGAGCTTTTCTGCATTACTTTATAAAAAGGACTTCAAAGTTGAAAAGGTTAGACAAGTGCTTTATTTGTGGGCAAAATAGGCATTTTGTAAAAAGGTGTCCAAATAAATACAAGAAAGACATGAAGGTACTTCAGTCCTTTAAAATTATTATTCCTCTTAATGACGATCAAGATATTAAATCTGTCTTTAAAAAATAATTTGAAAGAAATGAAGACACTCAGTATGTTTTGCATGTATTAGAAGAAAACTCTAACTTTGTTATGAGCAATATCCACCACTCTATATTATTGGTTCCCTCTTTGAACTAATGACCCCTCACAATCCATGTTCCTTTAGACTAATAAATTCTTGTAGCTAGCCTTATTCAAATAAACCTCCTCAACCCAATATAAAAGTTTAAATTCTTCATAGCAAATATGACCCTATCTCAACCATTGCTTTCATTGACATTAGTTCCTATAGAAATGTCATAAGACCTTATATACTTTATGAAGAAGAATGGCTCCTGTATGAATAGTATTTTGCTACAGCTTATAGAAAACCCTTCAAGATAGATCTTATTACCAAAAGAAAGATTGCTATAAGGTTTTTCCCTAGATGTGTTGTTTGAAAAAAGCTCCTTAGGAATGATTTACCTACTAAAGATATTCTTATTAGTTTTGATATTTATCGACAAACAAGGAACTTACAAGTCCTTCTTAATGGAATGAGGTTTAAACAGTTCTTTAGCAAGTATACTAATATCTCAAGTATTTTGAAATTCAACAAGCTCCTTTAGGCTATGAACAAATTTAGGATCAACTCCTCTAATTCTGCTATGAAAGTCATGATCAATTTTAACATCCATTTCCTTTATAGAAGAATCAAGAGTTTTTCTTCAAACTACTATTTAAAAGGAATAAAGATATCAATACCATAAAAGCATCTCATACTAGAATGAATCCAGAAGACCTTGCTCTTGCATAACAAGAATGTGCAGCTTTGCTTAAATAAGGGCTTATTAAGCCAACCAAGTCAGACTAGGCTTGTCAAGCATTTTATGTTGAGAAAAGATTAGAAAAACAATGAGGAAAAAAGAGGCTAATGATTAGTTATAAGCCTTTTAATGCTTTCTTGTAGGATGACAAATTTCCTCTTCTAAAGATCTAAAGAGGTCCGAGACATTCTTTAAGTTTGATCTCAAAGCAGGATTTTAGCAATTAGGAATTGATTTGGAAAATCATTATAAGACAGCCTTCTGCATTCCTAATGCTCAATACCATTGGACAATCATGCCTAAAGGCTTAAAACTACCTATCATTATTTCAAAAGGTCATGATCTATATCTTTGAGCCCATTATCAATAGTACCATAGTTTATATTGTTGACATACTCTTGTTCTCAGACATTAAGCAGGAACATAAAGACCTGTTGACCTAATTCTTTAAAATAATTCAACAATATGGGATTACGCTCTCATCCTAAAAAAGTCACATTGATACAACGCATACAGAATTTATAGGAAAGATTACCCAAGATAGATATTACCAACCCAGTCCATACACTATTCAAGAATGATTGAACTTTCCATATAAAAATCTATTTAAAAGTCAACTCCATTAGTTCTTAGGAATTGTAAATTACATCAGAGACTATTCCTCATATGTCTAATCATACTAGCCAATTATCAAAGCTATTATAGAAAAATCTACCACCTTGGGGAATCAAGTAGACAAAAGCTATATAGTATCTAAAGCAAATCTGCCAACGTCTTCTACCTCTAAGAATCCCTGATAAAGGATAAAGAATTTTACAAATTAATGCAAGTGATGACTATTGGGGAGCAATACTTATTGAAGAAGAAAATGGGAAAAGACACTATTTTGGTTATACTAGTAGAGAATTCAAACCCTCTAAAAAGTATTATCACATAGCTTACAAAGAACTCTTAGCTGTGAAGCGTGGCATTAACAAATTTAGTTTTCATCTCAAATCCTATCACTATATAGTAGAAATGGATAGCACGTCATTCCCAAAGATCCTTGGCCAAAATAAAAATATACTCCCTAAAACCTAACTCCTTCGTTGGAAATACTAGTCTCCTCACTATAAATTTACATTCAGACACATTAAGGGAAACCACAACACCGTTTCAAGTTTCTTACCCTGCTAACAAGGATGGTCGCTCACCTCTCAAAATAATGATAATCTAACCCTAATATAGCAAAGGGCCAACCAAGGTCATCTCCTAATGGAAATGTTTCCTAGTTTAATAATGGTAGTTGCTTAAGCGAATTAGGTTAAATTTCTAAATGTTTAAAGTTCAAATTGATCACTAAAGCTAATAAACTAAGGAAAATAAGTTATGGGTGGAATTGAAGTGTTTGAAAATCAAGTGAAAATGGGTAGGTTCTTGGAGTTTGAATTAGGGAGAATTTCGTGCCACTTAAGTCATTAACTAATAATTATGCCCTCACTAGTCAAAAGTTCAACTAAGTTCAGTTAAACCTAGTTGGCCTTAACTAATGACCTAAACCAAGTCCTTAATTAAGCAAATCAAAGTCATGGTCTCACCTAAATGAAGACTCCTAATGTGATTTTTATCTCACTAAGGCATGGTTCTCTCTCTCTTAAGACACTCAAGTACTATAAGATTATATAACACAAAAGTGAGGCTAGAAATCAATCCATAAGATTATGCAAGACTAATTTCAAGCAAATTCACAATAATAAGTCACAAAACTATGCAATTCATTAACATGCAGCATTCAAAAGAGATTCAAAAGCATAGGAAAGATTCAAACAAATTATCTTCCATTAGAACAATAGTCTACTCAAATTAGAGTCTAAACCCATCACAATGTAACCAAAATCTAGAATTATAAAGTGAAGTAAAATGGAAGAGCTAGGTTAAAGTAATTCTTAGCTAATGGTACAGGTTAAAATGGTGGCTCATCCTCCCTCATTCTCTTCTTGAAACTAAAATGAGCCTAGCCTTCAAGCTCTATGGAAGTCTATCAATTTCTCAAAGTAACTAAATTCTTGCAGGCTTCCAACTTGAGTTTTAGGCTTTGGATGGATGATCAAGTGGTGTAAATGGATGATAAATGAGAAGAGGATGATAAAAGGAGATTAGAATGTAGTGGTTCAGTGAGGATCCAATGGCTAGATGTGAAGAAGAGGGTTAGGGTTTTAGAGAGAGAAAAGAAAAAATGCAAAACAAGATGAATAAGAGAGAGAAAATTAAATGATGAAACACAGAAGGTGAATGAACAAAATCCTCCTAGTGCACAAATTTGCCTCTTAAGGGATTTTCTCACTTTTAGAACCATAAATGTACTTAATGGAGAAAATAACATAAAAAAATAGGTCCTAAATAGTGAGATAAAGTGTGTAAATAATGTGCCTTATCACTTACCATAGAAAAGAGTCTAGCTCATTGCACCCTTATATTGTCAAACTCCTTTCATCCTCAATATCACACCTAGAAATTTAGTTTTTCCTCTAAATACTAATCTTAAAATTGTCCCTTAAGCCTACTAGTTAGCTAAAAGAAGCCTATTCTTTTGGCTCCCTGTTTTCCTCTAAAAAACCTAAATTCAACCTCAGCTTGAATTTTTTGACATCCAGGCACCATACTTGGCCATACCCTACATTAGAGGTTCCATACTAGAGTAAGCCATGTGATATCTCTGGTGTCTCTCAACCCTTTATGCATGTGCATTAGCCTTCCCACCTTTATTGATTTATCATTATCTTTGTGATTCTACTAATGAAAGTTCTAATCTCTAGAACTTCCGTGAGTGGTTCTCACCATTACCCCAATGGTGTAAAGAACTTTCTCAATTGATTGAAAATTATGGTTTATGGAAGGTACGCTTGGACAAATAGGAAAGCTTATTCCTTCTTTGTTGTTCATCCTCCCTACCATCTAGCTAGACGTCCATGAGAATTTCTATGTTGCTAACCAAGATTGTCTGTGGAAAACTTCTATCTATTAGCCTTCACATGAAAAAGTAGTTTAATATGAATTAAAAGATTTTTTATGTGAAATGAATAACTTCCCAAGCGTAAGCCCCAATATCAAATTTACATCTCTTGGTCCTATTTCACATCAACATGTTATTCCTGATGATCTATCATCATCAATACAATATCAGTTTTTAGAATGGCTTGCCAACATTGATGTTCAATAGGGATAATCGACAAGGATGGAACCATGTTCCTCAATCCATGAAGCACAATTATCTTAGAATACATGATGTCCTTCAAGTTTTCCTCCTCTAGACAGCCAATATCTTTATGAGATAGAGTCTCAATAGTGCCGATAGTTTTCAAAAAATTCTCTAACCGTTGAACCATCTAAAGATATGGATGAAGACAAAATAGAAAGTCTTTCAACATAGCATTTTAGAAAAGAAGAAAAGAAATGCCTTAATTTGTTCCATGATCAAGAGAGCATCTACAAGCATATGAGGTGATTGAACTCATGAAGAATTTGCTTTTGCTTTAATCATGCCTACTTTTGTCAGTGTCACCTTTACTTTTGTCAAAAGTAACTTTTACTTTTTGACAAAATTGTCCACTTTAACCATATCAGCTTTAGTAAAGTTGATTTTACTTTTGCTTTATGGATCATGTTACTTTTACTTTAGTAAAGTTGATTGTACACATGTGTAAAATAGTATGATCATAAGTATGTTGTCTAGTTCCACCTCCCTTTGTATATAAAAGAGACTCTCAGTCATATTTGTAAGTTAGAACTTATTTAGAAATCATTTGAGGAATAAAATCAATTTGTTCTCCATCATGTTTCTCTTCTAAAACTCTCTCTTCTCTCTTAGAAGCTTGATTCAATAATATCTTATTTCTATCATATGGGAGTTAAAGTATGCTTTGCACTTGCCTCCTTAAGGAACTTGTGCATCAGAAGAATCTAACCACAATCTATAAGTGTGAGCCTATGTTGCTATGCTTAGAGAACTGTAAGTTGAAGTATCAAGGGGTTGAGGATCCTAAAGTGGTCCATATTTGCATTTTTTGACTTTTTGAAAAAATGATTCGAGGGAAATTACCCCACCTATCAATACAAGGTTTCCAGCAATCCTCAAGAATAAAAATTAACCTTAACTCAAAATAAAGCACAATGAGTTCTTACGGAAATGAAGAGAACCACAACAATTTTTGGTAGGAAGGATAAGATTCAGAAAGTATGGGCAAGTGAATCAGCAATCAATTTCTCTCATACCCATAAATAATTCATACACGTACAGCTCCTGTTACACCTAGAAAGAGTGGGTAAGCTACAAGTAATTAATTTCTCTCATGCGCATAATTCATATTAAGATGATAAAAGCACCTTAATTATAAGAAAATCTTAATATTTATTATTTAGTGCATTTGCGGTTTCAATTTTTCAATGTCTTTTAATGTATAAAAATAGTTATTTAAAATTTTAATTCTAAACATTTCATCCAAATATTTAAAAAATAATTTATTTTATGGTAGTTATTTCTAATGTCATTAATTTAAATATTTTTATTTTTCATTTCCTTAAATATTTAATATTTTAACATTGAAAATATTTTAATTATAATAATTATATTAACTTATACTAGTAGCAGAACAAAGAATTAGTAGCAGAATTCTATTGACTTATACATGATAACCCTAAGAATATGAATTTTCGGAGAGCACTCAAATTAGTATTTTCCGTTAACTCGTTCAGCAGCGTTAAGTGTACCCCGTTTTAAAAAGTGAAAATACTAACAAGAAACTTAATAAATTTAAGGGACTAAAATAAAACATGTCTCAAGGTTAGAGGATCAAATGTACTAAAATGGAAAATTATTTTCATTATGAGATGAGTTCTTAACAGAAATGAAGAGAACCACAAAAATGTTGGCAGGAAGGATAAGATTAAGAGAGTATGAGAAAGTGCATTATGTAACCACCAACATAAGCTGTTGCATCACACGCTCAATGTTCCCAAATAATAGCCAGATACTTCTGTTGTGGTTGTGAATATTGTTAATTTCAAATATTGTAAAGTAACTAACTGGCTATGAATATTCCATTGCCCGAGTCAATTACCAAATCCAAAAGCAAGATAATCTATTTATGTCGTAACCCATTTGATAATTCTGTGTCATTTTCGCTTTTTATCAACAAAGTCATACCACCGTCTTTACCCAAATTATCACATGAGGAAGCATTTGAGAGTTACTCAAAGGAGGTCAGTCACACTGGCCCATTTTGGACTAATATGTTGGGTTATTGGGGAGAAAGCCAACGGTGTCTGAACAAGATTCTGTTTTTAAAGCACGAAGATTTGAAAAGAGATATCAAATTCAACTTGAAATGAATGGCTGAGTTCTTGGACTGCCCATTCAACTCAGAGGAGGAAAGTGATGGTGTTATTGACAACATAATTGAGCTGCGTAGCTTTGAGAAGATGAAGGGATTAGAGGCAAATAAAACTGAAAGGTTTAAGCAAAAGTATGAGTACAAAGACTTTTTTTCAGATATAAATGACTACAAAGACTTCTTTGGAAATGGTGAAGTAGGAGATTGGGTCAATCATTTTAGTGATGGATGAGAAATTGGGTGGCTTTGGTCTGCCCTGTTAATAAATCTCATCAACTTTCTAGCAATAATTTATGCATAAAAACAATACGCATCATGTTTTCTGTTACGATATTATCTATGAAAATTTATTGTGTTGATATTGATGCAAGGGAATATATTCACTTAACCAAGTGAAGAAAAAACTAATATTCTTATACTGTATTTGGATGTAAGGAATTTGGATTTGGATTAGGAAATTTAAGCTAAATTCACTGTTTGTGTCGATAAAAATCTATATTTTATATTATAATTTTTTTTATAATTTCAAATTCTCCATGCGTCCTAGATATTTAGGTATTCTAATCCAAGGTCATTCCATTCTCTATAGTAACTTTTTTCCAATTCCACTTAAGTAATGAAAGTGAAAGGATACAAATGGGGCAAGTGTGCGGAAGGCCGACATATATGACAGAAATGAAGAGAGCGACAAAATTGTCCACGGCGAGATAAGATTAATGCTAGAAAGTGACAGAACAACAATTACTTTTGAATGAGAAAGAATAAAATATTGATAGCTTGATTTCTATTTTTAAAAATAAAAAATAAAAAAATTATGTGGTTAAATATTTTAGATTTAAAATGTTTTAAAAATATTATATTTTTTAAAACAAAAAAATAATTATATCTTTCATTTTTTTATTTTTAAAGAACATTTACACTACATTTGACTATCATAAACTATCTTCAACTATGATCAACCACTATCACATGTGCAAAAATTTAATGAGAAAATTATTATTATTATTATTGTTATTTTAACAAAAAGGAGCATAATAATTATCTTTAGGAGATGTTTACATTTTTATACTATATCCATATACAACACTATATCATGAATTCATATTCTAAAATGTTATTATTAGATGACACCCGGAGGGAGATAGAGATAATGAGATGGGTCCCTATTTGTAGATGGTAAACGTAGCAAGAGTAGTGCTCATTAGCAGGCCTTCCACGTATGATTCCTTGTCATTTTGCTTTTGCATCTCTCTACTTTATCTTCGTGCATGACTTAACCAACCGCATATGCCGCAGTATCACATGCACAATGTTCCAAAATAATAGCCAGATACTTCGGTCGTGATTGTAAATAGTGGCTGACACAGGACCTGATCCTGGGCCTTTTTATTATATATAAAAATAATAAATACCTTTATTTAATTTATCTAAATTTATTATTTTAAATAATTTTATTTCTCAAATAAATATTTGTTAATTCCCTTATTGATAATTTTTTAAAATAATTTCATTATCCTGTTCGAAATTCATAAAATTTTACAATCTACTACTAATTCAAAATCATATTTTAACTTGAAAAAAATAATTTGAATGAATAAAAATAATTAAAAGGATCATAAATTAAAAATGTATTTTAGACAAATGTGCATAAAAAAATAAATCATTTTATGGAATTAAAGTATACAATGCAAATGAAAAATTTTGTGCTAAAAATAATATAAAAATATTTTTATTTTGTTATAATATATTTTTGTATTCGTTTTAAATTTGTTGAAGTGAGAAATAAAAGTATACAAAGTAAATGAAAAATTTTTGTGCTAAAAATAACATAAAAATCATTTTATTTTGGTATAATATTTTTTGTATTTGTTTAAATTTGTCGAAGTGAAGAATAAAAGAAATTATTTATAAGGATTTTAAAATAATGTAATATTTCATTCGATGGTTTTCTTTTGAAATTCCTGCCATTATGAGCACCATCATCGCCTTCTACATATTGCATCTCTCATTTTCTCTGCAACGTAGAAAATGTACCTTCTTCGGCCATGAGATTTCTCCTTTTTTTTTTTTAATTTGTGGCCGTATAAGGTAATTTCTTTTCAAACTTTCACCTGTGTTTTTTGGCCTTCGAAACAAAGCTAAATAGAGAACAATAGTGACTATTAGTTTACTACACACGTATGGTGTTGAACATCTAAGATCTCACACCTCTTACCAACTACACTTTTTGGATTGGATTGGATTCGGAATCTTTAACTCTAACATTAAAGGTAAGAGCCGCTTTTTCTTTTCATCATTTTTGGGTAATAGCATTATTGGTTAACATTGGTTAAAGCAAATCAATGGAGAACAAAGACACAATGGGCAAATTTATGAGTCTAATGCATACTTCACATGACAACTATTTCCTCTATCTCATTGGTTAAAGCAAATTTATAAGACGCTTTTATATAAAATTTCATATATCAATAAACCTCATTAAATATACTTAACAATCTTATCATTCCAAAATAAAAATATAAACTTTTAAAAATACCCATCATTTAATATATTAAAAAGAAAGAATGGAAATTAATTATACAAAGAGAAAGAATATTATTAAAATTGGTGCATTTAATAAAACTTTAATTTACCCAAAGTGTCTTATATTTTGGGAAGGAGAAACTCCTTCAAAAGTGCTATATGATTTGAAACAAAAGGAGTATGACAGAGACATTTATGAAGATGGAGACCCAAGACTTATGTGATCAAACTTGAGCATTCAATTTCTCATCTACTCACCGTTGTATTTATTTACACACACACACACACACAGACACACAGAGACAGACAATTTTCACAATAATTAATATTTGTGTTTGTGCTAAGGCTTCCATGAGCCTGTATCAAGCTTGGAGTAGATAGTAAAAAATTTCAATTTGTAAGACTTGGGGACTAAATGTAGGCAAGTGCTAGTTGATTGAATTAGGATAAATCTTTTGTGTTGATCTCTCTCTACTCCACCTCCATCAACCAACAATAATATTGTTTTTATCTCTAATCTCCCTGTTTTAAATTTGTATTTGCCAAAAATTATATTAGCCTAATTCACCCCCACTTAGGCCCATTTTCATGTTCTTTGTAAATTTTTTGGTTAACTAATGGTCTTCTCTCAAAATATTATGCCACCCAAATTTGATATTTTAATATTTTGATATTTTACAACTTTATATTAAAAACAAAGAAAATGAACCTCCAAATTAATGGATAAAATTAATATGGTCTTGTCAAATTTGCAACTTGTTTTCTCAAATTTAAAATTGGAATCTGTTGCATTATATGGAAATAGCAATTAAGAACTTAAGAGACTTGCTTTGCATTTTAAAATTTGTGGGACTTTACTTGAATAAAATAATTTCTTCAGTGTGTCATTCATCCTAATGATTACAAATTACTGTAGATATATTATAAATAATATATTTTTAGCCAAGTTGAAAGGTTGAGCAATTGACACTTTAGTTCTAAATATTTATTAATTTGACCATTGGTTGAATGAAAAAAATTATAGGGAAGGACCTAACAAATTTAAGAGACCTAATTATGAGGTCATTTTATGTAATTTATTTGTAAATATTATTATTATTATTTTACAAATCCTCACACACAATTTACAAGTCATCTACTAATTTCTTTTGAAAAGCTAGTTTAAGTTGTTAATATTTAAAAACTAATTTATAATTTTGCATAAATATTTATAAATAATAATTTTTAAATTATTAAATATTAAAATATTAAATATCTTAATAATATTTATTTAATTTTATTTTAACAAAATTTCAAGGTGCCCTGCTCCTTGAAAGAACATGGGTAGATATTAACAAGAAACTTAATAAATTTAAGGAACTAAAATGAAACATGTCTCATTGTTAGAGGATCAAATGTAATAAAATGCAAAATTACTATCAATTTTAGATGAGTTATTAACAGAAATGAAGAGAACCGCAAAAAATGTTGGTAGGAAGGATAAGATTCAGAGAGTATGAGAAAGTGCATTATGTAACCATCAACATATTGTGACTTTGAATATTATTATTTCAAATATTGTGACGTGACTGGTTATAAATATTGGAGAAATATTAAGCCTCTGATTGCAAGTGAACAACCACCTCCAACAATGGCTGAAACTACCACCTCTCCATTCACCAAAAACCAAGCAAATGTTGAGTTTGAAAATGAGGCTTATGATGATGAAGACTATGAAAAACTTAGTCCAGAATGTAAGGAACTACTTCTTTCTCTTCCTAGAGAGAAGGGTTGGGATTTTCCATACCTCTATTTGAACAAAGATATTTGGATTCCTGCGCATCGAATCCAAGCCATGTGCTCATTCCAAAAGCACTTTCAAGCCATGGATGATGATACTGTTATCGCTACCTTACCAAAATCTGGCACTACTTGGTTGAAAGCCCTCACGTTTGCCATTGTAAATCGTAAGGTTTTCTCTCCTTCAGAAAATAACCATCCTTTACTTGTTTCCAATGCACATGATCTTGTTCCTTTCTTTGAGTTCAATCACTATGCAAATAACCAAGTTCCTAATCTCTCCAATTTGCCTAAACCAAGACTTTTTGGTACCCATATTCCATTTCATTTGCTGCCCGAGTCAATTACCAAATCGAAATGCAAGATAATCTATTTATGTCGTAACCCATTTGATAATTTCGTGTCATTTTGGCTTTTTATCAACAAAGTCACACCACCATGCTTACCCAAATTATCACGTGAGGAAGCATTTGAGCGTTACTCAAACGGGATCAATGACACTGGCCCATTTTGGACTAATATGTTGGGTTATTGGAGAGAAAGCCAACAGTCTCCGAACAAGATTCTATTTTTAAAGTACGAAGATTTGAAAAGAGATGTCAAATTCAACTTGAAGAGAATGGCTGAGTTCTTAGACTGTCCATTCAACTCAGAGGAGGAAAGTGATGGTGTTATTGACAACATAGTTGAGCTGTGTAGCTTTGAGAAGATGAAGGGATTGGAAGCAAATAAGACTGGAAAGTTTTTGCAAAAGTACGAGTACAAATACTTCTTTAGAAAAGGTGAAGTAAGAGATTGGGTCAATCATTTTTCCCCTTGGATGGTAGAGAAATTATCCAAAATGGTAGAAGAGAAATTGGGTGGTTCTGGTTTGTCCTTTTAATAAATCTCTTTAACTTTCTAGCAATAATTTATGCCAAAAAAAAAACAATATGCATCATGTTTTCTGTTATGATATTAATTATCTGTGTAGATTTCTTGTGTTGATATTGATGCATAGGAATGTATTCACTCAACCAAGTGAAGAAAACACAAATACTCTTATACCATATTTGGATGCAAAGAATTTGGATTTGGATTAGAGAATTTAAGCCAAATTCACTATTTGTATCCCTAAAAATCCATATTTTACGTTATAATTTTTTTTTGTAATTTCAAATTCTTCATGCACCCTAGATATTTAGGTATTCTAATCTCTTGTTCTCTTTCTGTTTTTGTTTTCTATCTCCCCTTTTTCATTGTTTTTAAATTTAAAACTATCTATATTCAAATCCAATTCTATTGATCTAACCAGGGGCGGAACCATCCGTTGAACTCAAGGGGGGCCAAGTTTTCTTTTTGAAATCAATATATATTATTAATTTAATTTTTATAACTTTTAAAAAATAAAATAATAATAATAAAATCAAATATTTATGCTTATACATACAATGAATTTTGAATAAAATAATTTTATTTTCATCTTATCCATTAATCTATAATTCTTTCTTATCATGAATATTTTTTTCTGTTTTTTAATTTAAAATCCTTTTTTCTTATTTGATTTGAAAAAATACATGAAATATATAAATTTAATTAATGCCTACATTTTTTCAATAATAAATCATGTAAAATTATGCACAACTAGATATTGATGATTTGGAGGGGATATGATAAATATTCAAATTTTATAAAGAAATTAAATCAATATACATAAGATATAAATTTAAAAATATTTGGCGCACGAAGAAAAATCTTAATTAATATTTTAAGCAAGTCAAATAAAAAATTCTATATTATTGCAAATGCTCAATTTTTATAATAATTAATATGTTTTTGAAATGATTTGCTTGAAAGGAAAAAAGGAATATATAACAACTAACATATATCCAAAAAATATGTATATATAAATAACACTATCGTATCATTTTTTATTAATGAAAAGTTAATCATAATTAAGAAAATATTTTAAAAAATTAAGATATATATATATATATGTATGTATTATAATGCACCCGAAGAAAATCATATAACTTAATGTGTGCGTGTTTCATATGCAATGAAGTATAAGGAGTGGAGGTTTGTTTGGGAATAAAGTGATGCAGGGTGCTTGGGCTAAAATATAAAACGTCGTTCAAATAAGTTACAAGACTAGTTGAACTAAGTAACTAAAGAGTCAGGCTTAATCTGAATAAAGGGCTGGCCCTAAAGCTCAATAAAAGGTCATAATAAAATAAACATGCTGAAATCTAGCCAATTATAATTATAAACATTGGACCGTTGGCACATGGAGACACAACAACAACAACAACAACAACAACAACAACAACAACAACAACAAGCCTTTATCCCACTAGGTGGGGTCGGCTACATGGATTGCAAGATGCCATTGTGCTTTATCGTTTATCAAGCTTTTAGGAATATTATTAATTAAGAGATCGCATTCAACAACTTCCAAAAGTGTTCTCTTAGGCCTTCCTCTACCTCTCTTAATTGAACTCAAAGTTATATGTTCCACTCTTCTCACCGGTGCCTCCCTTGGTCTTCTTTGTACATGCCCAAACCATCTTAACCGATTTTCTACCATTTTTTTCTCAATAGGTGCCACCCTCACTTTTTCGCGTATGTGCTCATTTCGAATTTTATCTTTACATGTATGTCCGCACATCCATCATAACATTCTCATCTCTGCTACTCCAACTTTATGCTCTTGCTGTCCTATTAGAGCCCAGCATTCACTACTATATAACATTGCCGGTTTGATAGCAGTGCGATAAAACTTTCCTTTAAGTTTATTAGGCACCTTACGGTCACAAATAACTCCTTTAGCTTTTCTCCAATTAAACCACACAGCTTGAATTCTATGTGAAATATCTCCACTAATTTCGCCATCATTTTGAATAATGGCTCCCAAATATCTAAACTTTTCCACTTGAGGTATAATTTGATCTCCCAATTTCACTTCCAAATTATTGTCGAATAGTCTTTTACCAAATTAACAATATAAATATTCTATCTTACTTCTACTCAGACGAAAACCTTTCGACTCCAATGTCCTCCTCCATAACTCAAGTTTGCAATTAACCTCTTCTCTTGTCTCTACTATAAGAACTATATCATCCGCGAAGAGCATACATTTTGGGATTTCTCTTGAATATGTTCCATCAAAACATTTAAAATTAAGTTGAACAAATAAGGACTCAGAGATGATCCCTGATGTAGTCCAATCTTTATAGAAAAATCCTTTCTTTGACCACTAGGCGTTCTTATACTAGTTTTTACCCCTCATACATATCTTGTATGGCTTTAATATAAGCAATCCGTACTTCCTTTTTTTCCAACGCTTTCCAAAGCACTTCTCTTGGTATACAGTCATGAGCTTTTTCCAAATCAATAAAAACCATGTGTAGATCTTTATCTTTACAACGATACTTTTCCATTAATCCCCTTAGTAGATAAATCGCCTCTGTAGTTGATCTACCTGGCATAAAACCAAATTGATTCTCGAAAATACTTGTCTCCAATCTCAACCTGTGCTTAATTACTTTCTCCCACAATTTTATTGTGTGGCTCATGAGTTTAATCCCTCTATAGTTAGTACAATTCTGAATATCTCCTTTATTTTTATAAATAGGAATTAATGTACTTCTCCTCCACTCATCAGGCATTTTCTTGGACCATAAAATCACATTAAATAACTTAGTTAACCATCTCACCCCTTCTTCACCTAAACATTTCCACGCTTCGATAGATATACAATCAGATCCGTTGGCTCTACCATTTGCCATTTTCTTAAGAGCTTCCTTTACCTCCTTATCACGTATTATTCGATAGAATGACAAATTTTGTTCTCCTTCACCAGTTACTAAATCCTACAAGTTACTAGATGAATCCTCTCAATCATTGAAAAGTTTAGAAAAGTAAGTCTCCCATCTATTTTTAATTTCATCATCTGTAACTAAAATTCTTCCCTCTTCATCCTTAATATACCTTACCTGTTCTAGATCTCTTGATTTTCTTTCCCTACTCTTGGCAATCTTATAAATATTTTGCTCTCCTTCCTTCGTCTCAAGGTTCTTATAAAATTCTTCAAAAGCTTTAGAACAAGCTTCACCCACAGCTCTCTTAGTTTCTTTCTTAGCCATACGGTACCTCTCCCAATTTTCCTCATTGTTACACAAATGTATGGCTTTAAAACAGTTCTTCTTATACTTGATTTTGTCCTGTACACTATTATTCTACCACCAAGACTCCTTATCTCTCGGACTAGAATCTTTCGATTCTCCCAAAACTACTTTTGCAACCTCCCGTATCTTTTTAGCCATATCCTCCCATATGATGTTAGCACTTCCTTAAGATTCCCAAATTCCTTTATCCAAAAGATTTCGCTTGAAAATATCTTGCTTCTCACCTTTTAATTGCCACCACCTAATCCTTGGTGTTACTACTTGTCGATGTTTTTGGATTTTACTCATAATACACACATCAAGGACTAGGACCCTATGTTGTGTCATTACAGTATCTCTGGGGATCACCTTACAATTTTTACAAAGTCTTCTATCTGTGTTCCTAACCAAAAGAAAATCAATCTGTGACCTTGAGGCTCCACTTTTGTAAGTGATGAGATGCTCATCTCTCTTCTTGAAATAAGTGTTGGCAATCTTAAAATCATACGTCAATGAGAAATCAAGAAGAGTTTGTCCTTCATTGTTTAGCTCTTCAAAACCAAAACCACCATGCACCCTCGCATACTGACCAGCTTCCCTCCCGACATGCCCATTAAAGTCTCTTCCAATAAAAATCTTTTCATTCTGTGGTATGTGTCGAATTAACCCCTCTAGATCCTCCCAAAATAATTCCTTAAGACTGGCTTCTGTCCCGACTTGCGGCGCATAAGCGCTAACAATATTAACAGTTTCACATCCAATTATCATTTTTAAGGAAATAATTCTGTCTCCAATTCTGCTAACTTCTACAACGTTCTTCTTCCACTCCTTATCTATAATGATGCCTACTCTATTGCGTGCACTTACTTTCCCTGTATACCAAAGTTTGAAACCTTAAATATCCTTAGCTTCTTCTCCACGCCATTTTGTTTCTTGCAGGCAAAGGATATTGATTTTTCTTTGAATCATAACCCCTACAACCTCTACAAATTTACAATTTAATGTCCCAACATTCCAAGTACCAAATCTAATTTTGCTCTTATGGACTAACTTCTTTAGCCGCATGCGTCCAGAATGATGCAGTAGTCCTTGCTTATTTAACACTATATCCGGGCGTCGATGCAGCGGCTCTAACTCACTTATCACCGTATTCGAGCCATGCAGTGCGTTACATGGAGACACTATTTTAAGTAATTCAGAAATCTACAGACATTGTGCCTAAGTATCTCGATGATACGGGCTAATTATCAAAAAAGAGAATATTGAATAAAGACCATGCTATGAGTCTCATAGGATCTTTGATTTTTCAGCAAAACATTCTAGGTTTAAGGGAGCAACCACCACCACTCTGACACTATAAATAAAAGATAAAAACACAAAAAAAAGACAGTTAACACTCAATCAAAGACTCCCATTTTGCACCTTTAGCCTTTAGTTTTATTAGTTAGTTTTTACTTTTAATCTAGACTTGTAAACTTTTCACATTTTAATAAAAATCAAAACATTTTTTTAACCAAAGCCTTGTGTATCTTTTACATCTGAGTGAACTGTGGTAAGAGAGTTTGAGATCTTTTTGTTATTGATTGAAATTCAGCGTCTCTGGTATGTCTGGTATTTGTTGTTCATCACAAACATAGGAAAACAAAGAGAAAAAGAAAATTGTAAGAGAGAAGCTTTAGCTAAAGTAGCATATCACATATATATGTTCAGATCTAACTGTTCATCTTATTTTATCCATTTCCAATTACACTTCTTAATTAACTCATTTTCCACTCCAATTTTCATTCACCTTTTCATATAAGTGAAAATATGAAAAAGATGAGAATCATGATGAAGCATTATTTTTGGTTTCTCACCATCCAAGATCATTCCATTCTCAATAGTAATTTTTTTCCATTCCAAGTAAGTAGTGAAGGTGAAAGGATACAAATGAGGCAAGTGCACGGAAAGCCCCATATGTAGCAGGAATGAGGAGAACGACAAAGTTGTCGATGGATAGGATTAATGATAGAAAATGAAAGAACAACAATTATTATTGAATCAGAAAGAATAAAATATTGATGGCTTGATTTCTATTTTTGAAAATAAAAAATAAAAAATTATTTGGATTTAAATTTTTTAAAAATATTCTATTTCTATTTTTAAAAACAAAAAATAAAAATATCTCAAAACAGTTTTTCATTTTCATTTTATTTTTAAAGATCACTTGTACTCCGTTTGACTATTATAAACTATCTTCAATTATGATCAACCACTATCATAGGAACAAAACTTGAATGAGCATCGTTTTTTTTTTAAAAAAAAACAAAAAGGAGCAAGTTGGGAGTAGTTGGAAAATAATTAAGATTCAACCCACACCTTCAAATAGAGGAAACTTTGGGATATGCTACACTAGGCTACAAGGCTATTGCATCTTGTAAACATATTCAATATAGATATGTCTTAATTTTTATACTATTCACCATGCACAACAGGATAGATAACAAAACAAAACAAAAATCCAAGCCCTTTATTGTATTGTCGTGAATGTTTTTTTTTTTTTTTTGATAGGGTGTTATTATGAATGTTAATCATCTAATTAAAATGTTACCTTACATGGCGCAAGGGTATAGAGGTATAGTGAAATGGGTCCCAATATAATTTATGAAACCCAACATGTCGTCAAAATTAGTGCCCATCATCTCTTTATTTCTTTTCCAATATAATCAACCTAAAGTCGTTTCAATGGATTCTAGTAGGACACCTATATTATATTAGCACTAAGTTTTGGAGTGGCGAGGAATGCTGAGTCTTGGACGGCCTGTGAGCTGAATTCTTACAGTACTTTTGGCCACGTGTGGATGAAACTAAGTTCTACAAATTCCATCTCAAAATGCTTATTAAATGTTGCATTTGATGAGAATCAGTATAACCTTGAAGAATTTGAAACTCTTGACCAATAATCTAAGGAACCTCTTCCCTAAAAGAAGGGTTAGGTTCTCACACTTGTCATGTAACATCTTCAATTTGATAGACAATAAATACCTTATTTTAAATAAAACTTGCCAAGTTAACAAACAATGGGATCTTATAAATTAGACTACTGAGGCTTTCAAGCGTACAAACCATTTCAAAATTAATTTCAAAATCAAATAGGTGAAAAATATTTTGGATTAGTCGATAATTCAACGAAAACACTTTTAAAATAATTATAGAAGATCCAAAATATGATATTTTTAAAAATGTTAAAAACCAATAGAAATAATAGATTTAATATGTAGCCTTAAGCCTTGGCAATAAACAAAGTACATTGGACATGTGCAATACAAGACCATTGAGCCATTGCTTAACTATTCAATGTCTTCTTTTGTACTCTACCGGAACTCTCGCCCAAAATGATAAGAGGTAACATATGAGAACAAATGTCTCAATAACAGATGGATAGTCTAACCTATACTAGCAAACCAGTGCAAACTTATTTCACAACCCATATATATATAAGTACTTTCGTAATTTAACTTCATAAACTAATTTCACAATCATGAAAATGCAATTTTCACCACAAAGGAGAAAGATTACTCATTTAAAGCAATCAAACAAGTGATACAAACCCTAACCCATCCTTATGGCCTACCCTATCCACCATATGTCACTAGCTAAAGCTAAATTGAGGATATACCTACCAAAATGTATTGCCTACAAAGCTAGACCCTCTAGGTGCCCTATTTCTCACAATTTCAAACAAATGAAAGGGGCCTCATAGAGAACCACCCACTATGCACCAAGTGGAGGCGTACACTTGGCTTTAATAATAATAATAATAATAATCATCATCATCATCATCATCTATCACATCACCATAACCCACAATATTCACCTTTATGCTCCCTAGCTACAAGTGCATCACATGCACAAAGTTCAAAAACACAATCATTTCAAACAAATGAAAGGGGCCCTCATAGAGAACCATACTATGCACCAAGTGGAGGCGTACCACTTGGCTTTAATAATAATAATAATATCATAATCAAATCATCATCATCATCTATCACATTCACCATAAACCCACAATATTCACCTTTATGCTCCCTAGCACAAGTGCATCACATGCACAAAGTTTCCAAACACACAATCATGCTTGAAAAAGAACAAAACATATTTCTTATACAATTTTGAATATTTCACCAAGCATGGTTGAAAGAATTTGAGTAATCATATACAACCATTTCTTATCAAATTTCAATCCAAAACACCAACATGCTTGAAAAGAATAAAAATAATATATAATTATCAGGAAAATACACAAGCATGCTAGAATTTAGGTTTAAACGTATATTCCACTTCTGACCCAAGCAACTAAACAAACCTTGAGTGGGCACAACCATTCCCCAATACAATTCATACATTGACTACAGTAACAAAAATCAAGAGCTTCTTAGTTACCTCTTCTCCAAGTTAAAACTACACTTGCAAGAACACGCTTCACACCAACTCAAATGTTACTTTGCAAAAATTTATAATAATAAATATATTTATTAATTCATCTCTAGTTTATTTCATCTATACAATTAACTCTCATAGTTCCCAACGTTGCTCATCAAAATCCCTAACTATTCTATCACTTCACTGAAATTAATTTCCATAAATCTTGGTCCTTTAAAAATGCTACTTTTTAAATATATATATATATATATAATATAATTTTTTTATATATCTATTAATTCATATACATAATTTTTTTAGTAAATACATAATTAATTTATACAATAACTTTATTCATATAATTATAAAAAATAAATAATTAATTTTAAATTATATAAAAACTATGATAAATTTTAGCAATGTCATAAAAATGAAAGACAAAGAAAAAAATTAAATATTGTTAATAAGATATTTATGATAAAATAGTTATTTAAAAGAATATATAAAAAAATTTAATAATTATATATTTTAAAAATAATATTAATTAATAAAAAATTTAATATATATGAGAGAGGTGGCATTTTATTACTTAAAACGCCATCTCTCTCATTTAAATATTTTTAATAAATAATTTTTGAATGAATAAGTATAAAAATATATATCATTAAATAAAATAATTGAAACAATTAGCCACCTATAAATAACTAAATATTTATTACATATTATATTTATTATAAAATACTTATAAAAAAAATAAATCCACGAATAAAATAAATAAATATTAAATAAAAATAAATTAAACTTTAGGTGGCGCTTCTTCATGCAGGAAACGCCACCTAAAATTAATTGATTAAAATATTTGTGAACAATATTTATTTAATATTATATTATTGCTAATAAATAAGTAAAACATAACTGAAAAAAATAAGGCGGCATTTCTACCAAAGAAACGTCACCTAATATTAATAAAATAAAATAATTTTTAAATATGATATTTATGATAAAATAGTTATTGAAATAATTTATAAAATTTCATAAAATAAATAAAAATTATTAGGTGGCGTTTCAATAAGTATGAAACGCCATCTATGATTTATGAACATTTGCTTAAATACCATATTCATTATAAAATATAAAATATTTATCAAAAAATAAATTTACAGTAAGATAGTTAACTATAAAAAATTAATTGAAATCACAGAGGAAAGAAATAAAATATTTATTAAATATTATACTTATTATAAAATAGTAATTAAAAAAATATATCTTCAAAATAACTAACTAAAAGATAAAAAAAATAAAAATTCTTAGGCGGCGTCCCCTAAGGCGTTTCCTGTTTAAGAAACGCCACCAACAATTATTTAAATAGAATATTTATTAAATATTATATTTACTAGAAAACTATTATTTAAATGATATATATTTATATAAATTAGTTAGGTGGCGTTTTCACTGAAGAAACGCCACCATTAATTAAAATATGAATTAAATATCACATATATTAAAAAATAATTAAAAATAGATAAATATTTAAATCAGATAAATAAAAATTATCAGGTGGTGTTTTCTTAAGAAGAAATCAAAAGTTAAGATTAGTTAAATAAATTATTTTTTAAATATTATATTTATTATGAAATAAATGTTGAAAAAATATATTTGTAATTTCATATTTTTAGTTTTAAATTGTTGTGATTTATTAATAATGATTATTAATTAACTACTTAATTTGTATTATAATATGTTCTAAAATTAATGATAAATTTTAAGAATTATTATAATAATTGTATTAATAAGTGTAGTAATAATAATTATAATTGTCACAATGAATAAAATTATTTTTTGTAATATTATCATAATTATTAGGTGACGTTTCATTTTGAAACGTCACAAAATTATTTAGTAACTAAAATTGTGGCATTTCATAAAGAAAACGCCACTTCATGTTATTTAAAAAAAAACTGTAAATAAAAAATAATTGATAAGCACCACCTAATATATTTCAATTTTCATTTTAATAGTGTTTCATTTTTAATTGTTATAAAATGTATGCTACCAAATTTTATTTTTGTAATACTGGTGTGTGCAATAATTTCTACTTGTATTAATTATTAGAAACACACACATTGTTTGTGCTTCCTTTTGTTTTTTTTTTTTCTTGATTGTTTATAGGAATCCTTTTATTGAAAGCAATCTTATTCGAGACATAGTTGAGTACTAAATGTAATCATCTTTTCTAGCTGGAATTCAAACATTAATTCAACATATTGTGAGAAATTAGCCCCTTTCATTCGACTCAATTTTCGTTGGTTGTCCGCACTCTCTTTAACAAATCCAAAAGTTGTAACAGTGGTTTTGCAACCACCCAATTTTTTTAAAATTCGTTTATTAATGCTCATTTATTTTAGGAGAGCTGAACCAAGATGAATTAAGCACATGCTATGAGAAAGTTAAGCAACTTTCATAAAACCTTTTTTGAAAATCTACCAAGTGCAAATCACATGTTGTAGAAAATGAATGGAAAAAAAATGGTCAACTAATGGTTATTTTTTGTAATTTTTGAAATCATTTTTTGGTGAACTAAAAGTCAAAGTTAATTTTTGTTAACTATAAGTCTAGGAGTATTTGGGATTTTAAACCCATTTTTGATACAACATTTCCCTTAAACATTTGAAAATAGAGTAGTCTGACCCCTACTATTAAAAAGGTTAACTTTGATTGCCAGTTGACTAGAAAATGAAAAAAAAATAACCTTAAAAATTAGTGAAAATAACCAAAAAAATTACTCACGAGGATCCAAAAAATTATAGAAAAGTACCAAGAAAATTTTATTGGCCCTTATTTGTCATTTAATTTTCTAATCAACTGACGATTAGAGTTAACATTTATTGATTGTAGAGGCTAGGTTGCTCCATTATCAAAAGTAAAAGGGGAACATTATATTACATCAAAAATGAATTTATGATCCTAGATGATTCTAGACCTATAGTTTAAGGGCTAATTTACTCTTTTACCCTTTGTAATTTAAGGGGACCTAATCGATATTAACTTTCTTATAGAGTCCTTTAATATAATTTTTGAGTCAACTAATAGTGGAACTTAACCTATTTAATGATGAGAGCAAAATTGCATTGTTGTCAAATGTTGAAGGATGATATTACACCACAAAAAATGTAAAATACCATATGAATAGTTGAAAGACAAAAATGCCTTTAATCCTAAATTCTAGTGTGCTTCAATACATACATGTCAATTCAACTCTTGAAAGAGACTGGAACATGAAAAATGGATATATCCAAATCGTAGAGAGAGTACAGAAACAATCCGAAACTTGCTTTAGCTAACATCAAATAAGGGAAAGACAAAGCCTACTACATATTATGATACACATTTCATCCAAATAATTATAGCTGAACTTTTGGCCCAAAAACAATTATAGCTTAACTAGTTCAAGGAAGAAAACCTGATGCATGGTCTCAGATGGTGGAAATGATCGTGGGCTTATATATAGTTGAAGAGAGCAATCAGAAGGCAACACCAGGCCCACCCAACTTTTCTTCAATCACTTTGGACAATGTCTCTTCCATCCAAGGGCTAAAATGATTCACCCAATCTCCTACTTCACCTTTCCTAAAGAAGTCTTTTTATCATGTAACTGCAAATATTTTCCTGTCTTGTTTGCCTCCAAATCCTTCATCTTCTCAAAGCAGCAAAGTTTAATTATATCCTCAATAACACCGTTGCCTTCCTCCTCCGAGTTAAATGGGCAATTCAAGAACTCAGCCACTCTTTTCAAGTGAAACTTGATATCTCCTTTCAAATCCTCGTACTTTAAAAACAGAACCTTGTTTGGCGTCTCTTTGCTTACCTTCCAATGACCCAAAATATTTGCCCAAATGGACCAAACTCGTGCAACCCTTTGGAATATCTATTGAAGGCTTCTTCACATGATAGTTTAGGAAACGATGGTGGTAAAACATTGTTCATGAAGCATCAAAAAGACACAGAAGTGTCAATTGGGTTACAACAAATATAGATTATCTTGCATTTGCACTTGGTAATTGAATCAGGCAATGAATGAAATGGAACATGGGTACCAAAAAGTCATGGTTCAGGCGTGTTGGAGAGGTCTGGAAATTGGTTATTTTTATAAAGGTTGAACTCAAAGAAAGGAACAAGGTCATGGGCAAAGGAGTTGAGCAAAGGATGGTTATTATTCTTTGCTGGAGAACAATTTTTGCGATTCACAATGGCAAAAGTAAGGGCCTTAAACCAAGTAGTGCCAGACTTTGGTGCGGAAGCTATAATAATATCACTGTCTTTTGCTTGGAAGTGTTTTTGAAAAGATATCATACCTTGAATTAGAGCTGGTCCACCAAATCTGTTGGTAGAGATAAATGTATGGCAAAAACCAACCCTTCTCCCTGGGAAGAGAATGAAGCAGTTGCTTACATTCTTGGCTAAGCTGTTCATGTTCTTCATCATAAGCTTCGTTCTCAAACTCAATATTTGAGTGGCTTTTTGTTATGGATGTGGCGCGAGTTTCAGCCATTGAAATTCTGACATAGTTAAGTAACTTTTAATTATTTATCGGAGTTGGGATATATACTCATCACTACGGTTGATAGATTGGGCCAAGTGAGAGCAAAAGCCCAGCTAGGGTTAAATAATTATTTATTTAATTAAATAATTAGTAGTGGTTACCAGAAGAGGGAGCACTTATATAACGACCTAAATCCCTATTACGATATATGGGAGGAGGTTCAGCATTTTCAGAATATACGGCATAAGGACTCTCATCTGCATCTCTCATCTTTCTCTTAGTGCATCTACTATATATGAAACTCTGTTCGAGGTTCATGACTTTAATTGGGTTCCCATGCGAGGTTGAAGAGAGGTTTATCGTCCCGGGATGTATGTTTAAACATGTTTATTAGAGATACACAATCTTGGTAATTTTTAGTATTATATTTCTCTACATAACTATTCATGAAAAATTTTTAATTTATAATAAGGAAACGACTTTTTTAAAAAATCATCTCTATTTTAAAAATAATCCAACATCCTGATCATCATGTAGCAGTACGGACTATGATCTCCTTTTCTTTGTTTGCTAATATGTAGTACCTCACTTTCCACGTAGGTTGCCTCGTCTTTTTGCTCCTCACTTTGGGCATGGCTGGATCACTGCGGTATGACTCTGAACTATTTCACATACTCAGTGATAGGTCCTTTTTTTGTGACTGCTTATTCTAATAATCACAATATATAATTAGTGTTCAATCTTTGCTATAGATAACAAAAGGGAGAATGCCAGGTTAATTTTTTGAAAAAAAATTAAATATCAATTTAAATAATTATAATTTTTGGAGTTGTGATTGAAAATAATCAATCATTTAAAATTTAAATGCAGCCCTCAATTTAGAATTTAAATTGATATTTGCAACTATCTAAATCAATATTTGACAACTCATTTTTTAGAATATTTTTGTGATCTACTGTTATTAATTTTTTATTTTGGTATTTTACTGTCCTTCTCCCAATAACGGAAACTTGTGAGCTGTTTTCTTATGCCAATCTACTTTCTCTGTCTCTGGCTTGACCAATAGCAAATATATATGCCTCTGCATCTCATGCTTAATGTTCCCAATAATTATTATACAAATCCTCATGTTATGATTATTGGAGACTCATGGGTTACTTAAATTTCAAGGACCCATACATGTTACATACCTCACTTATAACTTGTTCATTATGCAATTAGAAGTGAAAGAGTACAGGACTAGCCAGTGTTAATTTGAAGCCCCTCAAGATTGAAAATTCATTTATCTTAGTTACACACCCTTTGGTTACTATTCATTTGATAACTTCTAATTTTTCAATAAACGTTGAAAAATTATAACTAAATCAAAAAAAACTATATGATGGTTCTCTAAATATCTATTGAAAGTTCTTGAAGTCCTTTGCATAATAAAAAATTACTCTTAGCCTTTACTCGTCCCAAACAGTACATGTATTGTTTTTCTAACAAAATTCATAACGTGAGTCTTTCACATTCAACTTACGTGGTATGGGACTTGTTGGAAAGCTCTGTGTTTAATTCTCATGATAATTGTACATTGTTTACTATATATTGTACAGTGAACCTAAACTGCACAGACTTGATCATGCATAATTAATAAAATCCTGGTTTCATTTCTATTCTGCAAATCCAAAATTAATAAAAATACATTAACATAAATTTTTAATTTTAACTTAAATTTTTGGGTTATTACATTCTATGTTCCCCTTAATTATTTATTAATGGACATAGCAAATGAATAATTGTAAAAGAATGTCATCTTAGATGGAATCAAGGGAGAGATAGAGATCCACGAGATAGGTCCTAATTTTACGAAACACTGACAAAGCATTAAAATTAAATAGTGCCCATCATTTTCTCTCAATTTTTTCTCAATTCACCTAAAATCACTTTACTGGATTTTAGCGCGTCAATTATATATAGTAGGTTTCATTGTTATTTTGCTTTCGCATCTCTCTACTTTATCTCTGTGCACTGCATAACCACCAGCACATGCCTTTGCATCACATGCTCAATGTTCCCAAATAAGGGACATATACTTTTGTTGTGATTGTTAATTTAAAACAATCCTAATTCACTAGCTAAGTGACTCTTCAAATATTCAATACGAAAAAAAAAACACTATAAAGTTCAATAATAGAAGTTAATCAAAACCGCTGCAAAGTATTGTTCTTGTACCGGTTCTTTTTCTCAAACAATTACTAATTGGTAAGTTTTTGACCCGAACCACGTGTCAACGATAATTGTAGTAGAGGAAACAGGGAGTCAACTTAATGCATATTGGAATCAACTTATACACTCAAAAATGTTCGAGATGTCCAATAAACAATGTACTTGGAGTCATCAAGATAAGAATTGAAAGCACAAAATATTGAGATGCTTGAACGTTAAGGTGCACAACGATTAATATGGAAATACCGGGACGTTGGTGACTAATCTATCCGTGAAATGAAAGAATATTATATGCCATTTTGAAGACGAATGCAAGTTCAATGCGTATATTTTCCATAAGCTGTCATGATTATAAGACTATTCCTCTAATAAAAGACTATTCCTCTTACTGAGTGTGTGAGAATTTTTAATTTATACTCAAAGTACTCTCTTAGTATAAACCTAATTTCTAATATATATGACAATTTTGATTATATATGTTGGCAAATATGTCCTCTATTCGAATTCAGAAGCTTTCATTGATTTCTCGCTAAAACGAGTTAGCGATTTCGCTTCCACACTCAATGTTTATTTCCCAAAAAAAAAAAAAAAGATAGATCCTTCTGTGACTGGAGAAGTTAATTGTTTCAAGAATCAGCTGCTAAGATGCCATAAAATAATGGAACCATGTGACCCAAGTTCTTAAGCCTATCATTTTTAATTATCATATTCATATTCAATATTGGACACGTTTGCATTTTTATACTATATGGATGTACAATACTATATCATGAATGTTCATCTTCTAAAATGTTATAACTAGGTGGCAGAAGGAGAGAGATAGGGATAATGAGATGGGTTCGTATTTCTAGATGCTCAACATATCAAAAGTAGTGCCCGTTATTAGGCTTCCTTGTCATTTTGCCTTTGCATATCTCTACTTTATCTTTGTACATGACTTAACCACCAGCATATGCCTCTGCATCACATGCTCAATGTTCCCAGAAATAACCAGATATTCCTGTTGTGATTGTGACTGCATATTATTACTTTCAAATATTGTGAAGTGACTAGCTAAAATTATTGGAGACTTGCCCTAAAAAATTATAGAAAATGACGCGTTTGGCTTGGTTTTTGGGATTTGAGTAAGAGTGTCATGCCTCTTAGGGGTTTGCGAATTGTGCCAGAGGAGCATGTCCTTAAAAATGTGAGTTAGGTCAAATGATTGTGTGGTTCCCAAAGTCTTTTATCATAATTTTCTTAGAATGCCAAGGGCATGTGAGAAATTAGAAGTATGTCAAGTGACATGCAGATTTTTAATTGTATTACTAGTGCATTAATACAACTAGTGTTCCATGGAAACAAAGAGAAAAAAGGATGAATACAAACTAGCCTAAGAAGTTAAGCTTGCATAGGTGATGCAATCTGCACTAGGCGAACAAAGTGATGCAAGGTTTGTGTTTGTGTTTGTGTTTGTGTTAGGCAGGTTTGATAGATTTAGCAAGGTGTCAAGAGATCTTCAATTATGCACTTATTGTTTATTTATAGGAAATCGGTAATGACATGCTCCTTTAAATTTACACACAAATTATATATCATTATCTTCAATTAATTTCTTAGTAGATTAAGGCTTATGGAACGAGAGTCTATCTCATACTCTATGCTGGTCACACCCTCAGTATTTGGGTGTGACAGATGGTATTAGAGCCTAGGTTTCTATGGCCACATGGAGTAAGGATTCTTCTTTGAAGTCACAATTATTATTGTGAACCTTGGCATAATAATAATTTAGGCTACATTGAAGGCCTTTTAGGATGCCCTAAAGAGTCATTCCTTTTCTTATTTATCATGCTTCCTATATACTTACTACATCTCGAATTAAATGAGTTATATTTCCTTGTATAGTGAGATTTTTGCCTAGGCATTGTCCTTTTTGTAGAAGTTCTAGCATCAATAGATCATCTGATAGTTCTTTTACTCCACACAATGCATTACCCCTTAATGGTCAAGGGTAGGATCATTGGCATAATTAGGAGATTTTATTTGAGATTGAGCCTTTGAACCCCAAACATCTTAAGTGTGTTTTGTTATCTACGCATAATACAGGAGAGAGAACTTATAGTGATGTTAGAAAAAAGATAGCTTTAGTGAAGTTGATTGATTTTTATCAAGTTTAATCCTTCTACTTTCTCTACAACTATTGAGAAGGAACACCTAATAATGTTTCTTGAGGGCATTAAGAAGAAATACCAAATCCTAAAATGCTCGAATCTTATGTCTCTTCCTTTGTTAATGCTCTAATTCTTAGATATAGTTTCAAAATCCTAGATCCTAGCAAAGCATCCTTGAACTAGCTAAGTTATTTTAGGCCTTTATGTGTTATTTATGGAAATTTTTATTTTAGACCTTGTCATAAGACATCTAGTGCTTGTTATAAGTACGGACAAGTTAGTTATTTGAGAAGAAACGGTCCTCTTTTTCAATCAGAGTCTAGTTAGAGATCTATTCAACCACCTCCCTACTCAGCTTCTTTTGTTAGAGTCCTTTCTATTTTTGTTGATAAGGGTATGCCAAGAAAGACATTATCAAAGCGAGGATAATCTTTAGGACAAGGACAAGCACACGTTTATACTATGATTCGATAAGATGTTTAAGTTTCAAATGATGTAACCCACCAAGCTTTATAATCCTTTCTTGATTGCTACCCTAATGGGAGAAGCTCTTAGTTTCACAGGGATACAAGTCATGTAAAGTATTACTTGAGAGTAGAGTAACGCTAGTTGATTTGATTACATTAGATGTGATTGATTTTGTTGTAATTTTGGGCATGGATTGGTTAGCTTCTTGTCATGTCACTATTTATTGCCACTTGAAATTAGAGAAACTCTTTTAGGTACTCAAGAGTTTCTCTAATTTAATATTGATGTGATTTTAGGTACTCAACCAATTTCAATTCCTCCTTATCAAAACATCATTTATGATAAGAGAATTGAAGAGTTAGCTGTGGGGGCTAATGGATGAAGGATTTATTCACTTAGCATTTCTCCTTAAGAAGCACTCATTCTCTTTGTGAATAGGAAGAATAGGTCATTGAGACTCTATAGATTATCTGTAGCTTAATAAGGTAACTATAAATAATAAGTAATTGATGCATCACATTGATGATCTCTTTGATCAGTTGACAAGAGCTCAATATTTTTTGAAGATTGACTTATGTTCATGTTATCTTCAGTTGAAAATTAAGAAAGAAAGGTATATAAAAACAAACAAACAACATCTAGAACTTGGTATGGTCTTTATGAATATTTAGTAATGTCATTTGAGTTGACAAATGCTCCAGTTATATTCATGGACTTGATGAATCAAGTATTTTGACCATTCCAAGAAATTTTTGTAATTGTTTTCATTGGTGATATTTTGATGGGCTCAAAGAGTTTGGAGGAGCATGAAGAATACTTGCTGTTAGTATTCTAGGCATTGAGAGAGCAACAACTTTATGCCAAGTTTTTCCAAATGTAATTTTTGACTTGATCAAGTTATCTTCTCAGGTAACATTGTGTCTAAAGACAATAAATAGGTAGATCCATATAAAGTTAAAGCAATTTAGAATTGGCCACAACCTACTACAGTTATAGAGATCCTGAATTTCCTAAGCTTGACTAGTTATTATTGTTATTTTTTAAAAGACTTTTCAAGCATAGCTGCATCATTAACTAAACTGACTCAGAAAAATGTGAAATTTGATTAGAGTAATGAGTGTAAGGTAAGCTTTTAGAAGCTGAAAGACTATTTAACTTTTGTGCCAATCCTAAGCCTACCATCAGGGACTAGGGGATATGCAATTTGTTATGATGTTTCTCAGGTTGGTCTTAGTTGTGTCCTAATACAATGTGAAAAAGTGATTGCTTATGTTTCTAAGAAACTTAAAATACATAAACAAAAATTGCCCAACTCATGACTTAGAAATGATAGCAATCATTTTTCTTTTGAAGATCTAGTAACATTATTTGTATGGTAGGACATGTGAAATTTTCAAAGATCTTAAGAGTTTTAAATACATTTTCAAGCAAAAAGATCTTCATCTTAGGCAAAGGAGATGGATGGAATTGCTTAAAGATTACAATTGCACAATTCAGTATCACCCTGGCAAGGTAAATGTAGTGGCTGATGCTTTAAGTTGAAAATCTCACTAGTACAAAATAGCCTTTTTACATGCCCATATTTATTCGGTTCATGCACAAACGGTATAAAAATAGGAGGCGATGGCATTTTTGTAAATAAATAAGTGATTGTGATGATATCTACACCGGTTCCTTTCTTAACTAGTGTAGATATTAATATTTACATCATTTATAACACATGATCGATGTATATAATATATTCTAATTTTTTTTGAAAATTAATTTTTAACATATCTACACTAGTTATTACTTATAACTGGTGTAATTATATATTTTAATTTTTTTAAAAAATTATTTTTAATATATCCACCAATTATTAAGTGTAACTGGTGTAGTTAAGGGCAAAAACCCTAACCATTCCTTCCAATTTACTCTCTCGACTCACCCAGTTAGCCTTTCCTCTCTTGACTCTCCTCTTGTTGCTGCTCAAATGCTTGATCTAATACTCCCCAAGGTCCATTCTTGTCGTCGCTCTATTTGCTTTCCGCCGCTACTTGATTTAATTCTCCCTGAAGGTTGTTCTCATCGTCACACCGTTTTCCTCTTGCTGCTACTCGATTTGATTCTCCCTAAGGTTTGTTCTCAATGTCACAACTCAGGTAAGCCCATTGATGTCTCTCATTCTCTAGGTTCTCATTTGAAATTTTCATTTAATGATATTAATCATTATTGGGAATGCCGATTTCAGGTGATAGCTAGATTCAATATATCAGTTACACAATCTATATTATTAACTTGGTTGTCATCTTTTGAAACTTCTTTAGTTATTTGGGTTGTTAATTTCTGTGGCCCAAAAATAATCTCAATTCATGGCTATATCTTGCTTATGAACCTGATACTTGTTCCTCTACTGATCTCATCACTTTCTTTTCCTTTTTAATTGGATTTATTTTTGCCTTTAGTGATTTAATTAACCTAGCACCTTTGTGTATTGTAGCACGAGAAGTTCCAAGGCATTATAGGCCTCTTGGTAATGACTGAGAATCTAAGAGGATGGCCTTCTGTTGTTAACAAGATCTTGATCAGTTTCGTTAATTGTATTTTCTGATATGATCATACTCTGCATTAAGTTCATGTGGGGACTCACCACTGTGCCAATAGATAATTTGCTTGTCAAATTTTTGGCTTCAACAAAATAACTTATTTTATTTTAAAGTTGAACTCCTGAGATGACATGTACAACTATCTTTACTAGAACAGGGCAACAAAGTTTTAGTATTAGTTAATCTCTTTACTCTTTGGTGTCTCCACTTTCTTTAACTTTAGATCTTAGTTTTGTTTCTCCTCTTTCTTCATATGTCTATTTAGCGTGGTCCGTTTTGCTATTTTTTTGGAGCTAGATAAGGACGTGCAAGCACCATAATCACCCTTACTTTACTTCCATGTTAAATGCTAGACGCACTACTAAGTCTAATATTTCAACTTTTCAGGATCCAGTCAACCAAGAAGTTTAGATTATGACATAGATCCAATAAGCCATTTACCATAACACATTTCTCATGTTAATCTTCAGTCTTAATGTGCCTTTGCTAGATATCATTTTTCATATTTTGTGTTTAGGATTTTTTAAATGTGAATAACTTTTTTTCTCTTGGCCATAAATGGTACTTATATTTATTTCAATCTATTTTCTTATAATTAATATATTGTTACCAGCCTGTTAATAGCCCTTAATTGTTGTTCTAGTCAATTATTAGTAATATTTCTTTTTACCAGCGATTGATACTTTGTTTATAAGGCTATTGGTTTACTTTGTTAACTTAGTTAGTAGTGATTTATTGCATTGAGTGCTATATAGACAATGAACTCCAAGATGTGTCACAATCCAAAAATAAAAGGTGACCGGCACAGGATGTGCGTATAAAAGTTAAAACCCATATCCTATTAATAATAATTAAAACCCTTAATTCAAGAAACTTACAATTTAATACTTTAAACTCATTAATAATAAGATTAGAAATTTTTACCATGCTTTTCACTACACAGAACGAATCATATACTCTTTTAAAAGTTCTACAAAAAAAAACTCTCAAATATTTCTACAACAACAAATTTATAACAATTCAACAACAAGGAGCTCAGCTCCTTAGCAACAAACAATCAACGCCTACAATAGATCAAAATTTTATTTATAATCAATAAAGAGAACTTGAAGTAGACTACAAAATAATACTTAAGCTCACATTTAGATCAAATTAATATTTGATCAAAGAAATTCTTCTACTTTAGTTCAGCAATAAAGCTCCTAATGATCAACAGATGATATGGGTCCAGCTATTATCTTAGGCCAAAATATTTTTCAGTAAATAGCATCCCAAAAATAAAATTTTAAAAAGTAAAATACTAAACTCAAACAACTATGCAAAATAATTAAAAAAATGATAATTCAATATAGTAAACTTAATAAATTTGTAATTTTTAATCATAACCATAAAATGAGAGTGAACTAAAGTTGCTTTATTCTATCTTGGTTAAAGAAAACCAATTATCCATATGTGAATCAAAGTAATACACTTATTAACTGAAAGCATTGAAAATTCAAATACCTAAGGTAATTAAAAATTTAGAATTTTGAGGACCTAATAGAATAAGTAACAAACGTGGACACATAGTCCACAAAGATAAATAACTAGACGCGGCTTATGCCATGAAACAGACATGGACACACAGTCCACTAAAGTAAATAACCAGATGTGGACAAAGCCACGAAATAGACGTGGACACACAGTCCACGAGGGTAACTAATCAGATGTGGTTGATGCCATGAAACAGACGCAAGTACAAGGCTTACGAATAACAGATGTGAGAATAGAGCTCACAAAAATTAAACTAGCTAGTCATTGACCATGGCACGTCAAGGGCTAATAGAATTACCGTTAGCAATAGTGTTATACTTAAAGTCCTTTAAAAATCACTTTTCAAACTTGCGAGAAGAATAGTCATTTATGAAATACAATTTGTATTTTCAATATCGGGCTTGCATGAATCATTTCAAACCTCAACTCAATATCCATCAAAAATAAAATTTCATAAATAATGTACATTATAGCATTTATTAAATATAAAAAATATTCAACGTAAATAAAAATAATATCATAAATCTTGAAAATACAACTCATGAATAAAATTCGTGTACATACCACATCTTAGTTATCCTTTGCAATTGGTTGTGTCTTCTCACGATAAAATAATTTCATTGACAAAATACCCAACTATCATAGTAATTAAAAAAATGATCTACTTGAAAATAAATATTTCAGTAAAAGATTGTAATAAGTAAATTAATTGGATATCATTCACTTAACTGAAATATTTCCCAATAACCATCATTTAAATTTACTATGCTTCTTGTCACAATTACTATAATTTAAAAAAATTTACATGATCAAGCAAAACTATTCTAATAAACATTTCATCAAACACATCATGACCATGAATTCTTAAACTAACACCAAACTCCCTGTCAGCTTCCATTTCCAAAAATGTTTGAACAGAAATATTTAAATAAATCAACCTCTCAAGTTTTCTTCTTTCGATTGATCAATTAGCCTTAACTCAAGAAAATTCAATCCTCATCTCCCACATTTTTGAAGTAATAAAAGAGGTAGGAGAAGTGCACAGTGAAGAACAGGGGAAGGAAAGTTTGACAGCAACACCACACGAAAACAGAAGAAGAGTTCATAACCTCACCGGAACTGTTGGCAGTGGTGACGAACGGCGACTTCAACAATGATGGCGTCGGATGAACAAGCTGGATGCTGACGAGGTTGAGTGATTTGTGACATGAAACAGGGGAGAGGAAGCACTCACGAGCTGGATTCCTACTAGGATGGAAGAAGCTGCAGCATTGCCCACGCCGTCGACAGTAATCGGGACGAATGCCGGAAAAATAAGGGGAGAGAAGACCAATCTCCTTGGCTCTTCGAACACTTTAATTTCAGAAGGAGGAGGAGAAGAGAATGGCGGTGCGTGAATGCGTTTTTCAGATTTCTAATCTGCTCTCCTTTATTTATTTGTTTCTTTTTACAAAAGACCAAAATGGTAATTTGGGGCTGAAATAAAATTATACAAATGCAAGATAATCTGTATATGTCGTAACCCATTTGATAATTGTGTCATTTTGGCATTTTTCCAACAAAGTCAAAGCATCATCTTTACCCAAATTATCTTGGGAGGAAGCATTTGACAGGTACTCAAAGGGGATCAATGAGTTTGGCCTACTTTGGACAAACATACTGGGTTATTGGTGGGAAAACAAATTGTCACCAAACAAGATTTTGTGTTTAAGGTATGAGGATTTGAAAGGAGATATCAAATTCTACTTGAAAACAGTAGCTGTGTTCTTGGATTGCCCATTCAATGCAGAGGAGGAAAGGGATGGTGTTATTGAAAACATAATTGAGCTGTGCAGCTTTCAGAAGATGAAGGACTTGGAAGTCAACAAGACTGGAAAAAGGACGCCATTGGTTGAAAACAAGGACTTCTTTAGGAAAGGTGAAGTAGGTGATTGGGTTAATCATTTTTCCTCTTGGATGACCGAGAAATTGTCCAAAGTGATGGAACAGAAATTAGATGGTTCTGGGCTGTCCTTTCAATGTTAGATATCTTAATCTAGCAATATATAGTTCTGGACCATGTTCAGTTTTATAACGTTGTGTTCCCTTTTCCTACTTTAACATTTGTCAGCTTCGTAATTGCATCTCCTTCAGTTAAAAAGCATTATGGAAGCTTCTCACCCAAATTTGCTTATTGCCAATGGTGTATTGAGAATCAAGAACGAAATTTGGCTTCTCTGGGCCTTTACTATACATCCTTGCCGCAGTATTTTGTTTCTTATTTTTTTTATAACCAAAATTTGTATATCATAATTAAAATAGACTTTAGGTATGCGAAGTCATGTAATTGTGCAGTGTTTATTTTTTATTGTTTAATTTCTATCTCGTTGAATAATTGCATAACTATATTGAGATCCAGATTTTATTTAAACTCAGAATATATTTGAAATTTCTAAATTCAAAGCCAATTATGAAGAAATATTATTAATTAATTGTCAATTAATTAAATTAGGTAGGATATAAAAGAGAGGTTTAGCGAGTCTCGCCAAACTGAAAATTCCAACAGAAGTAATATAATTTATGACTGTTTCATTTATCATTAGCAAGAAGGCAAAATAATATTAATGGTGATATATTCTCTCCAGTCCTAATTATTGGACAAACTTAACCATCTTCATGGTTGTTCAGAAATAGTATCTTTAAGTTTGTTTAAAAATATGTTACTTTCCAATTTTGTAATTTTGCCAGTTTTACATTACGCAATAGTTTTCTCATGTTAAATAAGATCTGTTACATAAAATGACAGCTAAAAAATTACTTTTAGCTGTTGCCTATTCTTATTATAAGCAACATTATTGTACTTGCTGCAAAGTGAATTGCGGCCGCATGTTAAAAATGATGTCGTAACCGTAATAAAATGCTGTCAAGGAATTCAAAGTGTTCACCAACAATTTTATGCAATTATCAATAAAAACACCCAATTCCCATTAACGGAATGATAGCCTCAATAAATGAACAAGAGGGTAAAATTGGAAATCAAATTAACTACTCCAACTTTGCCCTATGTTAAAGATCAAGAAGAGTTTTGAATTGGCTAATTGAGAGATGTGTGGAGGAAACTAGATTCCAGCCTTTTGATGGAATTTCATTTTAGGTGGGCTTTTCCTTTTTTTCTTTTTGGAGAATGACAGAAAAATACCTCTAAAATGTAAAAATGACAATTAGATACCTCAAAATGTGATAACTATTTTCTAATCCCCAGGTAATTGGCTGTCATTTTTTATTTGTGAAATGAAATGTTTGCCCCTGTAAAAAGATCCTCTATCTTAGTAAATCAGTGACTGCTTTATTTTGGGAAATAACTATTTTTCTTATGATAATGGCTAGAAAAGAATAACAAATAACAAGTTACTACTTTTTATTAATGATGTCCAACAACTAAAATTTTTTGCACAAAGCAACTTATAATTTGTTATTCTGTTCTAGTTATTTTCTTGGGAAAACAAGTCATTTGCCAAAAGACTGATTTTTATTTTTTGAATTTCATTGGAAAAAAAAATTGCACTAACAATTTGTAACTTGTTCGTCCGCTCTGGTCATTTCTCCAAGAAGAGTAATCAATTTCCAAAATAAAGTAGTAACTAATTTTTAGTTGTTAGACTTCAGAAGTGTAAAAAATAAAATAAAATTTGCATAGAGCAATCTCTAGTTCGCTTTTTCCTTCCAGACATTTCCTCAAGAAAAGTAGTTATTTACCAAAACTAAGTAGTCAATGATTTGCTAGGATAAAGGAACTTCTTTAAAGGGACAAATATGTCATTTGCCAAAACAAATGTCAAGCAAATCCTAAGGAGCTAAAAAATAATTATCACATTTCGTAGCATCTCATTGTCATTTGCATATTTTAAAAATATTTTTATGTTATTTTTCCTTTTTTTTTAATACAAAGGTGGTTTTTTACGTAATAATCGTTGTAGAGTAGGAATTCCTCCTCGATTTCCTTCACTCAAGCTCAGGTTTCATCACACCAAAAATACGAGTGAATATTATGTTCGCAAAATGGTAAAGAAAAGAAAAAGAAAAGAATAATGAAAGGGGTTAACGTAGAAATGACAAAAGTGAAAGTTATATTCTAAGAATATTCTCTTGAAAAGATACAAATTGTTTAAAAATGAAGATAACCACAAAATGCAAGACGGAAAGATTGGATTATTTAACGTAAGCTAAATTCTGTTTTTATTATGATGTAAGCAGCTTTTAGTGATATCTTTAAAAGCAAAAAAGAAAATGCAGGCCGGCAAATTAAAATAAGATTCGAGAAACCGATAACATTCCCTCCCAACCATTCATTTCTTATAAATAATGCAAACTCGTGGGCTAAATTCTCATGCCTATGTCTTAGCAGTTAGATTAACCTTATTAGCATTCCAATGGCCGAAAATACTGCCGAATCATTCACGGAAAGCCAATCAGGTATTGTTGAGTCCGAGAACGAGGCTTACGATGAAGAACATGAACAACTTATTGAAGAATGTAAGGAACTCTCTCTTCCAAGAAGGAAGGGTTGGGGCCACCCGTACATTTATCTCTACCAAGATATTTGGTATATACCTGCCCAAATCCAAGCCATAAGCTCTTTCCAGAAGCATTTCCAAGCAAAAGATAGTGATATTATTATAGCCTCTTTACCAAAATCTGGCACTACTTGGTTGAAAGCCCTCACTTTTGCCATTGTAAATCGTAAGGTTTTCTCTCCTTCACAACATAACCATCCCTTGCTCTTTTCCAATCCACATGAGCTTGTTCCTTTCTTTGAGTTCAACCATTATATAAACAATCAGATTCCTGATCTCTCCAGCATGTCTGAACCAAGACTTTTTAGTACCCATGTTCCATTTCATTCATTGCCCGACTCAATTACCAAAGGCAAATGTAAGATAATCTATATATGTCGAAGCCCATTTGACAACTTTGTATCATTTTGGAGTTTTGCAAACAAAGTTGCACCACCATCTTTACCTAAATTATCATGCGAGGAAGCATTTGAGAGGTACTTAAAGGGTTTCAATGCGTGCGGTCCGTTTTGGATACATATGTTGGGTTATTGGAGAGAAAGCAAAGAAACACCAAGCAAGATTATGTTTTTAAAATATGAGGATTTGAAAGGAGATATCAAATTCTACTTGAACAGAGTGGCTGAGTTCCTGGATTGCCCATTCAATTTTGAGGAGGAAAGCAATGGTTTTATTGAAAACATAATTGAGCTGTGTAGCTTTGAGAAGATGAAGGAATTGGAAGTGAACAAGACTGGAAAATTTTTGATGTTTGAAAAGAAGGACTTCTTTAGGAAAGGTGAAGTAGGTGATTGGGTTAATCATTTTTCACCTTCGATGGCAGAGAAATTGTCCAGAGTGATGGAAGAGAAGTTGGGTGGTTCTGGATTGTCCTTTTAATCAATTTTATTATTTGCAAATAATTTATATGGCACTATGCTTGTTCTCTCTTAGATTTCACTAGTGCATGGGTCATGACAAGTCATAAAATGTATGTAAAGTATCATTCCTATGGAAATTTGTATTAAAAATGCAATCAAGCCAAAGACTTTGCAATTTCAATTAAGTTGAGAAAAACACATTATTAGTTGGACAAAGTTGATTTTGCAAATTATATTAAAACTAGAAAATGAGGAAAACAAATTATTCTTACTCTTCAAGATTGAAATAGGACTTATGATTATTTATTCTATTTGTATTTGTCAATACTAAAATTATCTCTTTTCATAAATTCTTTTAATAAAATTGAGTATTAATATAATGCTATCAAAATACTTGAAGAAGCTCTCTCAAATCATGAATAAGTTTTAATTTAAACAAAATCTTATTTTAAGTTCCAAACTTACTGTGGCTATCCAAGGCTAACAATTATATCTTTATTTTACTAACAAAATTATCTATTCATTGTGCAAACTTTAAGTTCTTGCATTATTTTATTTAAGTTTTAAACTCAATTGACCCTCTCAAAAATCACTCAAATAAACACAATATTTAAATACTGGCCAATTACTTAAAAGCATTAAGATAATAGTAAAACAAACATTTATATACAATCAATCACAAAAAAAGAGGAGAAAACTAACATTAATCCACAAAAGGTGTCAAAATTATCATAGAGGAAAGTATTAAAAAAGGGGTTCAATCCCCCCCGCCGGGCGTTAAGTGGGAGGTTAACATCAATTAGTTGGAAGATGCTGGGCCCACATTAAATCTACGCGGCAAGCACATTTGGAGTGCGAAGCCAAACTAGGGTAACATAAGCCAAAAATGTAAGGACCAAGTCTTAAAAGCTCAAAATGCAAGCCTCAAAGGATACGCAGTGAAGAAACACATTTGGCCATCGATTTCAGTTTAACTCCAAACCAAAAAGCCATCACCTCGTCCATGTATCAACTTTTGCCCACGAACATCCAGAGCACAATTTACAGTCACTCAGGAACGTGGCTCAAAATGAAGCTTGGGGCATTTAATGTATCTTTTTTTAATGTCTCTTGTCATGTCTCAACTTTTTAATTTTTTTATTTTTTTTTATCATTAGATTTTACATAAAATAAAAAATATTTTGATATCTTGAAATCTCAAAATGATGAAAATTTATATTTTTTATTATTTTTTAAAGAAAAACATCACAATTACACTCTTTTGTTTTTGAAAATTATAAAAAAAAATATGAATGTTTACCATTTTGGAACTTGATGATATCAAATATGTATTATTTTATGTAAATAATGATATTAAAAAAAACAAAATTAAAAAATTGGACATTACAAAAGACGTTAGAGAAAAGCATAATAAATATCCTTCACCCTTTCCTTTGTTGATCATCGCCAGCGGACACACATAATATAGATCAAAATAATCCATGGATAAGCCTATACCTGAAGAACCTTATGACCATTGGACAGTGTTCGGTGGCAGACACAGAACACGTGGTGGAAAACAACTCAAGCAAATGCTAGATTGTTGCTCTGTGCGTGCGTGCGTGCGTGCGTGCGTGTGTGTGTGTGAGACTTTTGTCCGCGAACGAACATGAGAAGTAAGTCGCCACAGACGTTGACGCAGGAAAAGTGGTGGACGCAGAAAACTGAATAAAAGGTATTTTTTAATTCTTAAATACCAGAGTTGCATCAGCAAAATTAGATGAAGGGATGTGAAAACCTATAAGCAAAGCCCTGCGAACTCATCTAAGATCATCCAATCCTAGAAGGCACATAATATCTTTGGAGAACAATCAAGCTAGTTTGGGAGTTGAGTTTCCTCTCCTCCCTTTCTTTCAGTCTTTCTTAGTTTATGAATTGAGAATTTCCTACTATGATTTATCCTATCAGTTTCCAAGTCCCAGCCAGGGATAGGGATTGATTAGGACAAACTTTTGCTATATCAGTTTTGATTGATAGATTGTATGATTTGCCACCATATGATCTGTGTGTGGGATTACTCAATGAACTGTAAGGTGAAGTGAACCTAGACTTCGATAAATAAACATGACTAACCAAATTAAGAAAAAAATTGCTTAAGGTTTAATTAGATGTAGGGGTTTGGCAAAAGCGAATTCAATGTTAGCTAAATATGACTTAATTAACTAGAAGTTAATTAAGAACATAATCATAGTAATTGTCACTGTAATTGAACAGGAGTGTGTAAATGAGTTAGAGTTAATTGTGCTAATAATGTACATCAATCAATGGACAATCATTGTAATAAAATAGAGCAGATGCACCTCACAAGAAAGAGAGAGAAGAGAGTGAATAGAGAAGAGTATTCAACATAAAGGTGCATTATTTGCCTTTGAGACAGCTACCTCTATTTATAACGTTGATGGGCGGCACAAGTTACGAAATCATATCCACACAAACCCTACCCATTATGGTAGGATGATTGTGATATGATATAGCCTAATAATTACAATATCTTAATTAAATAAGATATTGTAATTCTGAGGGTATGATATACCTTAATAATTTTTTATTTTGGTTAAAACTAATTTAACCAAATAGTTAATTAAATGCTGATTAATCTAACATGATATCCAAAACTCGTCAACGGCAGATCCATAATTCAACAATTATTATGTATATATTTAACAATTTTAGAATGTTTAAAGACTGAAAAACTAATCATTTAGATGTTACATTTTGCCAAGCATATTGTCAAATATAAAGGTTATGTGAGTTACATTTTAAAATTTTGTGGACTTTGAGCCAAACATTCTTCATTGGAAAAAGTAGGTGTCGGCATCTTCCTTAAGCTCTGCATATACGCTGTCCGTGCATGGGACCGTGGGAGGCGAATCCAATGTTAAAAAATCACAATAACGTAAAAGTCAAAGATTTTGATGTCAAGTCGAAGAAATGAGATTGTAACTGGGCAAGTCTAACTAAAATGCGTTTTATTGTTGTTTAATCTTTGAGTTTATGCAGTGTCTGTTAATCATTCGAAGACACCAAACGCTATTATATATCACTTTGACATGTCCTTTAATTCAATTAAGCTTCTGAAATTGAGTACAATTTTACATTTAATTTCGTCAAGGCGGCGATTCCTTTTACAAGTTTTCAAGCCAGCCTGGGGGATTTAGCGCCCTGTATGTTTAACTTCTGAAATTCTGTATGTAATGTATCATCTCCAAGTTTTTTTTTTTAAAAAAAAAAGATCTGGTGCATGGGTTTGAATCAGCTACAAGAGCCATCATCACTTTCTTATAGGTAAGTAAAATTCTAATCAATATTTTAAAAACTAGACCAGATATCAAACCAAAAATGTCGGTGGTTCTCAGTTTTTATAATCTAACTAATTAGACCAATGATAAATTGGTGATATAAAAATTAAATATAATTAATATTAGATGAATAAATAAAATATATTTAAGAAAAACATTCATAATATATCTTCTATTATAGGATCAAACTAAGTAAACAGTCAAATATTTATTATATTTTGTATTATAGTCGGTTTATTATATTTATCAATCATCTATCATTTGTACATCAATAATAAAATTCTTATAATTTTCAATTGTTCAATGATAAACTCCTTGTATATCACTGATAAATCCTTTATATATCAATATGAACAGGCTACACTCCTAAATTATTAAAAAGTTGGTCCATATTTTCTAGACAGAAGATTTTTTTTTTTGGTCAGTGGACCAATTTATCCTTAATAAAATAACATAATATGACTTTAATTAAAAAATATTATAAATTATAATTTTATAACTTATAAAATATAAATAGATTTTATAACACCCTCAAAAATACAAACCGATTTTTCGCAAATTATTAAAACCATTATCATGGTAGAAAATTATCTTACCATGATATATCCAAGACATACCACAAGTCTTGAAATATCCAAAAAGACAATTAAAACCATGAGGGACAGACATAATCCTCATGGCATGATATTCAAATCAGATCATAAATCAAGAGGGACAGACATAATCCTCTTCATCATATAAATACTTTTAATAGAAAGGATTAAAGTTTACATGCTTCACAAAAAAGATATGTCCTAAGTTGGCACAAGATACATTGTATAATCCAAAATAAGAGGCAACGTAAAAGATTGTGTTTCATACACCATAGTTACACCTCTAGTACTTTCTCGGCCGGACTCGCTCCTGTAAAAATATTAACCACAGGGAATGAGACTTAAAAGTCCTAGTAACCAAAAAAAATTAATATGTAATGATGCATGTGGTTGTAACTAATCATGCGATTGCTAAGTGGGCACGTAAAACATTTAACCGAATAATATTTTCAAACAAACTAAACAAGTATTTAATTTGCATGACTGCACCTTATATCCTCCTTTCGCCATGCTCGAACGCCAAATCACCCGGCCAAAGGTGAGTTGGACCAGCGACACGCCACTCATTGGGTCCAATGAGGGCTTACCATGTGGTAATAATTAACCAAATAGAAATTCCCATTAAATACATTAAAATACCCTGACAAGTCATGCATCATTCAAATATCCAAACAGAAATATATCCGAACAATAATATCTCTTCATGATAAACAAAAATAAATTTTTAACCCACTTGGCAATAATTTCAAATAAGTATATACAATATTTATTTTTAATAATTTATAATTTTTCCAAACAATAAAACAATATATAACCATTCACAAACACACCCATCACAACATATTAATAATGGTTACCTTGTGTCTTGAATAACAAGTTCCCCTTCACAACTCCTTTTTCACCACTATCTTTGTCAATATAATCTACATAATTATTTCACAATACTATATATTAATTTTATATTGAAATTAATAAATAACTCTAATTTAAAGAGTTAGAAAGTCTTAGATTTAAAATTCATATTGACACTAATTTAAGATTTATGCCTCACTTAACTTTCTAAATTCTTTTCTAAAATTCTCGTACTCTAATAAACTATTTTTAAGCCTCAAATCACTTCTATTTCATCCATCTATATTCAAAAATAAATTAAAAATTTTAAAATTATCCTGAGGCCTCAAATCACCTTTCTATAACCTCAAAAATACCTATTCATACTTAAATAACTATTTAATAATTAGATATTCCTCCTTACATCTCAGATTCAACATAAATTCAACAATATAGATCTAGATTTTAACTCAAAAATTCTTAAACATGAGTTTCAACCTCAAGAAAATATTCTATAATATTTATTATATCCCTAAGAGCTTTAACCTATATTTTTAATCCATCATATCATTAGATTAACTATCCTATAGAAAAATCCTAATTAGAATATTTACTCTATCCTACAAAATAATCATATCACTAGAAAGCTAATATTATTTAGAAAATAACTATAAATTAATTTTGTAATTAAATAAATTTTTAAATGCTAATCTAAACAAGAAAGTTGAAACATACCTGAAGAAAAAAAAAATAATCCCCCTTCTAAGAAGACGTCAAGCAACGTGAGAGGAAGAGAGAAAAATAATATAAAAATAGATTTTTAGGTCCCACAATTATATTAAAAAAAAACTATAGGTCTAAATTTAATTATTCAAACCTTTGGGCCATTACTTGTAATTTTCACAAATTGCATCTTGGGCCCTTAGTTGCAATTTTCACAAATTGTAAAAGTTTCTTTTTCTTCCTTCTACATCTCCTCACGCCTGCTGCGTCGCTCCTTTATACACGAGGAGCGTTTCTTTCTTCCCACATCTAACCAATGTGGGTCTTCTACAGTCTTTTTTTTTACTTTCTTTTCTTTTTTTTTTTAACTCACACACACACACACACACACACACATATTTTTATTATTCTAAATCTTAAAATTATATCTTAAAAAAATTTTTTCTTATATAATTTTTAAACCTAAGTTTTAAATTCATAATTAAATTTCTAACCATATTATTATTTCTAAATAATCTCAAATAACATAAATTCCTATTATTAACTTAAATTTCATAAATTTTTTTATCTAAAAATTAGGATGTTACAGATTTTGGTTAAATAAGGTAAAAGTAGATTTACACTACTACAAAATAAGTTTACAGGAGCGCTTTTTTTTAACCTTAGGGAGCACTTCAAAAACGCTCCAATATCAAACGCTCCAAAATGTACAGGAGCGCTTTTTTAAAGCGCTCCTGTATGTTCGCTATACAGGAGTGCTTTTCGAAAAGTGATCCCATAAGGGAGCTCCAGTATTACATGGGAGCGCTCTCGAGCGCTCTTGTATGCTGCCATACCGGAGCGCTCTTTTTGTATATGCCATATAGGAGTGCTCTAGAAGAGCGCTCCTGTATATCGCTCTTAATCAGAGCGTTCCCGTATGTTACTTTACAGGAGCGCTCTTCAAATGAGCGCTCCTGTATATTACTTTTATTTTTTTTAAATCAAATTTTTGAAATTTCTCCTTTCACGTATCTTTAATAATGGAAAATTATAATATCAAAAAATAATTTAAAAATAATATTAATATAAAAATTTATATACAAGAAAAGAATTTGAAACTCTAACTAACCTCATTTAATTTCTAACAAGCCTAACAAATGAAACTATTGTTATTTTTTTAACATTGAAATCTAACTTCCTATCACAAACAGCCAATAATATATTCTAACCACTCTTCAACTAAATCTTCGATTTGCTCCATAGTAAAATGTGAATATTTTGCTCTAACAAAATACCACACAAGATATGAAAGCAATATATAAGTAATTAACATTATATTAACTTAATTTCAAAGCTTTTAACTTACATTTTCAGGAATGATCAACTCTTATTGTGTGATTACTTCTCTCATAAATTTCATAACGTAGTATCCACACTCCTAACCTTGTAATTGTGTAGGTACCTATAAAACAATAAAAAATGTCATTATCAAAATATGGTAGAAAGAAATTCTAACTTAATTTAAAATACTTCAGTGATGAAGTTATATATATGATACAAGTATTTGCTGTCAAAAATGCAGAGTCTCCCCTATAACTTGGAAGTTCCAAAATTTTCTAAAAATTTTACATTAATCCAGAATAACATATTCATAATAAGAAACATAAAATATTAATCAAACAATCATTTAGATATGTACCAACTTGTTTTATTAAGAAAATAATACAAACCTTTATTTTCATGAATAAAACTCAATAGGATCAGGTCTTTTGGTGTTTGGAGGGAGACCTTCACCTCCTTGATAACGTGCTACAGCCTTATTATATAATGATTAAGCATACCAAGTAATAACTAATTGTTATAATAAACATATATAAAGAATATAGAACTAAAAACTTACTGGTTAAATAATATCCTCATATATTTGTATTTCTTAGAGTCACTATCTCTTAATGAATCAAGATAATAAATCACAGGGATGAATGGATTGATACAAACAAGCACCCAATGTTGCTTGAAAAAATAAAATATTTCATTAACTAAAATATCAACTAAAGTTAAAAATAAACAATAATAACAATTTATCCTGAATTGGGAGGAGCTAAAAATAACATGTTTCTTTTGCCTTTGGATTTGAATGCATCAGTAATCTTTTGAGAATGGTACTCAACACTGTAGGTACTAGTGTTGTGTGGGCTAATAAATGAAAATTTTGTTATCAATAAGCCCGGCACCACAAAAGTATGATATGCATTGCATCTAGGAAATGCCTAACATCTAATGTCTTTAAGTATGGTAGCTCAAAGAATATGGACTTCTTTTTCCAACCACTCTTAACAATCTTACTTGCAAATAGTTTTTCAAATTTAATATTTAATCTTTTACCTTTTCAAAGAGCTGCTCACCAGTTAATGGCATGGGAACTCTACCCCTTCTCCGGGTGGCCATTGAAGGCCTTCTTCAGTCATTGGTAGTGATGTGTTTGTGGCAAAAATCATCGATGACCAATAAAGACATTCTTCCTACAATATTCCAATCACACTGAACAAGTGTGCTCCTCACATACCAGACATGCATCTCATCCTTTAATACTGTATCCTGATAAATTACCATAGGCAGGAAAGTCATTTATGGTGCCAAACAAGATTGCTCGCAAGATGAAATGTTCTTCTCTATACCCATCATAAACTTCCTCACCTGTCTCCCATAAAATCTTCTTCAATCAAAGGAGCTAAGTACACATCTATCTATATCATTTCCTAGTTGTCGAGGCCTAGAAATTAATAATGACAGCATCATAAATTTGTGCTTCATGCACAATGTTGAAGTGAGGTTGTAGATTATCAAAATAACCAGCTATGTACTATGAGTACTACTTTGCATGCCATGTGGGTTCATTCCATCAGTGGCTAGTGCAAGGCGTAAGTTTCTATCTTCAACCTTAAACTCAAGGTACATAAGATCAAACTTTTTCCATTAAGGAGAATCTACAGGGTGCCATAGCTTACCATCCTTAATTCTCTCGTCAGTATGCCATGTTAAGTGTTTAGCATCTTCTACAATGCTGTGTAGGCGTCTAAATCTTAGTATGATTTAAAAATACCATAATGCCTTCGCTGGGCTACATCCATTTCTCTTGTACCATGATGCATCACATTTTGGACACTTATCTAGGGTTGAATACTCTTTCTGAAAGAAGACACAATCATTTGGACATGCATGTATCTTCTCATAGCTTATCCTAATAGAACAAAGCACTTTTTTAGCTTCGTAAGTATTAGGTGGAAGCTCGTTGTACTCAGGTAACATTTCATATAAGAGTTCAAGCAAATTCTTGAAACTCTTATCGCTCCATCCATTCGCTGCTTTTAGGTTGTATAGTTTCAAAATAACTGATAGTTTTATGAATTTTTTACAACCGGGGTATAATGGTTTATCAGCATAACTCTTCAACCTCTCAAACATCTCAGGACAGTCTCTAAGATCCTCTTCAAGCACATCAATTATTTCATCAAGATGGTCAACATCATATGTCCCACTGTTATGATCAAATGTTGAGTAGCTCGCACTATCCCTCCAATCATTTACATTATTCCTTGTTTCCCCATGCATGGTCCAATAAGTATAAGTTGGATTAATCTTATTACATATTAAATGATCTTTCAGTTTTATTGGCTTTACTCTTTTTTCATAGCAACATTTCAAACAAGGACATATGACTCCACGGGGGTCTTAATCACGACAAAATACAAATTCAATGAATTCATCCATACCATCCCAATATTCTCTAGATAGTTGATTAGCTGACATCCACTTATGATCCATATCACTAATATGATTATTAAAATTCAATAAACAAAAGACTTAGATTTCTATAAAAAAAGCATTCAACAGCATCTTCCTTAAAAGAAGAATCTCCCAAATGATCAAACAATCAAATTCCACAATACAATACATTTAAATTAAAAAAATCAATTCATCCAAATAAAAATTTAGTAGCATAATGCATCTAAATTCTGTCAATCAATTCTAATTTAATTAATAACATTAATCTCCCTTAAAAGTATATTTCATAAATAAAATAAAAATGTTCAAGTAGTTTCCTCAACTTTAATCTAAAATTTCAACTACAAATACTCCATAATTCTAATATAAATAACTTCAATTCATATATTATCTATAATATTGATTATTAAAATATATATATATATATATATATAATTCATTCTCAAATATATATAAATTAATTATTAAAAAAAATACCTTCAAAATGTAGTCTTCACGACAAAAAACAGCGGTCTTCACGACAGTAGTGACGTTGCTTCCTTCGCTATATAACAGCGATGCATGACGGCAATGAAGGTCTTCATGGTGTCGCTTTCTCCAATGTACAGCAGCGGTGCAGATCTGCAACAGCAATGCAGATCTGGAACAACAAACAGTGTATAGCAAACAGCGCTTAGCGGACAGATGCCGATGATGGCAACACAAGAGATGCCGATGACATCGACGGTGGCACATAAATAGAGATAGATGCGTGATACAGAGACGGATGAGCAGCAAATAGCGAATAGCGAACAGCACTCTTGAAAGAAATAGCAAACAGTGATCTGGAACAGCAAACAACGGTGATGATAGACTGATACAATGAAGATCTGGAACTCATTGGGAATGCACAGTCTCAGCAAAAGAGAGAGAGGTTTGAAAGAAACTGAATGGAGAAAAGAAAACTAACAGGAGATAAATAAAGGCTGCAAGCACTCTTCCGGAGCCCTCATTAATGAGCACTCCGGAAGAGCAGCTCTTCCGGAGTGCTCATCGTCGAGCACTCTAGAAGATCTGATCTTCCGAAGCGGTCCTTCACGAGCGCTCTGGAAGAGCGCTCCTAAACAGTATCTTTCGGAGCACTTAAGTACGAGCGCTCCTGAAGGTCTTTTTAAATTTTTCACAACATTTTATTTATATTAATTAGGAGCGTTATCTTATTGAGAAGCCTGACATACATAAGTGCTTATTTAGAAAAGCGCTCTTGTAAATTCCGCATTCACATTTTAGAGCGCTTATTTAAAAAGCACTCCTAAATACCCGCTCCTAAAGATATATTCTGTAGTAGTGTTAGAAGTATCTGCATTTGCACTCAAAGCTGTCAACATCTTTCTAGAAATATGGTCTTAAATCACGTTATATACATGTTAAGGGTGTACATATAAAGTTAGCTTTTAGTAGAGTCTAGTTTTTTAATTTTTCTATTTTTTAAAATTTTAGCATTTTTATATTATATTTAGACTCGTCCAATTCTCTGAAAATTTTTTCAGTTCTTGATTTGCCTCTGCTTTCTAGCTCAATGGTAGTTCAACTCCAATCCAACTTTGATCAACCATGAAAATGAACTTTTAATCCAAATTGGTTTGGCTCCAGTCGATATTCACAATGGTCCAGCTCTTAAAACAATGATTATAATATTTGATTTTGCCCATTTAATTAGTTTCTAGCATGCGAAACCTTACTCTTGAGGATTGCATAGTTTTGAGTTTAGGAGAAAGACAATAAAGTCCTAAAAAGATGAATTAATTATAGTTAACTCCTCAATAAAAATTGTTGTAAAGAAATTATAAATATCAATTCAAACAATTATAAACATGAATCTAAATTGCAAACTAGTTGTTATATCTAGAGTTTAAATATGATGTTTGCAAATAAAACTTTTAAATTCACAATTATTTGAATTGATATTTACAATTGATTTTTCAAAAAAAAATTTATTAAGGACCTAGCTATCATGAATTTCTTCTTTTGAGACTTAATTGTCATTCTCCTTTTTAAGTTTATCTAATGACATGGTAACATAATTGTAATATAATGTTTTTTGTTTTATAAATACTAGTATCAATTAAGGAGAATTATAGTTAGGTCCCAAGATACTGAATTAATAACAAGTAGATCTTTGACAAAATTTTCTACAAAATAAATTGCAAATATCAATTCAAACAGTTACAAATAAATTTTTGTTTTAATTCAAGAGTTATGTTTAATATTTAAATTATTATTTGCAATTAAAACTCATAGATTTCTAATTATTTGGATCCATATTTTCAACTAATCTTGTCAAAAAACATCTTCGAGACTTAATTATCATTAATTTAAAGTTTTGAAATTTAACTGTAATTCTCTCTATTAGTTATGACTTTTGGACATTCGCTGATGTAGAGAAATCTATTCTTCTAAATGGTGCCATCGTATCTGCTAAAGCTAGAAGACAAAGCAACCCGTATTTTTATGTTATCTCTGCCAAGCGAAACCAAACATGATAATTAATTGTATAAGGTTGAATTTTTCAAGTTTTCCTGACCCACGTACACACTCCAAGACATCAAGGTCAAGCTCAAATTTTCTTTGCATATATGTATATGTGAAGAGCAACACATCACCGCCAGATTAGCACGCGCAGAGAGAGAAACTAAAGAGACATGGATAGGAGCAGAGTACTGATTGTTGGGGGAACTGGGTACTTGGGGAAGCGGTTGGTGAAGGCATGTTTGGCAGAGGGACATCAAACCTACGTTCTTCAAAGAAGAGAGATAGGAGTTGACATTGAGAAGGTTGAGCTTCTATTGTCATTTAAAGAGCAAGGAGCTCACCTAATTTCAGGCTCCTTTGATGACCACCAGAGCCTTATGAATGCAGTAAAGCTTGTTGATGTTGTCATTTGTGCCATATCTGGCGTCCATATTCGCAGCCACCACATCCTACTTCAACTCAAGCTCGTTGATGCCATTAAAGAAGCTGGAAACATCAAGGTACTAATTACTTGAACAAAATATACGACAACCATTTTTGAGATTTTGTATCTTGTATATGTATCAATGTCCCTTAGGTCTCGGGTAACATGAGATTTCAGTAAGAGAGAATGACAAAAATAAATCTCTGAAATATGCAAATGACAATTAAGTACTACAAAATGCAATACATATTTTAGTCCCTAGAAACTTCTCTGATATTTTAATTATTGATGAAATGACATATTTGTTCCCAATAATTATTATAGGGATTAACCATTTGGTTGTGTTATTGGCTAAACAGGAGTAGAGAATGACAACTTTCTTTCTACATATTTGTTTATGAAAAAATTATAAATAAAGCAGTCATTTTCTATTTTATTTTAGTCAATAACACAACCAAAATAGTCATTTCTTATAGTAGTGATTGAGAAAAATATGTCATTTCATCAAAAATTAAAATAACAAACAAATCCTTAAAAACTAAATAATAATTATCACATTTTATGATACTTAATTGTCATTTGCATATTTTGACAGTATTTTTGTTTTTTTGTCATTCTCCCTTTCAATAATGAAACATCTTAGTAAGTTAAGAGATGGAGTTGGCTACATGTGCATGTAATGTTCATTAAATTGCCATGTAGTCATTCAAGTTGTGAAGTTCTGCCAAAATGAACAAGACAATACATATGAATTACTGATTTGTGTAGAGGTTTTTGCCGTCTGAGTTCGGGACGGATCCTGGAAGAATGGAATATGCATTGGAGCCTGGAAGAGTAACATTTGATGACAAAATGGTTGTGAGGAAAGCCATTGAAGAGGCCAACATACCCTTCACCTATGTTTCTGCTAACTGTTTTGCTGGTTATTTCCTCGGTGGTCTGTGTCAGCCTGGTTTCATTCTACCCTCGAAGGATTATGTGGTCTTGTTTGGAGATGGCAACAAAAAGGGTAAAATACACTATATCTGATATACTTTCATGTATTTTATGATTCACTAGACCAGCATGCATGAGGTTGTTTGCCATGATGTTCATCCCACTTTTGCAGCGATTTATGTAGATGAAGATGACATAGCCAGCTACACTATCAAAACTATAGATGACCCCAGGACTCTAAACAAGACAGTTTACATACGGCCACCTAAGAACATCTTGTCCCAGAGAGAGGTTGTCCAAATCTGGGAGAAGCTCATTGGGAAAGAGTTAAAGAAGTCTTCAATTTCTGAACAACAGTTTCTAGCTTCCTTAGAAGGTGAGATCAGTTCACTGACAAGTAGCGGTATAGTTGGTACCTGCAGAAAGAGAGATTGTTTGACAACTTAGAAGAAAAGTATCATCTGTGTAGTTGAATTGCCAGTAGTTTTCCTCATTACTTGTAATGCAGGTAATACATGAAAAAGAAAAAAAAAAAAAAGAAAAAAGCTATATTCTTAATGTCTGCGTTCATTTTCTGGTTGTTACAGGACAAGCATATGCAGAGCAGGTTGGATTGATACATTACTACCATGTTTGCTTCGAAGGATGTCTAGCAAATTTCGAGATAGGAGAAGAAGGAGTTGAAGCATGCCAACTTTACCCTGAAATTAACTACACTACGGTTGAACATTACATGAAACGCTATGTATAGGGTTTTTTTTTTTTTTTTTTAAAAAAAATAAGTTCGAACAGTTGTGTCATTTCTCTGAACAGAATGGGCTCAGTTCAATAAAGATTGTAAATGAGCCAAGTGATGGGATACGAGATTAATTAGATTTAAGATTTTATTTTATTAGAATGATATTAAGGTTTGATTTGAATAAACGTAATTTCTTAAGTTACTAGATTACCATTTATAGTATGTTTAGGTCAATGGGGATTTGGATTTGGACTAAATATAATCCTTCATTTGAATACACAAGAATTTATGGATTTGAATTTAAAATTCATTTCTTTTTTTTATGAGTAAATTAAAATCCATTTCTTATTATAATTTCTCTATGATTTTGATTTCTTTTTACATCCAAATTATTTGAAATTTCAGTGATGATTTCAAATCTCTTGTTTTCTTCATATTTTTACTATTGATACCTCTATGACTATTATATATTTTCTTATATTGTATATTATTGTCTCCCATTGATTGAACCATTTTCTCAAGTCATCTCCCTTTTTCATTTAAAATTTTTAAACTACCCAAACAACAAAGGATTTTAAATGTATGAATTTTAAATGTAAGATTTGAAATCTAGAATTCAAATTAATCCAAATCCACCAATCCAAACACTATATTAAATTATTTTAAAATATTTGAAATTTACTATTAGGATTTATAGAATATTTTGCTTTTAATGCTTTGATTTCTGAGGCTGAGGTTGGGGCCTATATATAATGCCACAACACATTTTCTTTGTACACCATTTTAAATAAATAATAATTGATATTGAATTTTGGGCTTTTTTTCTCACTGATTACAAAAAAAAAAAATTGTTATTGATTTGCCTCCTTTTCTCTCTTCTATCACTACTTTCTTTCTATCTCCTCTATTCTTCTCCCTTTCCCCTTCCTTGCGTTTTTGTATCAATTAGCATCAGAGTCATGTTTCACCTCTCTTTCGCTACCCATAAAATACAAAATTCCACATAAATAGTTATCATTCGAACTATGTTCAACTCATTGCTAGAGAACTATCTCTCACATCCGGCCATCAAATCTTCAAACCACCATCATTGTTGCGCCTCGCCTCCACAAGTGTTAAACATCCATCATAGATTATCACTAGATGCTGCTACATGCTTACCATGGAATCTCCTCCTTACATATTGCTTCCCTGAAGCCATCACCAATATTACTTTCTGGGGAAGAGTTCCTTCAAGCTAGAGAGAAATGAGAGATACGAGATTAATTACTTTTAAATTTTTATTTTATTAGAATGATATTAGGATTTTATTTGAATAAATGTAATCTTATATTATTAGATTATCTTTTAAATTATTTTACAATATTTTAATTTAATTATTAGGATTTATAGAATATTCTATTTTTAATGCTTTAATTTCTAGGGTTAAGGCTAATGCATATATATAATGCTTTAAAACATTTTCTTTATATGCTTTTTCTAATAAATAAGAATTGATATTGATTTGCCTCCCTTTCGAGTCCTCTTTTCTATCAATGCTCTCTTTTCTCTTTTCTATTCTCTTCTCTCTTTCCCTTTCCCGTCCATACATAATTAATTAAATTTAATATTTTTATTTTATTACAATGATCTTAGGATTTAATTTGAACACATGTAACCTTTTAGATTACTATGGATTATTTTTTAAATTATTTTACTATATTTAATATTGCAAAGAGTGAGGAAAAAAATCAAGAAATCTAAAACAGGGCATTAAAGGATGAAGGAGGAGTTGTGGTTATAATGATGATATTAAAAATAACTGAGAAACCTACTTTTATGAGCTTTCCAATGATGGAGGGATTTGTCTAATAACTTGAAAGATTTATTAACCTATAAAAGAGAAAATAATTTGTCATTTTATTGAAAGATATGTGGTATCATGGTAAAGTAAGCTCTTAAAAAAATAGTAAAATACAAAGCTAGTGGATCTAATTGCATCGACATTGAAGTGTGAAAATAATTTAGGTAAAGAGGGGGTGCTGTGTGATAAGGTAGAAGATAGTGAAATAAAAAAAAAAAAAAAGATAGGTAGAAGAGAGGAAGAGAGAAACATAGCAAAGTTTTGGCAAAAAAACAAAAAAAAAGAGAGAGAGAAAGAAACAGAGGAGAGAAGCTGAGTAATACTTTGATCATTAGAAAATCAATAACAATGTCTCATAATTAGTTATATTTAAATTTTAAAAATTTATCTTTAATCTAACCTTTTTTCATAAAAAAGAAAGACACACGCACCCGCAAACGCATACAAACATGTGAACACTGGGTTCTGAATCTAGAATTTCTTTCAAGAAAAGAAAGTGACATTGTCACTAGAACAACTAACAGTTGACAATTATTGATATTTACCTACTAACGCTAGTAACAGTAATACGTCTAATGACTAATATATCCCTTCTACAAAACTAACCCTTATGTATTATAATATTTACATTTCAATATTCTCCTCCCCAAACACCCTTGTCCTCAAGGCTGAACAAGAGGAAAGTCTGGAAATTGTCTTCGAAAATCAAATTGACACCAGCAAGTTAGCTTCTTCATCCAGCAAGCTTATACGCTGAACCTCTATTACTATGATAACTTTTCCTTTCTCCCTTCCAACCATTTTATTTAATATTTTCTCCAGAATCCCTATCACCTTGTACAACCCGGCATGATTAACTTAATTTCGAAGCTCCTTTCATTAAAGGAAGCTGACACAGCTTTTGCTTTTGAAAATGCCAACCTGTATTTGGCTTTTCAACCTGCAAATTACCCAAGCACGCGAACCAATGACAAACATGATTGCAGAACTTTTTTTTGACAAAAAAGAGAAAATGTCTCGAGCTATGTGCTCTACTTCTCTTTTGAGTTTAACTTTTTTGTGATTTTGAGTTAGTTTTATGAAGAAAAAGACTATGTGCTTGAAAAAACAGAGGAAGCAAGAATAGTTTTCGAAAGAAAAGAACGAATTTTAAGGGGAAGGATTTTTTCATCCTCAAATGTTGGGACCCACCACCAACAAATGTGTTTGTACTCCTTTCCACCTGTCCAAACCCAACAAAGCATTTTTGAGTGGCAACTTTTATTTAAGTAATAATTATTTTTAATAATAATTAAAATAGAAATAACAAAAGATAAATTTAACTATTTTACAAATTTTTAATTATTGATCTAAATTGAGAGCACTATAGTCATTTTATAAAAAATATTAATGTCAGAAAATTCAAGTCACAAGAGACTAAAAAAAATTATCATATTTTATAAAACTTTATTGTCATTTACATATTTTATGAAAATTTTTTTTATCATTTCAAATCTAATATTTTAATTTAAAATTTAAACACAAATCTATCCATTCAAATGTTACCTAAAATAATCTAACAAATCATAGTAAATCTGCAGAAACCAAGTCGAATCGAAAGTATTTTTGTCTTTATTTGCAATTCCACCCAGGCGGACAAATTCTCAAATATTCTTTCACTTTCAACGTAGGTCACCTCGATCGTCTTTTTGCTCGAATAGATCTTTCAGTGGTTAGTGTGATTATTAATTTCAAACAAACAAATCTTATGACTAAACAATCTTTAATGAACCACCCTGGCATTGGAAGTTAAAATATCATGTATTATCTTCTTCTTGCACGGGTTTCCATGACCAAGCATTAAAAAAAAAATCAAGCAAATCTTATTAAAGAAAAATGATAAGGGAAAAAAAAATCCAAGACCAATTGAAAGGTGTCACGTACATATATAGAAATGACAAAATGAAAGTTATCTTTTAAGAATATTGTCGTCTGAAAATATCTTGGATGGGCCTTCACGATTTTCCCCACAATTGTTCTATTATTACCCAGCTTCCCATAAATAAACGAAAGTTAATTCACTATAGCGGCATTTCCAATGGCTGAAACTAGTACTACATCCTTCACCAAAAAGCCAATCAAATGTTAAGCTTGAGAACGAGGCTTACGATGAAGAATATGAAAAACTTAGCCAAGAATGCAAGCAACTTCTTCTTTCTCTTCCCAAAACCAAGGGTTTCGGCCACCAAAACATCTATCTTTACCAAGACATTTGGTATGTGCCGACTCAAATCCAAGCCATAAGCTCTTTTCAAAAGAACTTCCAAGCAAAAGACAGTGATATTATTTTAGCCTCCTTGCCAAAATCTGGCACTACTTGGTTGAAAGCCCTTACTTTTGCCGTTGTCAATCGTAAGCGTTTCTCTCCTTCACAAAATAACCATCCATTACTTTTTTCCAATCCACATGAGCTTGTTCCTTTCTTTGAGTACAATCATTATAAAAACGACCAGATTCCTCATCTCTCCATATTGCCTGAACCAAGACTTTTCAGCACACATGTTCCTTTTCATTCATTGCCTGACACAATTACCAAATCCAAATGCAAGATCATCTATATATGTCGTAACCCATTCGACAATTTCATATCATATTGGCTGTTTGTAAACAAACTTGTACCACCATCTATACCCAAATTATCATGTGAAGAAGCATTGGAAAGATACTCAAATGGGATCTATTGGAGTGGTCCGTTTTGGACAAATTCGTTGGGCTATTGGAGAGAAAGCAAAGAGAGACCAAACAAGATATTGTTTTTAAGGTATGAGGATTTGAAAAGCGATATCAAATTCTACTTGAAAAGAATTTCTGAGTTCTTGGATTGCCCATTCAATTCTCAGGAGGAAAGTGAAGGTGTTATTGAAAACATAATTGAGTTGTGTAGCTTTCAGAAGATGGAGAGAGTATATTTTATAATTTTATTTTTTCAAAGTAAAAATATAATTTTTTTAAAATGTACTTAATTTAATATTTTATTTATGAAATAATATTAAAGAAAGAGAATATAATGAGAAGGATAACATTGAAAAGGTATCATTAATTAAGAAATTTTATTTTTGTCAAAGTATCTTATGTTTTTGGACACTAAATCTGCCCCAAAATGTTTTATAGTTTGAAACAGATAAATTATGTCTTTTAATGTTTCCACCTCTTAATTATTTTTTATTTTTTATTTTTTCTTTTCTTTTTATCATTAAATATATCTAAAATGCGTAAAATTTCTTAAACTTTAAAGTAGTTATATATGACCTTCCGTACCTTTAAATGTTTAAAATTAACTCTCTAACCTTTAATTTTAATTTTCAAAATTTCCTACAGTTAACTAACTTTGTTAAGTTATTAATAGAGTTTTTCATGTTAGATTAATCCAATACACAAGGCACATGATATAGAAAAAATAATTTTACTATTTTTAACACAATTTAAGGGAACAACAATAATTTAAAATTTTAAAAAACATAACGATACTCTCATTTTTTTAAGGTTAAGTCATATTGTTCTCATTCTTCATGGTTATCAAAATTTAATAGAAGACCTATAATTTTATTATTCTTTATCAATTAAAACAACCTTTTATAAAATAAAAATGGTTAAAGTACACATTTAATCCTCTAACTTTATATAATATTTTATTTTAGTATCTTAATTTTATAAAATATTTTTTTAGTCTTTTAACCTTAACATTGTTAGTTTTATCTCAATAAATTTTTACGTTAAACTTTTAAATATTGATAAAACATTCTTAAGTGTTAACATAGTCCTCCAAAAATAGATTTAATTCTTAAAAACTAAACATCAATTTTACAATAATTAATGGATGATAGTGTGCAAGTTGATATCTAATAATATCACGAATATAATCCATATTTGACAAAGATGTTAATCCACTGCTTAGAAATTTTGGTAACATAAAAAATATAGTGATGTAACAAATGACGCAAAACCTCTCTCTCTCGCTCTCTCTCTTTGTGTGTGTGCGTGTGGGGGGAGACCTTTGCAATAATCTTTATAATGACCCTCAATTTTAAATTAAATTAATTTTCTGCTATTGCTTAATATTTTATTTAAATTATTTTTTATAGTGAGTGTTAAGTGGAGGGTGGTGATTGATTGGTATTTATGCTAGTAACTTTTTTGAGAATCCAAAGTTCAAATTTTACTAAGAAAAAAAGAAGAGCAAAGAGTTTGGTTTTATTTATATTAAAGTTTATACCTTTTTTATAATCTTTTTCTTGGATTTTTCTTGTAATTTTCCCATATAATTTTGTAATAATAGACGCAGAAGCTGAATCTTGTAGTTCAGGGGAAAATCAATTTTTTGAGAAAAGTTGATTCTTTGAAAAATTGGTGTTTGGGTAATTAATTGGAGAATCAATTTTTTTTACCCAAAAAATCAATTATGATCCGTATCCAAACACACACAAACAAAGTGTTTCTAGATCAACTAGCAGTTAAAATATGAAAATTAGTTCAGGTACCAAAAGATAAACAAGTTCAAAGTCATGGCATAGAAAGTACAGTGGTCACAGTTTCACAACAACACAAGTTGATTAAAACTTTTTACATTAACCAAAAAAAAATTTAAATTTATGAATTTTAAATGTGAGATTTTACATTTAATATGCTGAAATGATAGAAAAATTCTATTAAAATATGAAAATCACAATGAGGTCCTGCTAAATATGATAATTACTTCTCAAGTCTTTAAAGACCTATCTGACATTAATATCTTTTGTGAAATGACAAAATTTCTTGAAGTACTTGTAAATATTAGTGACTACTTTTAGTTGAAGTGATGACCAATTTTTTTCGTAGAAATGACTAAAACGAGATAGTAAATAACAACTTTCATTTTATAAATTTTTAATAACTGAAGTCCAAGAATTGTAAAAAGCAATAATTATTTTTAGTTTAAATAATAACTACTTTTCTTCAGGTAATAACTAAAGTGGGATACGTAATAATAACCTCCCCTTTGAAAATTTTTTAATCACTAAAATTCAAGTACTATAAATATCAAAAACCACTTTTGTTTAAGTAATAACTCTTTTTTTTGATAATAACTAAGACAGGATAGCAAAAGATAAATATAGCTGCTTTGCAAAAAATTTTAATCATTGATCTATTTCTCTGTTTTTTTATTTTAAATTGGGGGAATTATACTGATTTTATAAAAGACATTAATGTCTGAAAATTAATATCCCAAGAGACTTGGAAAAAATTATTACATTTTACAAGATCTCATTGTCATTTACATATTTACAGGATTTTTCTATCATTTTAAATATAATATTTTAATTTAAAATTTAAACTCAAACACATCAATTCATAGCAAATCTACATAAACAAAGTTTAATCAAAAGTACTTTTTGTCTTTATTTTCAAATTCACCGAGGCGGCCAAATTTCTAATATTCTCCCATTTTCAACGTTGGTCACCTCGATCATCTTTTTGCTCAAACAGATCTTTCAGTGGCCAGTGAGATAATTAATTTCAACGAACGAATCTTATTACTTAACAATCCTTGATGTTTCTTCTTCTTGCACGGTTTCCATAACCATGTATTCAAAAAAATATCCAACAATCTTTTACACGCAAAATGATAAGGGAAAAATCCAAGAACAATTGAAAGGCGTTGCGTACATATATAGAATGACAAAGTGAAAGCTATCTTTTGAGAATATTATTGTCTGAAAATATCTTGTATAGGCCTTCACGATTTTTCCCTTGCAATTGTTCTATTATTACCCAACTTCCTATAAATACGTGAAAGTTAATTCACTATAGCGGCATTCCAATGGCTGAAACTACTACCACATCGTTCAAAAGAAGCAACTCAAGTGTTGAGCTTGAGAATGAGGCTTGCGATGAAGAATATGAAAAACTCAGCCAAGAATTCAAGCAACTTCTTCTTTCTCTTCCCAAAACAAAGGGTTTCGGCCATCGAAACATCTACCTTTTCCAAGACATTTGGTATATACCAACTCGAATCCAAGCCATAAGCTCTTTTCAAAAGAACTTCCAAGCAAAAGACAGTGATATTATTTTATCCTCCTTGCCAAAATCTGGCACTACTTGGTTGAAAGCCCTTACTTTTGCCGTTGTCAATCGTAAGCGTTTCTCTCCTTCACAAAACAACCATCCATTACTCTTTTCCAATCCACATGAGCTCGTTCCTTTCTTCGAGTACAATCATTATGTAAACAACCAAATTCCTGATCTTTCCATATTGCCTGAACCGAGAATTTTCAGCACACATGTTCCTTTTCATTCATTGCCTGACACAATTACCGAATCCAAATGCAAGATCATCTATATATGTCGTAACCCATTCGACAATTTCATATCGCTTTTTTTATTTGTAAACAAACTTGTACCACCATCTTTACCCAAATTATCATGTGAGGAAGCATTGGAGAGGTACTCAAGTGGGATCAACGAGTGTGGTCCATTTTGGACACACATGTTGGGTTATTGGAGAGAAAGCAGAGAGAGACCAAACAAGATATTGTTTTTAAGGTATGAGGATTTGAAAGGGGATATAAACTTCTACTTGAGAAGATTGGCTGAGTTCATGGATTGTCCATTCAATTTTGAGGAGGAAAGTGAAGGTGTTATTGAAAATATAATTGAGCTGTGTAGCTTTGAGAAGATGAAGGAATTGGAAGTGAACAAGACTGGGAAGTTTGTAAACAAGTTTGACAAGAAGGATTTCTTTAGAAAAGGTGAAGTAGGTGATTGGCTTAATCATTTCTCGCCATGGATGATAGAGAAGCTGTCCAAAGTGATTGAAGAGAAGTTGGGTGATTCTGGGCTGTCCTTTCAAAATAAGATATCTTAACACAGTAAGAATTCATCTATGCCATTACTTAATGTTCCCTTTTCTACTTTAATTTGCATCAACTCTAGAACTGTATCTCCTTTAGGAAGAACAAAATCTGGTTTTAAAATTTTTCTTAAACAGAAAATTTGAAGGTGATGATAAAAGGGAGATGTAGTTCAGGGCCATGCTGTCATATAATTCTGTCGTGTTTTTATTTTAATTTTTTTTGTTTATGTACTATCTTATTGTGTGTCTGTGTGAAATTAACTTATAATTGTAGAAAGATCCTAATTTTATACTTTGTATTATTCTTTTTTTTTTTTAGAAAATTGTTAAGGTGAGTTGGATCTTAGGACCCACCATAGTCCTCTTGGCTTGTTACTTTGTATTATTCTAATCTTTTAAAATAATGAATATATAATTATCTGAAGGTTGGGACATACTATTTTTTTATTGCTAATGAAATCTAATTAATACAGCAAAGCATAATGGACACACCACTGCTGTCTGCAGAGAAACGGAGCTCGTAAAGATTGAAGATGTGGATCTTGATTTGGTAAATTGTCTAAGTCTACTCAACTAGTTTTATAGCTATTGGATTTAATCAATATTTAAAAAATTATCAGAATACATTTTCCACCAAAAATTTAAAATAGTTCTTACAATCAAAGCGCTCCTCACATATGAAGTCCTCTCCAAAAATTTGAGATTTCATACTTTTCATAAATATTATATGATAAAATCTCTTATAGTCATTCAATTAAATCAAAAGGTTATAATCATGCCACATTAAACACTTATTAAATGTGTGGATGGCACTCACTAGATCCAAGTCTTAGAAGAGGTACGTACTGTAGGATAATAAAGTATTTCATTTATTAAACTATTTTTGGGTGTATGAAATTTAGATACATTGAATCCTAAAGGCCTTCCAGGGGCAAGCCATACTTCTAAGCTCAATAAGAGATTGCAAAGATATTTATAAATTGTTCACCAACAAAGTTCTAACATTAGCAGCGGGTCTTACAATATTGAGAGTTATGAGTTAAATCTTTACTAATTGGATCAACTTGTCAGTTATTAAACTTATCTTTTGATAATTATGATATTTGGTAGTACCAGATTAAATTTATACATACTCTAGATTTATATCCCGTGGTTTGATAATAACCTTTGTGAATTTCGTTGTTTATGTTGGTATTGTTGTATATGAATATTCACTACTTAACTATATGAAAAAAGCATTGGTCTCATCTGGAAAAAAAATCATAGTAATATTTTAAAATAGTAGAAGAATATCTTAGGTGATATTTGGATTGGTGGATTAGAATTTAAATTTAGATTAAAAATTTCATATTTAAAATTATTTGTTCGGATAAAGTAAAAGTTTCAAAGGTAGATAAGGGACATGCTAAAATTCAAAATAAAAATGGAATATTGAAAGTGATAAATTTATTTATATTTTGTAACTAATGAGAAATAAGAATGAGAGATGAATGGTATTGAGAGTAACAGAAGCATTTATATGTTAAAAAAAAAAATTGAGAGGATTGCAATAGGTACAATTTCAAATAATTAGAATTTATAAGAAATTTAAAATTATAAAGAAATTATATTAAATTATGTTTTGTATCTGGATTTAGATTAAAATCCAAATCGGAAAGATTTATTCAAATTGAAATATTCATGAATCCAAACACATTTTGAGACATTTTAACATTTGATATCGCGATATAAATGAATACATTAATATAGTTTTACACAAGATTGGTCATGCATAAGACATCAAATATGGAGACTTGATGAATTAAATATAGAGGCCGGTGATAACTATAATTTTTTAATATTTCCTCACTTTAGACGAAGGTCACCTCATGTTCTTGCTCATCATCCGTTTTATCCACTACAGTAGAGTGTATTTCTGTGACGATATTCATATAACTAATCATTCTCTTGGCTAAAACATATATTTCAATCTCAAGGCTAATTAATTACGAACTTGTGGCCAAGCATGTAAGGACTAATGATCGAGCACGTGTGTGACAATTGCTATGTCACACACACTCCTCCACAGTTTGGAATCTCATTAACATTTTGGCATAGTCTGCAAGTTGTATTGGTCCCTAGCCACAGGAATCAAAGTCATCTTCATTTAATCTCGCTGCCCTTGTTAACCTTTCTGGTCAAGAGGGCATTTAATGTCTTGATCTCTGGTCCTCTCTCATATCAATTATTTGCAAATTATTTTTGGACAAATTAAAATCGCGCACATTAATAAAACTATTAAGTATACTTTATAATTTTTTTTCAAAATAAAAATATAATTTTTTAAAATACTTTGAGTTTAATATTTCATTTATAAAATAATATTAAAGAGAGATAATATAATGAGAGAGTAATATTAAAAAAATTATTAATTAATAAATTTTATATTTTATCAAAGTATCTTATATTTTGGGCACTGAATTTTTTCCAAAGTGTCTTAATTAATTTTTTTAACTTTTAATCATTAAAATGACTAAAATTCATAAAAACCTCTTGAATTTTAAAGTAGTTGTATATGACATTTTTTACTTTTAAATGTTTAAAATTAACTCTAACCTTTAATTTTATTTTCAAAATCTCCTACTGTTAATTAACTTTGTTAAGTTATTAATAGAATTTGCTATGTCAGGTTAATGTACTATACAAGGCACATGATATAGAAAAAGTAATTTTATTATTTTTTAACACAATTTAAGGGGAAAACAATAATTTTAACTTTCAAAACACATGACGATACTCTCATTTTTTTTAGTGGCATTATTCTTATTGTTCATGGTTAATGATGCAAACAATTATGTTTTTACCGCAAGTGTAACGGTTCATAATTAGTAAGTGGCAAATTAAGGTCGATCCTATGAAGAATCAAGTTAATTGGTAATTAGGCAATAAAGTCTCCATTTTCATTTAAGTGGAACAAAGTAAGATATGGATTTGATTTTTGCAAAATAAGGATTGAAATTAGAAAAATGCATTAAAATTAAAATTCTAACAACCACAAACAATCAAGGCAACCTAGAGTAGCTAATCCCTTCTTCAATTTATAGAGCATGTAATTACCCAAATAAATTCACTTAATATTACTATGTTAATTTAGAGTGTTGATAACAATAATCATCTTTTGATTAATTACACCTCTCTCTTAAATTAATTTGCTATTTCTAACACAATTTCTCAAGAGGCAAAATGGCACAAATTTACTCTAATGTGATTATATGGATCCAATAGGTATGTTCCTATCCTATTGGCAAATTAAAATAAATTCTAATCCCACATTACTTAATCTAATGGTCAAATTCAGATTTTCCTCTTCCAAGGTAAAACCCAAACCCCCAAATTCACACTCAATGTTGGCCAAGCATTAAGTAAACAAATAAGCACAAGATTAAGTAAACAAAACTAATATTAAGCTCAAATAAATGGTTCAAATATGCTCTAATCCAAGAATCAGTTTATAGCTACCCTAAATTAAGAGAAAATCAGCCACACATGGCTTTCATGACAGCAAAGTCAACAATATATACAATAAAGTAAAGAGAAAAAGGAGAAGAAAAGCTTAATCGGAGCAATCTTGAGCGAAACCCTTGATTTTCCTCTAAATCCAAGGTTCTGCAACCCTTCTTTGGCTCTTTTCCCTCGTCATGGACGTTCTAACACTAGCTACTAGAGGTGAAGAATGATCGAAAATAAGGTGCCCAAACCTTAAAAATTTGTTGAGAGTCAAAACTGTACATTTTACTAAAATCATACTTCGCTGCAGCGAGCATGACCTGTTCAGATTTTCTTTTTAGATTTAATTCCTTTGACTTGGGCTCCAAAATTCTCTTCTTTAGGCCCCTAAATTGGGCCTTCCTACATGCATAACCCAAAATAAATGATAGAATTAGTCTACTAACTTCTAACATATTTTTTAAGCCCATTTTCATACACATTCATCCACTTAATCATATTTTTGCTAACAAAATTCAAATAAATAACTTTCAATTACATTAAAAACACCAATAAATTCAATAAAATATTGGAAGTCATCAAACCTCCACACTTGAATGTTTACTTGTCCTCAAGCAAAAGAAAATAACTGTACAAAAATGAAAAAATAAAATGTGAATATTTTAAGGTCAAATACAATTCAAACTTTTAATAACTCAATTTAATTACAAATCTGTCCTCCCTTCCAAAAATAATAGTAGCAAAGCACTTAATTAAGAAAAGATAAATTTCAATAGATTATCCCTCACCAGTCAAGTGTTTATACTTTACGCTCAAGGTGTCTAAGGTTGTGTTTCACTCAATTCCACCTATTGTAACCCATCCATCACAAGCTTGTTTCTCATCTTAATCTCTACTAAATTATGCCATTGTATGCACAAATCAAAAGGACTTTTAAAAGGTTATAATATTTTAGGTAGGATAATGAAATGGAATTATTCAATATGTCAAAATTATATATTCCAATTAGGGCTGAGCATATGAAATGAAGATGAAAATTGATGGATAAACCACAACTATTTACAAGAGGTATTAATAAAGATCAACATCCTCCTTTTTTTTCACTTGATTTTTTTATCATTTTTTAAACTTTCCATATTCTTTTCTCTTCTTTCTTCGTCTTCTTTTCATTTGTTTCCTCTTTCTTTTTCTTTTGAACCACTTATTAAACCCCAACTAAATTCTAAGTCCTTCATTTTCTTTTATGAATGTAACACTTAGCACTAACCAAAGTAGTAAATGGGAATAAAAATGGATGAAAAGTGGGTAAATCTTAGCAAAAGGGCATATGATGATTTTTTTTTTAAATAAGGCCAAGGCTGAAATGGGTGAAACAAAGGATTTATGTGAAAAAGGGATGGATATTTGGCCATACTAGCTAAAAGATATGAATGCCTAAATCATTTTTGTGTATGCAAATGGCTATTATAAGTCTCAACAAATATTCAAAACAAGTTCTAGAGATGGAATCATAATAAATGTACTCTCTCTTAAAGGAAATGAACATTTAGGCTTAAAATTCTCATAGACTTTTTGGACAAACTATTGTCAATTATCCAAACTTAATCCATTGCCTATTTACTAAAATTCTATGAAGGTAGAACCGACTTTTAATCAAATTTAATTCTCTTAAGTTCAAACCAATCCAACCTTAGCCACATTCACCAAAAAGACATCAAAACAACTGATTAAAACCAAAAAAAAAAAATGTTTATGAGATTTTCAAAATTTTCAGAAATTTTTTTATCATTTTTTTAAACTATGTACAAATATGTATAACCAATTCCTAAAACAAAACAAACTCAAGGACAAGTAAAATAACAAATATAAAAGCAAGTATACCCTCCCCCACACTTGAATTAAATATTGTTCTTGATGTTTAAAGACAGAAAACAAATAAGGAGAGAGAGGGATACTGAAACTCCCCTGACCAACAGACGTGGCGAGTTGACAGACAAAAAAACTTTGACAAAGGGATGATAGTGACATATCCTCAAGAGAATAGGTACCTACTAATCACATCAAATAAACAAGTGGATAAGTTGGAAATAAAGAAGTTAGTTACAGACCATCGAGTAAAGAGTTATCAAATATCAGTTACAAACTAAAATAGTAAATGAAGCAGTAATAAAAATAGCAAAATAACTAAAAAGAACTAAAAGCAAAAGAAATAAAGATACTAATCAAAAAGACAAATCAAGCAGAGTGGAAGCTCAATTCTGTGGTGGGTTTAGCTTATGAGGGATCTATAGATGGAATAGGAGAAGGTGCCATAGATGAACTAAGCACGTCATGACCTGGTATGTGTAAGTGTTGCATGATGAGGCGTAAATACTCTTCCAACCTCTTGACGGCATCCGCTAATGACTCCAATTGTTGCTTAGCCCACACATTAAAAGGAGGAGAACGAACAGGGTAGGCTGATTGACTTCTTCCCCTTATTCTACCAGAGACTCCTCTACCCGAGATGACTTGGCATGCATTTTGTGGTACTTGATAGGTTGATGGGATTGCTGTTAGTCCTCATCATCAGTAACAGGAACCTTGGCAGCAAGAAGCAACTCAGTAATTAAATGAGGGAAGGAAAGTGCTCTCTTAGTCTTGACATTGATACACCACTTCATAGAGTCATAGATAATAGCAGCTAGATCAACTAATTTTCTCTCCATAATGCAATAGATGAGAAAAGAATGATCCTTGTTCATTTTTGATGCATTTGATGTGGGCATGACATTGTGAGCCACAAAATGAAACCAAAATGTGCTTTGCCTTGTAAGTGTACCCCTCAATAGCCCCCTTTGACAGAAGCCAGCAGATTCAAAACATAAACACTTGGCCACTATATCCCAATCAAGTGTAAAGGTGTTTGTCTTGTATTGGCGATAAAGATAGTCAGTAGTGGAAGAAAAGCCATAATAATTCTAAATAACCTTGGCATTAATTACTACTCCCTTATCGTGTACCCAGTAAGTGTCATTGCAGTAATGAAATGCATTCGCATAAAATTTCCTAACTAGAGCAGTGATATAATATTAAAATTTTTCATTTATCAAATACACCATCCATGCCTTTGCACCATTGTTTGAAATGCAGCTTTGGAGCATAAAATTGCACAATAATAGTCAGAAATAAAATTATTGGATCCCATAAGAGAGAGAAATCTATCTTAGCATGCATGATTCATGAATTTCTCATTATTGAATGGTTGCTTTAATTTCTTAGCAGCTTTCTAAGTATAAGAAGAGGGAGAAGTCTTGCATTTAGCTATATTCTTGTGACCCATTACTAAACATAACACAAGACAAGCCACCATAAGTCATAATAAGCAAATCAGCATAAAAGTAATCACATGCCAAAAATTAAATAAAGACAACCAAGTGAAAACAAGAGTCATGCCAACATGTGAAAGTGGGCAAGTCAAAATAAAGGCCCCACTCAAACCACAAGAACAACATGTCATCCATCAGTAGATGACAAATTAAAAACAACCAACTTTCAACACAAGCAAATAAAAAATCAAATTTTAAGATTTAGTGCCAAAAATTGGTAAATTCAAAGAATATTTAACTAAACCAATGTACCCTCAGTAGTACAAAAAAAGTGGTCCTCACTTTGAAATTTCAACTTGTCAACTAAGTTAAATAACCATTATCCAGAAAGCTAAAAAATAAACAAGGAAGCATCCAAAATTTTAGTTATTATTAGTCTGCTTGAAACATAGGATAGAGGTCAATCAGTAACCTCTTTAACTCATACAAAATAGAAAGCCCACAACCCTCATCACAGTTCAGAAGAATAAAGTTAAAAAAATCATAATAGCTTGAACAACATACCTAAAATGTGAAGGATGAACCAGCTTAGTGACTAAAAGTGAAAAGAAAAAAAATGAAGGGAGGTTGAAGATGCAATAAAGCACGATAAAGAAGCTTAAGTCTTGCACAATTCAAATAAACGATTGAAGTACAGCTGGAGAGGAAGGAATGGAGAATGGTGTAAGGACTAAGTGAGGGAGATCGTGAACAGAGACATTGTTGAATAAGGGGGATAAAAAAATTAAGCTAGGCCACAGCTGAGATGAGGGATGCGAAAAGTAGGGAGAAGACGATGAACAGGGTAATGAAGTTAGAGATGAGCCATTGCGAAAATGAAAAAGCTACGAGGTGAGGTTATCAACAGTGAAAATAAGCTTCTTACAGTAGTGAAATTGAATAGAGCAAGGGAGAAAGTAATGAGGAGCAGGGGTTATAGAGAGGCTTAGAGTGAAGGAGAAGACAATGGCTGAGTTTAGTATGTGTGGTGGCCAATTAATGAAGAGTAGAGAGACAACAGAGGCAGAGAAAGTAGTGAACAATGGAACGAAGAAAGCACGAATGGAAGACAACTGAACACAATAGAAATTTTTTTGATTAAAGCACAGCTGAACAAATGGAAAACACAGCTTATGGTGCTGCTCTCTGAGGGGCTGAGCACGACTATGTGTGACAGAAGTGGAGGATACGGCTGGGATGAGAGAACTCACTGAGCTTTACAGCTAAGAAGACAGAGTATGGAAACTGAGTGAGGAAGAACTGAAATGCTGGAATGTTGAGGAAAGGAAGAAGCACATACTTGATGCACAATGAAAATGAAAACTGAACATGGTGGAGATACTGGAGCAAACCTTGTGACAAGCTGAACAGAGGGAAGGCAGAGATGAATGCGAAGCTGTTGCCAATGCTCGGTGGAGAGGAAAGCTGGGAGAGGTAAGACGGAGGGACGTTGCACATGGCTGAGTAAGAAGAATGAGTTGCAGACAGGGGTCAGACAGGGGTAAAGCACACTGCTGGGCAAGAAGGACTGAGTTTTGTGGCTGAAGGATGAAGATGGACGAAGGTGAAGGAGAAACAATTAGGGTAAAAGCATGGAGGGGTAAAAATGTAAAAAAAATTATTTATTTAAATTTATAAAAAAACAGAAGCTGCACTTTTTTTTACGTGCAAATAAAGTAAAATAATCAATAAAAAATATGAATATATAAATATTTTTTAATTGTTTTTAGTAAAATAAAAATAATAAACTAAAATAATATATATATATATAATTTTTTTAAATTTTTTTATAAAATATTTTTTATTCAAAATAAAATATTTTATAGTAGTAAAATAATATTTTAGGGAAATTTTTTTTTGAATTTTTTTAAGTTAAACAAATATTTACAAATTTATTCTTATTAAATAAAAAAAATTTAGTTTTTTTTAACCAAAATTTCGCTCCAGTGAAGCAAAGTTTTGTTTTAGTGAAGATGCTCTCTGTAAGTTGGTTAAACATTTCATATAATAGTCTTTCACTTCAGCAAAACAAAGTTTCGCTCTAACGAAGGTGCTCTCTGGAATTTTTGTTGAAAAGTCATAGAGGTATCTACTGCTAGAGCGAAATGAGATTTTGTTGTAGTAAAGGTGCTCTCTAGAATTTTTGATGAAAAGTGACAGAGGCATCTACTGCTAGAGCGAAATGAGATTTTGCTATAGTGAAGGTACTCTCTAGAATTTTTAACAAGAACAGAGAGAGACCCTTTGCTAGGGCAAAATCCTCTTTCGTTGAGCCAAACAAAACAAAGAACTAAAATACTCAAAATCCAAGAAAAATATGCAAACGATGTAAAAAACTCATAAAGAAAATAGCCTAAACATCTCCCAATCAACACAATCATCATATCAAACCTGCTTCCACACCTCCTAACATTTAATTAACTACTTTCAATCCAAAAATTCATCAACACAAGATCTTGATCCCATATAAACACATAAATATCATCAATTAAGCACAAGGACAGAATACTCCCTAAAATATTATTGGCTCATTCTTTGATTCTGAAACTTGGCTTTGAGCTTCCAAATTCTTTAAGAACTCTATAGTTCTACAAGCACACCAAAATAGAAGAAGAACAAACTAAAGACAACTAAATAAACAAACCCACAAAAAAAAACACAAGTAAAAAGGAAATAAAACTTGGTAGCCTCCCAAAAAGTACTTAGTTTATAGTCCTCAGCCAAACTTTCTCAAACTGTCAAGGTGGATCAACCAAGTAGACAACAGACTTCAATCGCTTTATGTCACCTCCCCAATAATTCTTGAGTCTTTTCCATTAACTTTGAAAGATCTACTCATTCGTTCATCAAGAACCTCAATTGCTCCATGTGGTGCTATAGAAGACACTTTAAAAGGGCTAGACCATCGAGATGTTAGCTTTTCAGGAAACAACCTTAATCTTGAGTTGAAAAGCAATACCAATTGTCGTGGCTCAAAAGTCCGATGCAAGATATGTTGATCATGCCACCTTTTAGTTCTCTCCTTATAAAGTCTAGCACTTTCAAAAGCATGGTATCTAAACTCCTCTAACTCATTCAATTGCATTATCCTTGAAGCACTAGCTTGCTTGGGATCCATATTCAAGTGTTTAATTACCCACCAAGATTTATGCTCCAACTCAATGGGCAAGTGATATGCCTTCCTAAAGACCAAACGATATGGTGACATCTCAATCGTAGTTCAAAAGGTTGTGCGATAAGCCCATAAAGCGTCATCAAGCTTGTCTAACCAATCTTTTCTAGTAGGACCCACTGTCTTCTCAAGTATCTACTTGATCACTCTCTTAGTCAGCTCATAGAGACTAATGGTTTGTGGGTGATAAGCAAGAGACATCTGATGATGGACTCTAAACTTTGACAAGAGAGCCTTGAATTGCTTCTTATTGAAATGCGTACCCTCATCAGTGATAATGGCTCGAGGAGTACCAAATCTTGTAAAGATGTTCTTCTTTAAAAATCGAATCACATTATTATTATCATTTGATTGACACGCTATAGCCTCTGCCCACTTGCTCACATACTCTACAGTAACAAGTATGTATTGATTTCCTCTAGAAGAAGGAAATGGTCCCATGAAATCCATATCCCAAACATCAAACAATTCTACTTCTAAAATCCCAGACCTCACACTTCATAACAAATTGGTGAGCATCTTTAAACAAAGAAGGCCAATAAAAACTAGATTCAAGTACTTTAGATGCAGTTCTTTGTCCCCATAATGCCCCCATATGCATATGCATGACAGGCATATAAAATGGCTTCTTGTTTTATTTCAAGAACATAGTTTCTAATTATCAAATCGACACATCTTTCAAACAAAAATGGTTCATCCCAAATATAAAAATCAATATCATGCAAAAAATTCTTCTTTTGAAAAGGCTTCAAAGCAAAAGGTAATACTCCACACACAAGATAATTCACAATATCCACATACCATAGTAAATCGCAAGTACCAACAATAAATAATTGCTCATTAGGAAAATTTTCAGCAATCGATAAGTCATCACCATAATCAGAAACATAAACAAGTCTAGACAAATGATTAGCAACTTGATTTTCAGTTCCTTTCCTATCAACAATTTTCACATGAAATTCTTGCAACAACAAAACCCATCTAATGAGCCTAGGTTCAGACTCTTTCTTATTCAACAAATATCTAATAGCAGCATGATCAGTATGAACTATAACTTTAGCACCTATTAGATAAACTCTAAACTTTTCAAAATAAAAACAATAACAAGTATTTCTTTTTTAGTAGTTGAGTAATTTACCTATGCGATAGCTAAAGTCTTGCTTGCATAGTAGATATGATGAAATATCTTTTCGTGCCTTTGTCCAAGCATCACTCCAACAGCAAAATCACTTACATCACACATGACCTCAAAAGGTAGTGACCAATCAGGAGCAACAATGATAGGGGCATATATTAATACACTCTTCAACTCTTCAAAGGCCTTTGTACACTCTTCATTGAAATTGAAATGAGTGTCTTTTTCAAGTAGTTGAGATGAAGGCTTTGAAATCTTAGAGAAATCCTTGATGAATCGACTATAGAAGCTAGCATGCCCTAAGAAACTTCTCACAGCCTTCACATTAATGGGCAGTGGCAACTGCTCAATAATTGAAGTCTTAGCCCAATCAACCTCAAGACCCTTCTTAGAGACTTTGTGACCTAGAACAATACCTTCAGTTACCTTAAAATGGCATTTTTCCTAATTAAGTACAAGGTTAGTCTCCTTACATCTTTTCAAGACTTTTGCCGAGTTGGACAAGTACTGTTCAAATGATTATCTAAAAATAAAAAAAATCATCCACAAACACCTCCATAATCTCTTTAATCATATAAGAAAAGATGCTCATCATGCACCTTTAGAAAGTGGTGGGTGCACTGCAAAGACTGAATGGCATCCTTCTAAAGGCAAAAGTGTCATAAGGACAAGTAAAAGTTGTTTTCTCTTAGTCCTCAGGAGCTATAGCAATTTGATTGTAGCCTGAATAACCATCCAAGAAGCAAAAGAACTCCTTATCAGTTAGTTTATCCAACATTTGATCAATAAATGGAAGAGAAAAATGATCTTTCCTTATGGAAGCATTTAACATCTTATAATCCATGCAAATATGCCACCCAGTAACTGTTCAAGTTGGAATTAACTCATTTTGCTTGTTAGTAATTATTGTTATTCCTCCTTTCTTGAGAACACATTACACCAGGCTAACCTATCCATTATCAAAAATGAGATAGATTATCCCAGCATCCAACCACTTAATAATTTCTTTTTTTTTTTACTACTTCTTTCATCATAAGATTCAACCTTCTTTGATTTTGAACAGATTTCTTATAGTCATCTTCTAACAAAATTTTATGCATCACGATAGAAGAAATGATACCTTTGATGTCTACAATTGTCCATCCTAAAGCTTGCTTGTGATCCTGAAGAACTTTAAGTAACCTCACCTTTTGATCATTAGATAAAGCAGAAGAAATGATAATAGGCAATGTCTCAGATTTACCTAAATAAGTATAAGTTCTAAAATTGATGCTTGATCAATTGAAGGTTTCAAAGAAGGAGCTTACCTAGATTCCAACTCTAGATATTCAAATACTCTTCTTGAATTGAGAAATTGAGGAGTTGCTTAAAGTAATTTCTTGCATTCAATAATATCTTCATTTTGAACCACATCATCTCTCAATAATATAGCATGTAATGAGTCTTTCATAATAAAGGACTCTAAAGTCTCTTGAACTACTTCATTTAGAATCTCCACTTTAGAACAAATTTCAGATTCCCCAGGATACTTCATTGCTTTATGCATGTTGAAGCTAACTTCTTCATCATTTACTCTAAGCTTGATCTCTCCTCTCTCAACATCAATGAGAGCTTGTGCTGTAGCTAAAAATGGTCTACCCACAATGAGTGGGAGATTTCTATCTTTATCACAATCCAAGACAATGAAATCAACAGGAAAGATAAATTTATCAACCTTGACTAACACCTTCAATTTTACCTTTAAGAAATGCCAAACTTCTATCAACTAATTGAAGAGTTACTGAAGTGGGACTAGCTTTACTAAGTTGCAATTTTCTAAACACAGAAAGTGGCATCAAGTAGATACTTGAGCCTAAATCACATAATGCCCCACCTTGAAATTTATCTCCAATCACACAAGGAATTGAGAAACTACTTAGATCATGGCATTTTAGAGGTAATTGTTCAAGAGAATGGCACTGTACTTTTTAGCAAGCACAACTATTTCACATTCACTCAACCTCCTTTTCTTACGCAATATCTCCTTTAAGAATTTGGCATATTGAGGCATTTTCTCTAAAGTTTCAATAAGAGGTATGTTGATGTGCAATTGCATGAAGATTCCTAAGAATTTCTTATATGCTCCTCTAATGCCTTCTTTTGAAATCTCTGAGGGAATGGTAGTGGTGGTACCTAAAAAAGATGATCATTAGTCGGTCTTTTCTTCTTGGATGTTGTCACTGCTTCTTTTGGAGACTCCTTTTCAATATCATTTTCAACATTCACACATTTAGCTTTAGTAGGTGTAGAAGATACTCTTACATAGTTTGATCAATTTTTGGCGTAGGTGTAGACTCAGAAGTAGGAGGGGAAATTTCAAATAATTGCTTCCCCCTCGTTAAGGTAATTGCTTTGCACTCCTCATTTCCTTCTCGACGAGGATTAGTCTCCGTATTGCTTGGCAATCTCCCTTTATGAAGTATAGTCATTGTAGTTGCAATTTGACCTATTTAAACCTTAAGATTCTTTAGAGATGAATCAACTCTTGCATTAATGGCAGCTTGTTCTTGACTATTCTTAATCTGAGATTCTACCAATTTTGCCATTACTTCTTCTAAGTTAACTCTTGACTCTTGAATAGGAATAGATTACTTTTTAACTTGAGGAAAACTTGGAGGAAAAATTGGCTTTGCACTAGAAGATGAAGCTTGATTGAGGGTTGTACTATTTCTCCAAGAAAAGTTAGGATTCTGATGCCACCCAGGATTGTAAGTTGTTTGAAAATGGGTTGACTTGATTATTACCATGATAATTCTCAGCATAATTTACCGTCTTAACTTGTTAAGAAAGATGGTAATGTTCAGTAGCATGTGCATCCCCATAATAATCACACTGAGCATATATGGCATGAGCTCCCATAGGCCCATCATCGTTTCGATCAACATGTGCTTCTAAACGATCAAATTTTTTGCTCAGAGTCTAACACAAAGCTACCACTTGGGAAGATGAAGAGTTATCAGTAACTCTTTCTTGTGGTCTCCCAGGTCTTCTCTCATTGTTGTTCTGGATGTAATCAGCTATAAGATCATTTAAATAGTTCCAAATATAGTTCACTAGTTGCTTTGTAATCCTACCATTAATGACTGAATTCATTTCAGACTTGGATTCAGGTGTCAACCGGCTACTAAAAACTTGAATTAAAACCCATTTTTCTTGATTATGCCCTGGACTTTACTTCACTAATTGCTTAAACATTTCCCAAGCTTCATACAAATATTCGCCAAACTGTTGATAAAAATTAAGAATGTTGGCTCTAGAATCGACCATCTTGTTATATGGGAAAAATCTAGATCTGAACTTGCTTTCCATTTCCTCCCATGATGAGACACTACCTTCATCCAAATTATTGAGCCAATCCTTAGCTTTCCCTTGTAAAGAGTAAGGGAAGAGGCAAAGACGGATGACATCTTGAGGAACTCCATTTTGCTTGAATGAGTCATATATGTTAAGGAAGTTCACCAAATGTCTATTTCATCATCTTGATTTCCTATAAATTTCCCATTCATCTCAATCATCTTAAGCATGGTTTGCTTAATCTCAAAGTTGTTTACTTGAAAGTCAAGCACTTTAATCCCAGATTGGTATCCTCTAGCTTGTCTACCTAAGAAATCAGTAACACACAGCCTATCATTCTCATCCTTAGCCATCTCTTCGTTTATAACTTTTTCATCGATTGGAAGTTGAGTTTGAGGTGAAATAGCTTCTAAAATTTCTTTGAAGCTCCTTGTTCTCACAAGTGTCCTTTTCGATCTAGCTCTACATGGCATGTGAAATAGTCCTGCAAAAACAAGACAAGGTCAAGGATCTAACTGAACAAACAAAAAAATGACAAAATAAATGCTCAAGCAAAACTACTCAAGGTCCTCTATTTCTAATCACTAATTGCCTAAGTTCCCCAACAACAACACCAAAAACTTGATGCATGCAATTATGTTTTATCGTGAGTGGAAAATCAAGGTCGATCCCATGAAGAATCAAGTTAATTGGTAATTAGGCAATAAAGTCTCTATTTTCATTTAAGTTGAGCAAAGCAAGATATGGACTCGATTTTTTACAAAATAAGGATTGAAATTAGAAAAATGCATTAAAATTAAAATTCCAAATACCACAAACAATCAAGGCAACTTAGGGTGGCTAATCCCTTCTTCAATTCATAGAGCATATAATTACCCAAATAAATTCACTTAATATTATATGTTAATCTATAGTTTTAATAAGAATAATTATCTTCCGATTAATTACACCTCTCTCTTGAATTAATTTGCTATTTCTAACACAATTACCCAAGAGGCAAAATGGCACAAATTCACTCTAATGTGATTATATGGGTCCAATAGGTATATTTCTATTCTATTGGCAAATTAAAATAAATTCTAATCCCACATTACTCAATCTAATGGTCAAATTCAAATTTTCCTCTTTCAAGATAAAATCCAAACCCTAAATTCACACTCAATGGTGGCCAATCATTAAGTAAACAAATAAGCTAATATTAAGTTCAAATAAATGATTCAAACATGCTCTAATCTAAAAATCAATTCATAGCTACCCCAGACTAAGAGAAAATCAGCCACACATGGCTTCCATGACACCAAAATCAGCAATATATACAGTAAAGTAAAGAGAAAAAGGAGAAGAAAAGCTTAATCAGAGCAATCTCAAGCGAAACCCTTGATTTAAGTTTAAACCCAAGCTTCTCCAACCCTTATTTGGCTCATTTCCCTCTTCATGGACATTCTGCTGCTGCTAAAGGTGAAGAATGATCGAAAATGAGGTGCTCCAGTCTTAAAAATTTACTGAGATAAAACTGTGCGTTTTACTAAAATCGCGCTGCGTTTCACTGCAGTGAACATGACTTGTTCAGATTTTTTTCTCAGATTTAATTCCTTTAACTTGGATCCAATATTCTCTTCTTTGGGCCCCTAAATTAGGCCTCCTTACATGCATAAAATCCAGAATAAATGATAGAATTGGTCCACTAACTTCTAACACATTTCAAAGCCCATTTTCATACACATTCATTCACTTAATCATATTTTTGCTAACAAAATTTAAATAAATGACTTCCAATTACATTAAAAGCACCAATAAATTCAATAAAATATTGAAAGTCATCAGTTAACACAATTTAATAGAAAGAACTATAATTTTATTATTCTTTATCAATTAAAACAACCTTTTATAAAATACAAATGGCTAAAGTACATATTTAGTCCTCTAACTTATACAATGTTTCATTTTAGTCCCTTAACTTTATAAAATATTTTTTTAGTCCTTTAACTTTACCATTGTTAGTTTTATCTTAACAAATTTTTACATTAAACTTTAAATATTGATAAAACATTCTTAAATGTTGACATAATCCTCCAAAAATATCCAAACCATAGGCACATTCTTGAATAAAATCCTTGCAAAGTGTTTCTAGATCAACTAGCAGTTAAAATATTAAAATTAGTTCATGTACCAAATATAAATAAGTTCAAAGTCATGGCATCGAAAGTAATTAAATGACCACAGTGTCACAACAGCACCAGTTGATTAAAACTTTTTACATTAACCAAAAAATATTTTAAATTCATAGATTTTAAATGTGAGATTTTAAATTTAATATGCAAAAATGAAAGAAAAATCTCCTTGAAATATGAAAAAATAACAATGAGGTCTCGCAAAATATGATAATTACTTTCAAGTCCTTAGGATCCTTTCTGACATTAATATCTTTTGTGAAATGAGAAAATTTCTTCAATTGTTGTAAATATTAGTGACTACTTTTGGTTGAAGTAATGACCAATTTTCTTGTAGAAATTACTAGAATGGGGTAGCAAATGACAAGTTTCACTCTACAAAATTTTTAATAACTGAAGTCCAAGTGTTGTAAATAGCAGTAACTACTTCAATTTAAATAATGACAACTTTTCTTTAGATAATAACTAAAGTGGAATAAGTAATGATAACTTCCCCTCTGCAAATTTTTTTATCACTAAAATTCAAGTATTGTAAATATGAGTAACTACTTTTGTTTAAGAAATAACTATTTTTTCTTGACAATAACTAAAAGAGGATAGCAAAAGATAAATTATAGCTACTTTACAAAAATTTTTAATCATTAATCCATTTCTCTGTTTCTTATTTTAAATTGGGGGCATTATACTCATTTTATAAGAGACATTAATGTCTGAAAATTAATGTCCCAAGAGACTTGGGAAGAATTATTATATTTTACATAACCTTATTATCATTTACATAATTCACGGAGATTTTTTTATCATCTCAAATATAATATTTTAATTTAAATTTTAAATTCGAACCCATCAATCCATATGCTACCTAAAATAATCTAACAAATCATAGCAAATCTACACAAACAAAGTTGAATCAAAGGCACTTTTTGTCTTTATTTACAGATCCACTCAGGCGGCCAAATTTTCTAATATTCTCCCATTTTCAACGTAGGTCACCTGGATCATCTTTTTGCTCAAACAGATCTTTCAGTGGTCAGTGAGATAATTAATTTCAAACTAACGAATGTTATGACTTAACAATCCTTGATGAGCCAATCTTGGCTTAGATATAGAAATACCATGTCTTTTGATATAGCCAGATAATTTCTTCTTGCACGGTTTCCTATGGCCTGATGACTATGTAATTAAAAAAAAAAAATCAAACAATCTTTTACACGCAAAATAATGAAGGAAAAATCCAAGAACAATTGAAACTTGAAAGGCGTTACGTACATATATAGAATGACAAAGTGAATGCTATCTTTTAAGAATATTATTGTCTGAAATTATCTTGGATAGGTCTTCATGATTTTTCCCTTGCAGTTGTTCTATTATTACCCAACATCCTACAAATAAACGAAAGTTAATTCACTATATAGCGGCATTCCAATGGCTGAAACTACTACCACATCGTTCAAAAGAAGCCACTCAGGTGTTGAGCTTGAGAATGAGGCTTGTGATGAAGAATATGAAAAACTTAGCCAAGAATGTAAGCAAATTCTTCTTTCTCTTCCCAAAACCAAGGGTTTCGGCCACCGAAACATCTATCTTTACCAAGAAATTTGGTATATACCAACTCGAATCCAAGCCATAAGCTCTTTTCAAAAGAACTTCCAAGTAAAAGACAGTGATACTATTTTTTTCTCCCTGCCAAAATCTGGCACTACTTAGTTAATCGTAAGCGTTTCTCTCCTTCACAAAATAACCATCCATTACTCTCTTCCAATCCACGCGAAGAAGCATTGGAGAGCTACTCAAATTGTATCTATGAGACTGGTCCATTTTGGACAAATATGTTGGGTTATTGGAGAGAAAGCAAAGAGAGACCAAACAAGGTATTGTTTTTAAGGTATGAGGATTTGAAAGGGGATATCAAATTCTACTTGGAAAGAATTGCTGAGTTCTTGGATTGCCCATTCAATTCTGTGGAGGAAAGTGAAGGTGTTATTGAAAACATAATTGAGTTGTGCAGCTCTCAAAAGATGAAGGAATTGGAAGTGAACAAGACTGGGAAGTTTGTAAACAAGTTTGAAAACAGGGATTTCCTCAGGAAAGGTGAAGTAGGTGATTGGTTTAATCATTTTCTCATCATGGATGATAAAGAAATTGTTCAAAGTGATTGAAGAGAAATTGGGTGATTCTGGGCTGTCCTTTCAAAATAAGATCTCTTAACACAGTAAGAATTAATCTATGCCATTACTTAATGTTCCTTTTTCTGCTTTAATTTGCGTCAACTCTGGAACTGTATTTCCTTCAGTAAGAATGCGATCTGGTTTCTAGGGGCCTTTTCCACAGCCATGCAGGTGCGATTTTTTTTAATTTTTTTTATACAAAAAAATTGAAGATGATGATAAAAGAGAGATGTAGTTCAGGGTCATGCTTTCATATAAACCTGTTGCGTTTTTACTTTATTTTTATATTTATGTACTATCTTATTTTATGTGTGTAATTAACTTATAATTGTAGAGAGATCCTGTTAAAATGACAAAATTACTCTCATTTAAAGAAATAATATAAATGACTTGTTCGTTTCCATACTATATTTTATTTATTTACTTATGGAATGTTATTTGTTTTCTAACTTTACTTGTTTATAGCCCTAATTTCACTCAATTTTCACATCCTAATAGATAAATAACATAACATATATATATATATATATAGTAAAAAGTAATAAATAATAAACAAAAGAAATTATCCATACCCCAATAAGAAAAAACAAAAACTATAAATAGCAAAAATAAACAATAGTAAATAAGTATAATAAAAAATTTAAAAAATCTACAAAAATTATAAAAATGAATAAGAAATAATGGGAAATGGGAAAAAATTTTATGAAAGAAATTTCTGTAACATAATAAGAATAAAAAATATTTTATAACAAGAAAATAAATATATAATATTTTTTGGTGAAAAAATAAATAAAATTTTAAAAGGTCTTTGATCTAAAGATAAGAAAAATGACACAAATATAATCAAATCAGATCATGATCTAATATTAATATTAATAATATATGAGCTATGAAGATTTGAATATCTCCAAATAATAGTTGGCCAAAAAAAATGTCAAAATAATATAACAATTAGAATAAAATAGTCTAATATCTAATACTAAGATTTGAAGATCCCAAAATAATATAATAATCAGGCAAATAATATATGAAAAATGCTTATATAGACTAAAAAGATCATGATACAGTTGAAACTCTAAAGAAACCCTAGGTGTAAGGGTCCTTATAAAGGAATTAATTTATCATGTAAGGCAATAAATTATCATAGTACATCATTAAAAGTGTTTTATACTCTTTTGACTGCATGATAATTTCAGAGTCCTTGCAAAATTATAAGTTAACTAATTTATTATCTATTGTGATAAGTTTTTCATGGCTATTTTGTTATCTATTACGAGAGGCATTTTGTTATCTTATATAGCAATAAATTATTGCAACTGCATAGTTTTGAAATCATTCATTGCATGAAACTTTTAGAGTCCTTACAGGTTTATAAGTCAATTAACTCATCGAATGCGGCAATAAATTATTGTGGGTACATATTTAAAAATATTTTATTCATAAATAAAAGCGAAAGGTTTTTCTAAATAAAAAAATGAAATAAATCATTTTTGAAAGATAGATTTTAGGATATATAAAATCATCATAAATCTGATCAAAATATTTTTCCCAAATTACTTCTCAAAACCTTCTCACAAATAAAGAAATAAATTAATTTCATGAATAAAAAATACAAACCAATATTAAAATTATTTTATTAAAAAATTAATAGTTAATATTTTTTTAAAAAAATCAACCAAGAGATATGCATTTTACCCCAAACTATATGGCCTTTGATCCCTCTAAATGATATGTAGGTCCTATGGCTTTATAGTTCAAGTCTAACTTATAGATAAATACAATTTTTTCTTTTAATTATCTTATTTTTTATTAACAATAATTTTTTAAGGCCATTTAAATTTATATAGTTAACTTAGTCTAAATATTCATATGGTCAATGGGTGTTGTGTGCAATGCCTAGCATCTTCTCCACGTACAATTAACTCCCGTATCCTTTTCACTTATGTAGACCACACATTAAAAAGGCTTTTAAAATTTCTTTTAAAATTTTGGTGGTGACTTTTAAATATTTTTATTCAATTTTCCTTCCTTGGGAAATTTTGAATTGGGTGCAGCAAGCTCCCTTGGCCCAGATGTAGAAATATCATGCATTTTGATGTAACTAGATAATTTCTTCTTCTTTCATGGGTTTCCACAACCATGTATTAAAAAAAAAAAATCAAACGTATCTTTCACATGCAAAATGATAAGGGAAAAATCCAAAAACAATTGAAAGGCGTTACGTACTATTGTCTGAAAATATCTTGGATAGGCCTTCACGATTTTTACCTCACAATTGTTTTATTATTACCGAACTTCCTATAAATAAATGAGTGTTAATTCACTATAGCGGCATTCCAATGGCTGAAACTACTACCACATTGCTCAAAGGAAGCCACTCAAGTGTTGAGCTTGAGAATGAGGCTTTTGATGAAGAATATGAAAACCTTAGCCAAGAATGTAGGCAACTTCTTCCTTCTCTTCCCAAAACCAAGGGTTTCCGCCACCCATACATCTATCTTTACAAAGACATTTGGTATGTACCACTTCAAATCCAAGCCATAAGATCTTTTCAGAAGCATTTCCAAGCAAAAGACAGTGATATTATTTTGACATCCTTGCCAAAATCTGGCACTACTTGGTTGAAAGCCCTTGCTTTTTCTATTTTGAATCGCAAGCGTTTCCCTCCTTCACAAAATAACCATCCTTTACTCTTCTCTAATCCACATGACCTTGTTCCCTTCTTTGAGTACCATCATTATGTAAACAACCAGATTCCTGATCTCTCCATATTGCCTGAACCAAGACTTTTCAGCACACATGTTCCTTTTCATTCATTGCCCGATTCAATTACAAAATCCAAATGCAAGATCATCTATATATGTCGTAACCCATTCGACAATTTCGTATCGTATTGGCTGTTTTTAAACAAAGTTGTACCACCATCTGTACCCAAATTATCACGCGAAGAAGCATTGGAGAGCTACTCAAATGGGAGCTATGAGACTGGTCCATTTTGGATAAATATGTTGAGTTATTGGAGAGAAAGCAATGAGAGACCAAACAAGATTTTGTTTTCAAGGTATGAGGATTTGAAAGGGGATATAAAGTTCTACTTGAAAAGGCTGGCTGAATTCATGAATTGTCCATTCAATTCTGAGGAAGAAAGTGAAGGTGTTATTGATAACATAATTGAGCTGTGCAGCTTTGGGAAGATGAAGGAATTAGAGGTGAACAAGACTGGAAAGTTTTTAAACATGTTTGAAAACAGGGAGTTCTTTAGGAAAGGTGAAGTAGGTGATTGGGTTAATCATTTTACGCCATTGATGGTAGAGAAATTGTCCAAAGTGATTGAAGGGAAGTTGGGTGGTTCTGGGCTATCATTTCAAGAAAAGATCTCTTAACACAGTAAGAATTGATCTATGCCATCAGCTTAATGTTCCCTTTTCCACTTTAATTTGGGTCAACTCTCTGTGTCTCCTTTAGTAAGAACAAGATTTGGTTTCTACGGGCCTTTTCTACAGCCTTGCAGATTCAATTTTCATTTAGTTTTTCTCAAACAGAAAATTTGAAGATGATGATAAAAGAGAGTCGCATTTCATGGTCATGCTGTCATCTAATCCTATTTTGTTTTTATTTTATTTGTATCTTTATGTAGTATCTTATTGTTTGTGTGGGGGCCTTACCACAACTGGGACACGTGTCTAGGTTCATTACTTTGTATTATTCTATTTTTGAAAAATAATTATATGAAGGTTGGGACCTAGATAGTATATTTTGTTTTTTATTGCTCACGGAATTAACAGAAATTAATTGCTATAATTTAAGTAGAGTGCAATGGAGACACAACTGCTGTTTGTAGAGAAACAAAGCTAGTAAAAATAGAAGATGTGGATCGCTTGATTATGATTTTACTTACTAACCAGTAATTGGAGTTACCTTCGAGTTACTGGGATGTATGTCTCACTCCGTTACTTTTGAACACAGGTGAAAAGAGCACGAGAAGGTCGGGAAAGGAAGCGAGGAAAGAGTAGCTTCAATTGGTAGTGGCATTACTACCTTTGAGTAGAAATGAATGTATAATATGCTGATAGAGTTAAGTTGCCAACTAGGATGCATAAAGGTAAGTTGAACTATGATGTGAAACTTGTTTGTATATATATGTATATGATGTTGCATTGTGCCAAGGGTGCCTAGTGGAGGGTACGTGGGTAGGCCTAAATGCAAAACAAGATAATATATGTGTGTTGTAACTTGTATAATGTGATTATGTGTTAATCGTGAATTGAATGTGATTTGTATTGTTATGTGAGAATTTGATACAAATGGAAAAGAACTTGACACAAATGGTGAGGCGGAGTCTCATTTGGAAAAGTCAAGTACATTTGTGATTCCCAACCATATGGTGAGGCAAAACCCCATATGTAAGAGTCAGAGGGTTAAAAGTGAAACAAGTCTATTTGCATTTATGAGTATGTGTTGTATATATATGATTCCTCATATAAGACCACAACTGTGTAAAGTGGCTTTGAAAGGCCAAAATGGGTTATTGATGTGATATATGTGTATTGTGGTGTTAATCATGTGTGTGTAGACCTTTTGGACTTAGGTCAAGGTCCAAAGTGATCTAATGGGATAAGAAATGAGAATTGAGCACTCAAGGTGTAAATTTCTGAAAGAAATAGTGACGGTTTGTACCAGGTGTCCAATTTTAGATTGAACCATCAGATCGAGTCCAAACTTATTCCATTAGCTAGTATACATTGTAAGCTTTATGTTGGCACTTGAATCACTCCAATCGGGCGTCGAGTATGAAAACATCGCACATGAAAATTCACCATTTTTACTATCAAAATGACAGCATAAATTCAAACAGGTGTGCCATAGCTCTTGGTGTATCCACTATGGCACATGACGTAGCCAGGAGCAGAGCATGTGGTTTTGTACCATATGCCACGATACATGTGTTGTACACTGCGGCACATGGCCCATTTTTAGAATTGAAAAGTTGTGGCTTTTCAAGTTGTTTGTTTATGTTTATGCTTCCGTTAGCCCTCTTATTTGAATATATATTTTGAGAAGTCAGGATCCTACAATTTGAAAACAAATAAAGGGCTATTACTCTCATTTTGATTTATTAATTGTGTGATGTGGAATGATAAAGCCCGGGTTGAGACGGGAATCTACAGTACAGATTCAGATTTTACACTAGGCATGATTTGATCAATTTCATGCAACTATTGGATGAGCACTTATATACTGCATAGGAGAGGTATAAAAAAATGTGGTTATTAATGGCAAACTCTGTTTAAAGATGCTAGTGCCTTTGGTTCTCATTGTGATGCATGTCAAAGAATAGGTGACATCTTAAAAAAACATGAAATGCCTTAGTTAGGTATTCTTAAGGTTGAATTGTTTGATGTATGGGGAATAGATTTTATGGGACCTTATTAGTACATCCTAATAGCTATTGAATATATGAGTAAATAAGTGGAAGCCATAACATGCCATACTAATGATGCTAACATGGTTGTGCGTTTTGTGAATAAGAATATTTTTAACCATTTTGGCATAACTAAAGCAATCAGTAGTGATGAGGGGACTCGTTTTAAAAACAAGTTGTTCAACAATTTGCTTACAAGATATGGAGTCACTAATAAAATGTCTTTGGCATATCATCCTCAAACTAATGGGTTGTGTGAAGTGTCTAATAGAGAGTGAAAAGGAATTTTGGAAAAGACTATAGGTCCTATTAGGAAGGATTGGGTGGATAAGCTTGATGATACATTATGGGCCTACAGGAAGCTTACAAGTCCCCAATAGGTATGTCCCCATACCAATTGGTGTTTGAAAAAGCTTGTCATTTACCCATTGAGTTAGAGAACAAAGCATTTTGGGCAATTAAGAAATTGAATTTTGACATGAGCAAAGTGGGTGAGAAGAGGTTGATGCAACTAAATGAGCTTGATGAGTTTAGGTTGCAAGCTCATGAAAGCTCCAAGATTTATAAGCACTAGTGCAAAAAGCATTTTTCGCGACAGTTGAAAAGCTATTTTCGCAACACAAGAAGTGGTGTAGTAGAAGCCAGTGTAGTGGTAAGTAATTATTTTTTACGACAGTGAATCAATGAACTGTCATTGTAAGTAATTACTTTTCGTGACAGTTCAAAGGAATAACTGTCATGAAAAGTATCACTTACAATGATAGTTCCACTATCACCTGTCGTTGTAAGTATTTACTTATTGCTACAATTTTAGTTAAAACTGTCATTATAAATATGTCTTTTGCGACAGTTTTGCACATAACTGTCGCGATATGTGATTTTTTTTTCAACAAAAAATAGATATGATATGCTATACACCCCTTACTTACAAAAACCTGCATTTAAACAAAAACAGCAAGTCCAGAAACTAATACAAACATATCAATTGAATTTCTACATATCTAATACAAATATCTATCTAATTATCTTCTCTAGTCTTATCATTTCTAGAAAGTTCTCTAGTCTTATCATTTCTAGAAAGCAACTGGACCAAATATTCTATTTATGTCCCACTTATGAGTATAAGGGTAAAATTGCTCCTCGAGAAAAAGTTTAAAAATAAAATTGCACCTTTATCCAATTATTACCTTATCAAATAAGTGGGTAATATATTGAGTGATGATTATGTAATAACCACATCTTACATTTCCTAATGGTTGAGACCACTAGTAAGAAAATAAACTAATAGTATAATATTTATTCTAATAGGGAATAAATTTAAAATATTTACTTGCATACATACTTGCCACTTGACTTTAGTTTTTTCTCGTCAACTATATCTGCTAACTTCCAATAATGGAGTAAAAATTTATTTATCAAATATACACACATAGAAAATATTAAAAATTTCAAATAATATCACAAAAAAGAGTTATTAAAAAAACTTATAATTCAATCAATGACTTCATATCGCCACTTATACTTCCAATGATTGCTACCATATATGTTAATATTAATATCACATCATTAAGCAAAATTTCTATAAATTGATATATGAATTAGAAATTTAAAACTTTTCAATAATTAGTGCAAAAAAAAAAACACATCTTCTTTAGCCTATGTTCTTCCAAAATAAGACACTTTTTGATTTGGTTTGTCAACTAAAGTTAAGAGTATGGATAATAATCCATAATAATGATTGACATTAAGTTGGGTGCATATTTTGTGGAGGTACCTTTAATAATAACAAAAATATTAAATTAGAAATAAAAATAAACACATGACCAATTTCAACAAATCTTAATGAATAATCAAGCTTTTTTACACATTTAAGTTATCAAATAATTACCAATTAAAATATGAACAGCTAATTTATATTATGAAATTTTAAAAAAATCAATAGCATAACGAGAATTTCAACCAATCTCAATAGATAATAAACAATTATAAATAAAATATACAACCATTTCAAGCAATCAAATAATTACTTGACTAAAATATGAACAACTTGATCAGAATGGGTGTTAAAAATATTAAAAATAAATAATTAATCTCATAAAAAAAATATAAGAATAGAGAGAGCTAGACATGTATAAGGAGAAAACTTAAAAAATTAAGAATAAGAGTAAAAAAATACTTGGATGGATGCACGAAGGCGAGCTGGAGGCTAAACAATTACAATGAGAGCTTAGGGCGAGCTGATGATGAGCTAACAATGGAGACAATAAGCTAAAGGGTGGAGTAGAAGGAACTGAAGAGCAGAGAGGAAGGAGTTGAAAGGCAAGGGGAGGAGAAGGAGCTGAAGTTGTAGGGGGAGGAGCAGCTGAAGGTGGATGAGCTATGGGAAGCTGATGAGCAACGGGGCACTGAGAGCTAAGAGTAAAGATAGAGTAGTTGAAGGCAGAGGGAGAGCTAAAGGCTGAAAGTGCAAGTTGAAAGACAAGTGAATGAGGTATAAGAACTAAAGGTAAATGAGGGAAAAACTTAAATTTAAAATATAACTATAACGATAGGTCTTATAGGACCTATCATTGGTATGCATTTAAAAATGATATAATATTTAATAATATAATATGATATAATATTAATTAATTATTATAATATTTATTTAATGTTATATTAATATTAATAGTAATAATATAATATACCATAATCAATAATATGATATTAATTAATAATATACTTATATTATATTACATTAATATTGTGAATTTGACCAAAAAAAAAATTAAAATATTATTTATATTAACATTAATATTTGTGTTTGACCAAAAAAAATTAAATATATTAAAAATTATTAAATTTGTATAATGAAATATAAATGTAATTAATATAATAAGTAATATGTAATATAATAATAATTGATAAATAATATTATATAATATACTTATTATTATATTAATAATATTATATGATTTGTAAAATTACATAATGTCAATATTAACATTAATAGTGTTAATGCTTTAATAATAATAATATTATGAATAATATAATATCCTATAATTGATTATAATATTATCAATAATATACTTATTATTTATATTAGCATTAATATTAGCTTGATAAAAAAAAAAATAAAATACATCAGAAAGCATGCTACACATATCACGACAGGTCCTAGGGGACCTGTCGTTAGATGCTTTAAATAATAATAATATTTAATAATATAACATAACATTACTTAATTATTATAATATTTATTTAATGTTAATATTAATATTAGTATATTAATAATATTATTGATAATAATATAAATACCAATATAATATTGATTAATATTATACTTATTATTCATAGTAACGTTAATATGAGTTGAGGATTTGACCAAAATAAAAATATTATTATCAATATCGAGTGAAGGATGCTAGAGCTGAAGTTAAAAAAGGAATGGAGCTTAGGCATTAACGATAGCTTCATTAGTAATAACAACAGGTCATTGTCGTTATATATTTAAGCTACTAATATTAGTTTTAATTATTATTATTTATATTAATTTATTTATATTAATACTTAATATTTACATAACTATGACAGGTTTTATTGAGACCTGTCATTATAAGTTTGCAATTTATACTTTAGAATTATTATTTGTGTTACAACTAAAGTTACTTATATAATTGTAGAGAAAATAGTGTCATTAAAATTGTATTTTGTACTAGTGAAGGAAAAGACTAAAAGATTGCATGACAGCCATATTTTACTTAGGCATGTTGAACTTGGACAACTTGTTTTGTTATATAATTCTCGGTTGAAGTTATTTTCAGGTAAGCTGAGATCTAGATGGTCTAGTCCATTTAAGATGGTTTCTGTTACACCTTACAGGGCAATTGATATTATGAAATAAGATTTTGGAAGAGTTTTCAAAGTTAATGGCCAACACCTAAAATTATACTTGGGTGGTGATTTTGATCGAATAAAGGCGTCAATCAAGCTCTTAAAGTTAAAATTATTGGTTCTTAGAAAATTCTGGGAATACAATTTAAGGTTAGAGAGTTAACTTTAGCATTTGGATTGATGGATTATAATTTTCATTTTAAATATGAAATATTAGATTTAAAATTTTACATTTAAAATTCTTTATTTGGATAAAGTAAAAGTTTTAAAGGTAAAAGCGAGATATGGGAAAATTCAAGTAAAAATAAAATATTGGAAGTGACAAATTTTTTTTATTTTTCACTTGATGAGAAATAAGAAAGAGAGATGAGTGGCATTGAGACTAATAGAGGTACTGATATGTAAAGAAAATGATGAGAGGTTCACAGTAGATACAATTTTAAATAACTAAAATTTTAAAGAAATTTGAAGTTATGAAAAAGTTATATTAAGTATGTATTAGGTTTTGGATCAAATCCAAAACCAAAGACTATATATATAAACGAAATATTTGGTTTAAATACAAATATTATGTATCCAAGCACATTTTTAAGGCATTTTAACATTTGAAGTCGCAATATAAAATGAATACATCAATATAGTTTTTCATAAGAATTGGCCATCGGAAAGCTGCATCAACTATAGAAACTCGATAAATTAAAATATAGAGGCCAGTGATGACTATAAATTTTAATATTTCCTCATTTTGCACGAAGGTCACCTCATCTTCTTGCTCATGTGTCCGTCCACTGCATTCTCCTGGTATAAGATAGCTTTCAATCTCAGGGCTAATTAATTGCAAACTTGAGGCCAAGCATCTGAGGGCTAATGATCAAGTGACGTGTGCGAAAATTGACATGTTATACACGCACTCCTTTTCGGTTTTTTTTTTTTTTTTTGGTTGCCTCAGAATCTCATTGACATTTTGGCATAGTCTGCAAGTTGTAGTGGTCCTGGCCCACAGGAATCAAAGTTGTCGTCATTTCATTGCCCTTGTTAACATTTCTGAGCAAGGGGACATTTAATGTCTTGATCTCTTGTCCTCTCTCCATCTCAATTATTTGTAAGTTATTTTTAGATAAATTAAATTCATAAAAGTAGAAAAAATTATTACATACATTTTATAATTTTATTTTTAAAATAAAAATATAAACTTTTAAATATATAATTCATTTAATATTTCATTTTGAAAAGAAAATTAAAGAGAGATAGAGAGAGAGAGATATATATATATATAAAAGAATATTACAAGAGATAATATCATAGGAAGAATAATATTTTTTGATATCAAATCTTTGATAAAATTGTCTTATAATTTAGAACAGAGAGTATATCTCTTATATTGTTTTCACCTCTTAATTATTTTTTCTTTTCTTTTAATAATTAAAAAACTACTAAAATGTATAAAATCTTTAAATTTTGAGGTAATTATATATGACTCCCTAACTCTTAAATGTTTAAAATTAACCCTCTAACATTTAATTTTATTTTCAAAACCCTTACTATTAATGAACTATGTAGTTTATTAATAATGTTTTTCATGTTAGATTAATGCAATACATATGGCACATGATATAGAAAAAAGTAATTATATTTTTTTAACACAATTTAGGGCAAAACAGTAATTTTAACTTTAAAACATATGACGATGCACTCATTTTTTTAGTTCAGTGACACTATTTTCATTATTCACAGTTAACGCAATGTACTAGAAAAACTATAATTTTATTATTTTTATTAATTAAAACAGCCTTTTATATTAAAATATCTAAAAGTTGTTATTAATAAAAATCATATAAATAAAAATTTATGCTTTAATAGAAAAAAATTATGCATCATTAATAACAAAAAAACATGGATAAAATTAATGCAAAAGTGGATATTTAAAATTTATAGTAATAATAATATTTTTTTAGCTATCAATACATCAACTATCCAATTTTTTTTAGAAATTGATTATAAATATAAGTAAAATGAGAGATACAACAACAACAACAACAACAAGCCTTTATCCCACTAGGTGGGGTCGGCTACATGGATTGCAAGACGCCATTGTGCTATATCATTTATCAAACTTTTAGGATATAACGTCTATTGTCCATGTTCATGATAGATTCAACAAATTTTACATTGGCTGTTGATGGCTTAACACAACCCTCCTCCTTTACCCGGGCTTGAGACTGGCTATAAACATAGGCGGAGTTAAGTAAAATCAGAGATATTTTAATTTAATATTTTATGGTAATGAAACAGTGATTATTTTTATTTAAGAAATAATTATTTTTTTAAAATGATTAAAACAAGATAACAAGAGACAAATTCTAACTACTTTGCAAATTTTTTAACAATGACGATCCAATTCTCTCACTAAAAAAAAAAAAAACAAGAAGACGTTTGTTAGTCCAAAAATCGCTGCTATGGTGACCCTTAATTTTAAAATTAAAAAATTAAATTAAATTTAAAAAATTCTCCCAAATGATATGTTAATTAAATTTGTTTTTATAGCGGGTGGAAAGTAGTTTGTTACTATAACTTATGCCATTACCTTACCCTAGATTAATTTTATTTTGTTTTAATAATGAGAAAATTACCAAAGTTCTTGTCTTTTATGCCATAAAATAAAAATTTAGGGGTCTTTCCTATAATTTTTCCAATTATTCGTTGTTTTAATTTTCCCCTTTCTTATGTAAAGATCATAGCATCGTTATCCCATTTCTTTTTTTGATAGCAAGGGACAACGCTAGGCAGTGAGGATGTCCCACTGTAGCAATCTAACTAGTTCTGGAAAAGGAATAAACACAGGGTGAAAACTAATTACACAAGATAATGCCTATTTAGCAAGCATCTCGACAACTTCACTAGCATCACGTGAGATATTATGGACTTCCACCCTCCAATCTTGAGCCAACAGTGCTTGAATTTAAGACATGATGTCATTATTTGGATGTTGAGATTGCCCTATACCATTGGCAAATTCCATTGCTTCAAAGCAATCAAATTCAAGAATCACCTGGTGGTAGCCAAGGTCTCAGGTGAACTTAAGGCCCCATAAGCGTGCTCAAAGTTCAGCAATTCATTGGTCACCACCATTCATGCAAAGCATGAACCAACTTTAAATTCACTATTAGAGTTTTGACAAACACCACCACAACCCATAATGTTATGATGCATAGCAAAAGCACCGTCCATATTTAGCTTTAACCAGTCCTCATTCGGTACAATCCAAACACCACTTTGGATGGGGACATCATGTTGTCTTCATGCAGTACCCTTCAATTTACTACGATAATCTTTTCAGGTATTGATGATGGCCAATGTCTGTGCATTTATGGTAGCATTAGGAGTAGTTTTGTCTGAAAATTTTTCTCATTATGCCTTCTCTAAAGGATCCAGCAAGCAATAGAGAAGAAGTACACGTACCAAGGAACACCATATTTCTTCTAAGAAGATTGTACGTTCCTTAGGAGTTTTATCCCATTTCTAACAATAATAAAGTTCTAGAGTCCTAAAATCCAAAACAGATGATGACCATTCTTCAGTTAGATTATAAATTCACTCATCACTATATTCCCAAGCACTTTGTATCCTCATAATACATAAAAAATGTAAAAATAAGATGTCATAAAAAACTAAAAATAATCAAACCCAAATACAATTAAATGAAATTAAATTTTCATACCTCAAACAGGATAAAAGTTTGACCATGAGTTATCACATTCTTTATGAATTTCATAATATAGTACCTACAATCATCATTATTTGGTTGGAAAGGGCACTAAAAAATCACAAAAAGGTAATGTAAGTTCACAAATGAAATGAATTTATTTTCATTAATTCAATAAATTCTTTTAAGTATAAATATACCATGTTCTTGTCTTTTGATAACTTTTAGAGAATTCTTTATTTCTAGAAAAGGAAAGCTCTTTGTGACCTCAAAAACTGTTAAATTTCCTACCAAAAAAATCAATAATAATTAAAGAAAATATATATAATATGTAAAATAATTATTCTATAAATATAAAATACTTACTAATTAAATAATCTCAACATATGCAACTGATTTGTTAGCATACCTCCAGATTGAGGATCCAAATAATAAATTGAGGCAAAGAAATAGCAATAGGATTGATAACAATCAAAATTAAATGTTTTCGAAAAAAATTTAAACTTTTATGTCTTAATAAAATTGAGGTATCTAGCATATAAAAAAATAATTAAAAAAATTACTTACCCTGCATATGGTAAGTATTAAGAATAATATATTTTTTCAATCTTCTACCTTTTCTATGCATATTTCTTTTACAAAATTGACTTGTTAGATGAACTTAATGTCGACCCATGACTAATGTCTTGAGGACTAATAAATCTAAATTTGTTCATTTTCTTTGTCTCTTTCAAAAGGAAATGTACAAATACCTTGATAATAATAAAAAATCATATGAACCAATTGCAATAAGTGATAAAAAATATCAAAGAATTTGTGAAATAGGTACCTTATCCAAGTGTTGATAGTAGAAGCGCTTGCTCATTCTCAATTGAGTATTTTCATGATGGTATTTCTATCAAGATATTCCTAACTATCTTTGCAATAAATTTCTTCTTCAAAATTTATTTGAACTTTTTGGCCATTAGCAGTAAACTTGGCAAAAACGACCAAAGAACTTCGCGATATTGTTACCCCTTTTCATTTGGTGAAGCTCTAAGAGATACACTTTTTTTTCTTATGAAAGTATAGATTCGTTGGAGAATTACCATGCGCTTCAATTATTTCTTATTCTTTGATTTTGATTACGCCTATAAAAATAAAAATCAAAAAATGAAATCAAAAAAAATTTCATATGATAGAACACATTGTTACTGTAACATCCTGATTTTTATATAATAAAGAAATTGTGAAAATTAGGTTTTGAGAAAAAAATGATAATAATAAAAATTATATTATTTGAGGTTATTAGAAATAATATTATGGTTAGGTATTTAATATGAATTTAAAAATTTAAATTTAAAACCACATAAGCAATATTTAGTTAGGATATAATACATAAATAATTTTTTTATGTATGTGTTAAAAAAAAAGAGAGAAGGTAAAAGGAACAAAAAAAAAGGGGTGAAAGGTTGTTGTTTCTAAGTCCCACATTGGTTAGATGAGGGAAAAGAAGAGGTACCTTCATGTATAAAAAGGAGGAGGTGTGTGCATTAGGAAGCATGAGATAAGATGCCAATTTAGAGAAAAGAGCCCAAAGTTTGAATAATTAAATTCAACCTAAAATCCCATTTTTATATTATTTTTTCTCTCTTCCTCTCATGTTGCTCGGCGTCTTCTCGCAAGGGGGGATTATTTTTTTTTTCTTCAGGTATGTTCTAACTTTCCTGTTTAGATTAGCATTTAAAAATTTATTTAATTACAAAATTAATTTTATAGTTATTTTCTAAATAATATTAGCTTTCTAGTGATATGATTATTTTGTAGGATAGAGTAAATATTTTGATTAGGATTTTTTTATAGGATAGTTAATCTGATGATATGATGGATTAAAAATATAGGTTAAAACTCTTAGGGATATAATAAATATTATAGAATATTTTTTGAGGTTGAAACTCATGTTTAAGAATTTTTGAGTTAAAATCTAGATCTATATGGTTGAATTTATGTGGAATCTGAGATGTAGGGATAAACCTCTGATTATTAAATATTTATTTAAGTATGAATAGGTATTTTTGAGGTTATAGAAAGGTGATTTGAGGTTTCAGGATAATTCTAAAATTTTTAATTTATTTTGGACGAATTTTTAGAATATAGAAGGATGAAATTGTGATACTAGAAGTGATTTGAGGATAAAAAAAATAGTTTATTAGGGTACGAGAATTTTAGAAAAGAATTTAGAAAGTTAAATGAGGCATAAATCTTAAATTAGTGTTAATATGGATTATAGATCTAAGACTTTCTAACTCTTTAAATTAGAGTTATTTATTTAATGTAAAATTAATATATAGTATTGTGAAATAATTATGTAGATTATATTGACAAAGATAGTGGTGAAAAAGGAGTTGTGAAGGGGAACTTGTTATTCAAGACACAAGGTAACCATTATTAATGTGTTGTGATGGGTGTGTTTGTGAATGGTTATGTGTTGTTTTATTGTTTGGAAAAATTATGAATTATTGAAAATAAATACTGTTATATACTTCTGTGAAATCATTGCCAAGTGGGTTAAAAATTTATTTTTGTTTATCATGATGAGATATTATTGTTCGGATATATTTCTGTTTGGATATTTGAATGATGCATGACTTGTCAAGGTATTTTAATGTATGGTGTTAATGGAAATTTCTGTTCGGTTAATTATTACCACGTGGTAAGCCCTCATTGGACCCAATGAGTGGCGTGTCGCTTGGTCCAACTCACCTTTGGCCGGGTGATTTGGCGTCCGAGCATGGTGAAAGGAGGATATAAGGTGCAGTCATGCAATTAAATACTTGTTCGGTTTGTTTGGAAATATTGTTCGATTAAATGTTTTTGTGTGCCCACTTAACAATCGCATGATTAGTTACATTCGCATGCATTATTACATATTAATTTTTGGTTACTTGGACTTTTAAGTCTCATTCCCCGTAGTTAATATTTTTACAGGAGAGAGTCCGGTCGAGAAAGCACCAGAGGTGTAACTTTGGTGTATGAGACACCATCTTTTACGTTGCCTCTCATTTTGTATTATGCAATGTATCTTGTGCCAACCTAGGACATTTCTTATTTTGACAACATGTAAACTTTAATCCTTTTTATTAAATGCAATTATATGACCAAGAGGATTATGTTTGTCCCTCTTGATTCATGACCTGATTTAAATATCATGCCATGAGGATCCTGTCTGTCCCTCATGGTTCTAATTGCTTTTTTGAGATATTTTAAGACCTGTGGTATATTGTCTTGGATGTACCATGATAGAAATTTTTCTACCATGATAACGGTATGATAAGGGTTCAATGAAAAAAAAATGATTTGTTGAATTAATAATTTGCAAAAAATCAGTTTGTAAATTTGAGGGTGTTACATATTGGTATCAGAGCATCATGTTTTGAGCCTCTATTTTAGTAACACTTATTTAAATTTTTGTTTGAAACTATTATTTGTGTGAATTTAATATGTATTTATTATGTGTGGTGCATTGCATATAGTCGGTTGGCAATATACATTGTTATGGTGCTTCTCATTGTATGGCCATTATATAGCTAGGCTAATTTTATTATTTATATCTTGTATCCTTTAGGAGGAGAGAAAAAATGCCTGTTACTCGTGGTAACTCAGAATTCCAACATGAGCACCTACCACCGCCACTGCCAAATGAGGAGCCTGACTTGGCGGAATTGAGAATGCATGTAAAAACATTAACAGACAAGGTTCAAGGATACGAACAAGAGTTGACGGAGCTAAAAAGGCAAAAGGTAACTGAAAATGGGGATAGGACTCATGTTGAGAGTCATGTGGGGGAAGGCAGTTCCTCACATCCTGCCACTCCGAGAGATCATGAGTCTAGAAGGGAGAAATTAGGCAGGAGGAATAGAGAGCCCCACCGACCATTACTGATGTGTGGGAAACTGTTAGGAAGTTTAACCCTCCTACGTTTGATGGTAACCTTAAACCATCCGTGGTAGAGGAATGGGTGAAGAGACTCGAGTCCATCTTTCGAGTAGTCACATGCACCAGCAATCAGAAAGTACAAGTAACATTAGTGCTCCTAGTGAAAGGAGCAAGAGATTGGTGAGAGACAGCAGGGCCCAGAGATGATTCTACACTCACCTGGGAGGAATTCAAGGAAAAATTATTCAGGCATTACTTTCCATCAGAGTTAAGGTCTGAGAAGGAAGCGGAGTTCCATGCCTTTAAGCAAGGGAACCTCGATGAGGACACATTCATTGCTAAGTTTCAGGAGTTATCTAGATACTCCACGTACCTACAGTATAGGGATGATTCTGAATGGAAGGCCAAGCGCTTATTGGAGAAGGCTAGACCAGAATTGAGGGAGCAATTGGCTCATCTAGATATCCGGGATTATGACGAAATGTGCATAAAACTACAAGTAGTAGCTCGCAATAAGAAGGAGGTCGAGAAAGAGAAGAGGGGTTATTCATATAGTAAACCCCCAACCTACCCTCGACCCACCGGAGGCATTATGAAGAAAAACCATCAGGGTTTGAGTAGCTTATGGAACCAAGGAAGGCAGAAGGGTCCATTTCAAAGGGGCCAAGGATAGAGGAGCTATCATAGTAGTTATCACGAGTCACAGAGGAGCCCAACAGTATCTACCCCTGCCCCGAGTATAGCGAGCTCTCAGCAGTGCACTAAATGTGGGCGTCGTCATTTCGGACAGTGCTGGGTCTGTTACATTTATGGGAAACCCAGTCACATTGTAAAGTTTTGTGGGGACAACCAGGGCTTAAATATGAAGAACCCTTCCCAACATCCTACTGTCTCTGGCCGTGTGTTTGCTCTTACTCAGGATACCATGAACTCCCCAGATGCCATTAGAGGTAACATCAAAATCCTTCATCATGATATTGTTGCACTATTTGATTCGGGTGCTACACACTCTTTTATTTCTGAAACTTGTGTAAAGAACCTTGATTTGCCTGTGTGACCTTTTGATATGAATGTGTCTACTCCTGCGGGAGAATCTGTGAGGACAGCTAAGGCATGCCTTAACCTAGTAGTTGAGTTTAAAAATAGGAAAACAACTATGGACTTAATTATCCTACCAATGAGAGGTATGGATGTAATTGTGGGAATGAATTGGATGGCTACAAATGGTGCTATCCTAGATTGTAGAGAGAAGAGTGTGTCTTTATCTTCTTTGTCGGTGACCTTAGTCGAGACCCAAGATCATGTTTTCTTGTCGGCGGCGCAAGTTGATAGATGTATAAAGAAGGGTTGCCAGGCCTACATGGTTTTCTTCTCTATCCAAGCTGAGATTGATGAAGGCGTGAAGAATATCCCAATTGTCAAAGAATTTGCGGATGTATTTCCAAATGAAGTCTCCGGTTTACCCCCAAAGCGCGAGGTAGAGTTCTCAATTGAATTGGTACCCGGTATAGGGCCAATTTAGAAGGCTCCTTATCGGATGTCCCCTTTAGAGTTAGCAGAACTGAAAAAGAAAATTGAAGAGCTACTTGAGAAGGGTTTCATCAAACTGAGTGTTTCACCTTGGGGATCTCCAGTCCTTTTTATAAAGAAGAAGGACGGAAGCCTCCGATTGTGCATTGATTATAGACAATTGAACAAAGTAACCATCAAGAACAAATATCTACTTCCGAGAATCGATGATTTGCTGGATCAGCTTGTAGGATCCACAGTTTTCTCAAAGATTGACTTAAGGTCTGGGTACCACCAATTGAGAGTAAGAGCGGAGGATATACCTAAGACAGCATTTCGGACGAGATATGGGCATTATGAATTCATGGTGATGCCGTTTGGACTTACGAATGCTCCTGTGGTGTTCATGGATTATATGAATAGGATCTTTCGACCCTATTTAGATAAGTTTGTAGTAGTGTTTATTGATGACATTCTTATTTATTCAAAGGATGAGGAGGCTCATGATGAGCATTTAAGAATCGTCTTGCAAGTTTTGAGGGAAAATAAGCTTTATGCCAAATTAAGCAAGTGTGAATTTTGGCTCCAAGAAGTAAAGTTTTTGGGCCATGTTGTGTCCAGAAATGGAGTTGCGGTGGATCCTAGCAAGATTGATGCAGTGATGAAGTGGGAACAGCCAAAATCTGTGACGGAGATACGAAGCTTTCTAGGTTTAGTAGGTTATTATCGTTGCTTTATTAAGGGATTTTCGCAAATTGCGATGCCTTTGACTAAGCTGACTAAAAAGGATGCCCTATTTATTTGGATTGACAAATGTGAAGCTGCTTTTCAAGAATTGAAAAAGAGGTTAACCACTACTCCAGTATTGACTATTCCTGACCCTGTGGTGCCGTACACTCTGTACACTGATGCTTCTTTAAAGGGTTTAGGATGTGTTTTGATGCAAGATGACCGAGTGGTTGCCTATTCCTCCAGACAGTTGAGGCCACACGAGGAAAATTACCCTACACATGACTTAGAGTTGGCTGCAGTTGTGTTTGCTCTGAAGATATGGAGACACTATTTGTATGGATCTAAGTTTCAAATCTTCAGTGACCACAAGAGCCTGAAGTATTTATTTGATCAGAAAGAGCTTAATATAAGGCAGCAACGATGGATGGAATTTCTGAAAGATTATGACTTTGAATTACATTACCATCCGGATAAGGCTAACGTGGTAGCTGACGCCTTAAGTAGGAAGACTATTCATGCTGTAAATTTGATGGTTCATGAATATCATTTGTGGAACAATTTTCATGATGTCCCAGTAGATGTGATTGAACATCAAATGGCCGCACTCCAGGTAGCAGACTTTGAGAGCAAATTCTGGGAAGATCTTAGAGTCTCACAGCAGAGTGATGACTACTTGAGGAATATAAGGAAAGAGATAGTGGCAGGTAAGGCCCTAAATTTTACCATCTCTGAGGACACAGTGATGAGGTATAAAGGTAGAGTTTGTATACCTAATGATCCAAGATTGAGGAACATCCTTTTAGAATAAGCTCATAGAAGCAAATATACAATTCATCCCGGTATAACTAAAATGTACCATGATTTGAAGCGAGGTTGGTGGTGGCCAGGAATGAAGAAAGATGTAATTGAATTTGTTTCTAGATGTTTAACGTGTCAGAAGATAAAGATAGAACATCAGAAGCCAGCTGGAACACTGCAATCGTTAGATATTCCAAAGTGGAAATGGGATGATATTTCCATGGATTTCATCACTGGACTGCCAAGAACACCCTCGAGTAAGGATGCTATTTGGGTGATAGTAGACCGACTCACCAAATCGGCTCACTTTTTGGCGATTAAGTTTACCTCTACATTAGAGAAATTTGCTGAGATATACATTAAGGAGATAGTTAAACTTCATGGTATACCCTCTAGAATTGTGTCAGATCGTGACCCAAGGTTCACTTCAAATTTTTAGGGTGCGCTATAGAAGGCTATGGGTACCAGACTGAGTTTTAGCACTGCATACCACCCCCAAACATATGGACAAACAGAGAGGACGATCCAGACTTTGGAGGACATGTTGAGAGCTTGTGCCATTGAACTACCAGGTAGTTGGTATAATCATTTGCCATTAGCTGAATTTGCTTATAATAACAGCTATCATTCTAGTATTGGGATGGCGCCTTATGAGGCCTTGTATGGAAGGAAGTATAGATCGCCTTTGTGTTGGACAAAATTAAGTGAGAGGAGTATCATTGGTCCAGAAATTGTAAAGCAGACCACCCAGAAGATTGCAATGATTAAGCAAAAATTGCTAACAGCTTAGAGTCGACAGAAGAGCTATGTCGATAAAAGGAGACGGTCGTTAGACTTTGAAGTGGGAGATCATGTATTTTTAAAGGTTTCTTCGGTGACAGGCATTGGTAGATCCATTAAGGTAAAAAAGTTGACACCTAGATTTATGAGCCCGTATGAGATCCTGGAGCGAATTGGATCTACTGCATATAGAGTTGCATTACCTCCACAAATTACAGGTGTCCATAATGTGTTCCACGTATCACAGTTGAAGAAGTACAACCCGAATCCCTCCCATGTTATTGAACCTGAAGAAGTAGAATTGAGAGAGAATTTGACCTTTAGATCCAAACTGGAGCGAATTGAGGACTTTAAGGACAAACAACTGTGCAATAAGACCATCCGACTCGTGTAGATAATTTGGAAGGGTGGAGCCTTAGGTGATGCTACCTAGGAGACCGAGGAGAGTATGAGGCGAGATTATCCACATTTATTTGCTTAGGTACATAGTTTCTAAGCTTATCTATTAAATTTTGAGGACAAAATTTCTAAAAGGAGGGGAGAATTGTAACATCCTGATTTTTTATATAATAAAGAAATTGTGGAATTTAGGTTTTGAGAAAAAAAAAGATAATAATAGGAATTTATATTATTTGAGGTTATTTAGAAATAATATTATGGTTAGGTATTTAATTATGAATTTAAAAATTTAAATTTAAAACCACATAAGCAATATTTAGTTAAGATATAATACATAAATAATTTTTTTATGTATGTGTTAAAAAAAAAGAGAGAAGGTAAAAGGAACAAAAAAAAAAGGGGTGGAAGGTTGTTGTTTTTAAGTCCCACATTAGTTAGATGAGGGAAGAGAAGAGGTGCCTTCATGTATAAAAAGGAGGGGGTGTGTGCATTAGGAAGCATGAGAGGCTAAGATGCAATTTAGAGAAATTGCAACTTTTGGCCCAAGAGTTTGAATAATTAAATTCAAACCTATAGTTTTTTTTTAATATAATTGTGGGACCTAAAATCCCATTTTTATATTATTTTTTCTCTCTTCCTCTCATGTTGCTCGGCGTCTTCTCGCAAGGGGGGATTATTTTCTTTTTCTTCAGGTATGTTCTAACTTTCCTGTTTAGATTAGCATTTAAAAATTTATTTAATTACAAAATTAATTTTATAGTTATTTTTTAAATAATATTAGCTTTCTAGTGATATGATTATTTTGTAGGATAGAGTAAATATTTTGATTAGGATTTTTTTATAGGATAGTTAATCTGATGATATGATGGATTAAAAATATAGGTTAAAACTCTTAGGGATATAATAAATATTATAGAATATTCTCTTGAGGTTGAAACTCATGTTTAAGAATTTTTGAGTTAAAATCTAGATCTATATGGTTGAATTTATGTGGAATCTGAGATGTAGGGATAAACCTCTGATTATTAAATATTTATTTAAGTATGAATAGGTATTTTTGAGGTTATAGAAAGGTGATTTGAGGTTTCAGGATAATTCTAAAATTTTTAATTTATTTTTGGACGAATTTTTAGAATATAGAAGGATGAAATTGTGATACTAGAAGTGATTTGAGGATAAAAAAATAGTTTATTAGGGTACGAGAATTTTAGAAAAGAATTTAGAAAGTTAAATGAGGCATAAATCTTAAATTAGTGTTAATATGGATTATAGATCTAAGACTTTCTAACTCTTTAAATTAGAGTTATTTATTTTAATGTAAAATTAATATATAGTATTGTGAAATAATTATGTAGATTATATTGACAAAGATAGTGGTGAAAAAGGAGTTGTGAAGGGGAACTTGTTATTCAAGACACAAGGTAACCATTATTAATGTGTTGTGATGGGTGTGTTTGTGAATGGTTATGTGTTGTTTTATTGTTTGGAAAAATTATGAATTATTGAAAATAAATACTGTTATATACTTCTGTGAAATCATTGCCAAGTGGGTTAAAAATTTATTTTTATTTATCATGATGAGATATTATTGTTCGGATATATTTCTGTTTGGATATTTGAATGATGCATGACTTGTCAAGGTATTTTAATGTATGGTGTTAATGGAATTTCTGTTCGGTTAATTATTACCACGTGGTAAGCCCTCATTGGACCCAATGAGTGGCGTGTCGCTTGGTCCAACTCACCTTTGGCCGGGTGATTTGGCGTCCGAGCATGGTGAAAGGAGGAAGCCATCTCTGGCGATGAATCAACAATTCGAAATGCTTTTCTTGCGTATTCTTGCAGTCATGCAATTAAATACTTGTTCGGTTTGTTTGGAAATATTGTTCGATTAAATGTTTTTGTGTGCCCACTTAGCAATCACATGATTAGTTACATCCGCATACATTATTGCATATTAATTTTTGGTTACTGGGACTTTTAAGTCTCATTCCCCGTGGTTAATATTTTTACAGGAGAGAGTCCGGTCGAGAAAGCACCAGAGGTGTAACTTTGGTGTATGAGACACCATCTTTTACGTTGCCTCTCATTTTGTATTATGCAATGTATCTTGTGCCAACCTAGGACATTTCTTATTTTGACAACATGTAAACTCTAATCCTTTTTATTAAATGCAATTATATGACCAAGAGGATTATGTTTGTCCCTCTTGATTCATGACCTGATTTAAATATCATGCCATGAGGATCCTGTCTGTCCCTCATGGTTCTAATTGCTTTTTTGAGATATTTTAAGACCTGTGGTATATTGTCTTGAATGTACCATAGTAGAAATTTTTCTACCATGATAACAGTATGATAAGGGTTCAATGAAAAAAAAAATGATTTGTTGAATTAATAATTTGCAAAAAAATCAGTTTGTAAATTTGAGAGTGTTATAGTTACCCACTTTTATTTGTCAATTAGGATCCTTTTATTAATGATTTATCACCTTCAAGTGCACACATTGCATTAAATTTGGAATTTTCCCTAAGTTTCTAGGTTCAGTGCACTAGGGGCATTTTGGTCTAAAAAATAAATTTTTGAGAAAATGTACAAGAAAAATTGACAAAGTGAATTTTATGTCTAGTTGATGAGTGGTGAAATTATATTTTTAAAATTTATTTTAGTTTGAGAGTAATTAAATGAAAAAGTCAACACTTTTTTAAGTGTCATTGTTTGACCTAGTTTTCAATTTGCCTTTATGTGAAAATTTTTATATAATTTTGTGCAGCCTGAAACTTGGTTAATTTAATAAATTCTCCCTTCTAATTATGAATTTAATTCTGGACATTAATTAGATTTTATTATATCACATGCCATTTAATTGAATTATGTGATTTATGTGATATAGGTGGCATGTGACTTATGCATCAATTGGGCAATTGAAGTCAACACTCCTTGAGTTCAATGGCTGAGCATTTGCACGTGATTTATGCTATTTTTGGGATATTAAATCAGCCTAAATGATGTGGATGACACATGAGAAATTACACACACATTAGAATTATCTACAAACCAATAGGAGTTTGCCACCTTGCAAGTGTGACAAGGCTCCCATTTCCCTTTTAATTTCTTTTCTTATTTTTTAATTAAGCCTTCAGCTAATGGGAAACAAGGGGGAGCATGTCCATTCAGCCCCAAATCAGATCCAACACTCATCTCATTCATCTTCCACATTTTCTCTCTCTTGTTCTTAGTGTTCGTCATTTTCTCCTCCTTCTCTCTACAATACAGCACGTCCAGCCACCATTTCTCCCTCTTTTCACCATCAAATCCACTCAATTCTTCCACAATTCTTCTCCTCTCTCAAGGCCAAACCAACCTCAAGCAACTACAAGGAAATTTGAAGCTCAATTCATTAAGAAGCCTGAAGCATGTGCCACAGCCTAGTTGTGTTCATGGAGGAAGCAAAGTGCTCTTAATGTTTTCTAGCTAGAGTCTCCATGGAATCCTAGGGGAGAGTTGATAGAAGAGGAGTTTTGAAGTCTTCACTTGGCTAAGCTCAACTATTTCTTCATCTTGTTTCAATTCCATTAGAATACTATAACTATTGTTGATTGTGGTTCAATTTGACTTTAGTTACATGGTTGTTTGTAGTTTGTAATGTTGAAACAAGATTTTTGAGTTGAATTTCATGACCTATGTGCTGCTGGAATTTCATCCACTCTATGAATTTGCATGGTAATATGTGATTTCAATGAGTGAATATCTTGTATTAGCCTAGCATGTAATTGTGTGGTGAATACTTGATAAGTTGCTTGAGTTTTCATAGTTTTGAGCTAAGGTACAGCTTTGGCTAGTGGCAATTGGGAATGAATTTTAACTAAAAACTTGGTTAATTCTTGAGCTAAGCTAGTGAGGTTACCTAAGGGGCTTGTAATAGCACTTAGGGAATTGAATTAGTGTGGCTAGGTTGCTTGAGATAGTTGTCTTAAGTAAATGCATTTTTCAGCCAAGGAAGAGAAGTTGAGTGAGCTGCCATAATTAATTAGAAGCAAGGATTCTTCTATTAGCAACACCCTAGGGTTCCTACTTAAATTGAGAAGCCACTTCTTTCAAAATTAGGATTAGTTTTCTAGCTTAATTCACTAGATAATTAGGTTAGCAATTAGTTAATCAACTTTAAATTTTAGGTGATTTATTTTACTAGATAACTTTTAAATTAGATTTAAAATCATTCCTTGGGAGATGACCTAGGGTTGGCCCTATATTTCATTAGGGTTATCTTTAGTTTAATTTTAAGGATAAGCGACAATTCCTATCAAATTACATATAGCAAATTGTAAAGAAGTATGAATTATATATAATTACCTTATCAACAGACTCAATGAGATATAGAGGCCATGCAACAAAAGTCCCCTCTGCATCTTTAACCAATACAATATCCTCACTAAGAGGTATTGGTAATTTGACATCATCATTAGTGCAAATATCCACAAAGACTTGCAATGTCCAGGGTGTAATGAAATGGTGTGTAAAGTGTTTTCAATGAAATTGCAAACAGTATCCACAGCAACTGCATTCTTGAAAGGAATTTCTATGTATAATTTGCATTTTGATTCCCTCCAGGAACAAATAATATACTTAGCAATTATATTGTAAAAATGATAATATCCTTAAAATTTGTCTAGAAAAAATATTACTAGAGAGAGAGCAAGGTGCTTTGACATGAAAGTATCGCTGCCTTTCAAACTAGGGCTTTCAATTGTTGGAACTCTCGTTAGGCCCTGCTGTATCATAGTATTTATTTTCTCAAATAATTTCTTATTGTGTACTTGTAATTGATGATATTGTTCTTCATATTACTGCTTGCACAAATTTTGTTCCAGCATTTGTTGCTAAAATGCATTCATTTCTTCTTTCACTTCAGCAATGACACTTTTGTTTGAGCATATTCAACCCTTAAAATATGTCATTTAGGTAACACCAAAACCAACTCCTCTAATACAACCTAGGACTTCTAGAACATTTAATGCTCTGCTGAGGATGTCTTCGCGACCATATTGTTGTGCTTATTCCGATCTTTCTTGTGACAACATTTGCTGTCATATAAGGATCATAACATATTGTTTAGGTAATGAAATAATTTAAATAAAATTTTAAACATGAAGTAAATACGAATATTTATACAAGTCTACCAAACTTGCCTCATACCTTTGTTTTCAATTTCACCTTTTGAATTTTGTCATCCATCAACCCACACTTATGCTGTGTAAGTTGTTTACAATTTAAATTGTCTTTTTTGATCTACATATTAAACCAATTAACTAAATTCATAAATCAATCAAACATATGTAATATATGCATGTAATAATTGTTGAAATATTGAATAAAAAGTACATACTTTATCTTGTTCAATGAATACATATCCTTTTAATCCTCTTCTAAAGTGATATTTTAGGCTTTTTGCTATTTGACGATATCACTCACTTTTAATCTATTCAAATGCAAATTAAATTCATAATAATTGTATATGAGTATGACTTTATATTAAATGGAAAAATCTAGCATTAATTACCTTAAATTCTTTTGTTGTGTGCACTAAAATAAATTCATCCCAATCGTCTTGAGATATGATCCCATCATAAAGTTTTGGTAGGTGTTCAATGATGTTTTAATTATCATCTATTAAATACCACTTGCAAATATTTGCACGAATTTTTTTGACAAGAACTTCGGCTTTTTTTAAGGATATATGCTCTATGAGTATTGCCAAGATCAAAATAAGGCTATAACAAAGAAAGAAAATAAGGATAATTATATATGCAAGAATAAAATAATCAAAAAGATAAAATATTAATGACTTTTTCACATCAACTTGTTCCCATATGAATCTTTTATACTCATATGGAACTTTTCTTCAGTCAGTAAATGAAATAGGCATATGATTGAGCAACAACCCCAATATAATTGACTAATTTTTCACCATTTGGTTGTATTGGCTGACCCTTGATATTTCAGCCAACTTGTAGTTTTATTCCCATACTTCTATTTCTAATCCACTTGGCCATAACAGTTCTACAACAATGGATATCTTGAAACATTTTCTCCTTTGTTGCTTAGGATCATTGTCATTTAAACTTGTGTGAGGCTCATCGTTGCTATGGGAACTCATTTTCCTATAAGTTGAAATTGACACATCAAGTAAAATGGAAAAAAAATAATTAATTTGAAAAAGTAAAAATGAGAAATCAAATTACTTTTTCATTTTTTTCTTTATTTGATTTAGATTTAATAAGTAGACCCATATCCTATCTCTATGATCATCTGTCATGTACAAGTATTCCTTTTAGTTAAATCATTATCAAAGGATTGCATTGTCATATAAAAAGGATGATCTTTAATATTCATGTCTTCATTTCCTTGAACTTCATCATCATCTTCATGTTTTTTGTTTGATAAAAGTATAATAGACCAATTCCTTTTTGTAGGATTAGGAAAAAAAAAAACTTGTTGAGCTTGTGAAGCTAAAATAAAAGGATAATCTCTATATTCAATTTTAGATAGATCCACTTGAATAAATCCCAAATCATCAATTTGGAATCCACTATAATTGTTAACACATTTACATCCAAAAACAGGCACCTTAAACATAGAGTAATCCTACTCCCATATAAATTCAATGACACCAAAGTATGACATTTTTGCATGGACAGGGTTGGTGTCTTTTGAACCCGATACATGTAAACCACCATCAATAAGAGTTACTTTGCTATTTTTCATGGTGCTTTGATCATCTTGTTCTTTGATATAGAAAGTGTAACCATTTATTACATAACCAGTGTAAGATAAAACTTGTAAACTCAGTCCTTTGGCTAGCTATCTCAATTTTTCAAAAATATTTCCTGGATCCTTCCTCAATGCAGCTTTTGAACCACTTTCCAAAGGGTCAATTATGTTCTTTTGTTACTAAATTCTCATTTCTAACACTAAACATGTCCCTAAGAATATCCTTGTGTTCTTCACAAATGGCTTAATTTCATCAATATTGTGCAAAATGTATAAATAAGCTTGTTTCATATTCAACTGCTGAGATGCTAATAACTTTATTTTTGATTATTCCTTTCCCAGATCTTCATCTATCATAGTAAGACTTTGGAACCCCTATTGCATCAATGTTGGATGGATAATTTGTATACAATTCAACTGCTTCTTCAACTATGTACCGTTCAGTCATACAACCCTCAGGTCAATATCTATTTTTCATGTAGCCTTTTTAAAATTTTCATATAGTGCTCAATCAAGTACATCTATCTTAAATAATTTGGGCCACTCATTTGAACTTCTTTGACTAATTGAACAGTCAAATGAACCATAATGTCAAGGAATAAAGGCAGGAAATATATTTCAAGCTCACATAGGGTGAAAACAACTTGTCTTTGTAAGGTTGACAAATTTACAAGGTCAACCATTTTATTAGAAATCATCTTGAAGAACAAGCATGGATTAGTGATAGGGTGTTGCTCTTTCATTGGCAAACTTGATCAAATGCGAATCAGTAAGAAATTCTGTATAAGGACATGACCATCATGAGATTTAAGACTTTGTAACTTCAAATCTTTTATTGATACAAGGTTCTTTACATTTGAAGAGTATTCCTCTGAAACTTTAACACTATGGAGACACTCAAGAAAATATTTGTTTCTCTTTGTTCGATAGTGTCTAAACTCTAAGCTACTAATGGTAGATAAATACGATTTCCTTTCTCCATTTAAGCTAACTCTTCTCTTATTCCCATGGAAATCAAATCCAATCTTAACTTGATACTATCCTTACTCTTTTCTAGCAACTAGAGTAACGTCTCAATCACATTATCACAAACATTTTTCTCAATATGCAATACAGCAAGAAAACATCTACCATGTAAAGACTTTTAATATGGCAGATAGAAAAATAATTTTTTTCTTCCAAGCACTTGTTGCAACATTTTTTTGCAAAAGGTTTGCCAAAAATATGATTCTCTAGGTCTTTCACCTTTTCAAACACATTCACGCCTGACAAGAGCCTAGGCAGTTTCCCTTCTATAGATTCACCATTGAAAGCTTCTCTCCACTTCCTCCAATGATGTGTTAGAGGTAATAATCTATGATGTCCCATGTAAATATTTTTTTTTACAACGATCTAACCATATTGAATGAGTGTCATCTTCACATAAAGAACATGCACCATGTCTTTTGATGCTGTATCTTAATAGATCGTCATAAGCATGAAAATCATTAATTGTGCCAAATAACATGGTTTTCAAATTGAAACTTTCTTTTCTATATCCATCATAAACCTCCATGCTAGTGTCCCACATTAGCTTCAAATCCTCTATCAAAGGAGCCAACTATACATCTATATACATCTTGCAAGTTTATAAGTCAGTTAGTTTATCTAATGTTGCAATAAATTATTGTAGGTACCTATTTCAAAATATTTTATTCATAAAGGAAAACAAAAGGTTTTTAAAATAAATAAAATGAAATAAATCATTTTTGAAGATGGATTTTAGGATATATAAAATCATCATAAATCTTATCAAAATGTTTTCCTTGAATTATTTCCCAAAACCTTCTTTCAAATAAAGAAATAAATTATTTTCATTAATAAAAATGCAAACCAACATTAAGATTATTTTATTAAAAAAGTAATAATTTATATTTTCTTTTAACAAAATCTCAATCAAGAGACACACATTTTTGCTCTAAACTACATGAACTTTTGATCCTTTTAAAGGATATATAGGCCCTAAGTCAAGCCCAACTTATAAATAAATAAAATTTTCTCTTTGAATTATCTTTTTTTATTAAAGATAATTAAGATATTTTTAAGGCCATTTAAATTTATATAAATAAGTTAAGATAACCATTTATATGAATGGGTGTTGTAAGGTGCCTAACACTTTTTTCACACACAGTCGACTCCCTTACTCTTTTCTCTTACATAGATCACATGTCAAAGAAGTTTTCAAAAACACCTTTTAAAATTTTAGTGGCAACTCCCATGTTTTTTTTATCTAATTTTCCTTCCTTGGGAAATTCCAAATTGGGCACGACAAGCCCCCTTAGCCTAGATGTAGAAATATAATGTATTTTGATATAATGAGAAAATTTCTTCCTCTTGCATGGGGTTTCCATGTCCATGTATTAAACAAAAAACAAACAAACGAATCTTATACATGCAAAATGATAAGGGAAAAATCCAAGAGCAATTGAAAGAGCGTTACGTACATATATAGAAATGACAAAGTGAAAGATATCTTTTAAGAATATTGTTGTTTGAAAATATATTGGACAGGCTTTCACAATGTTGTGTGAGGCTTTCAGAGTCTACACAAGCTGTAAAATAATTATTTTATTATTCTATGTACTGATAAATTATCGCAAGCACGTAGTGTTGAAATCATTCACTTCAAGGCTAAGTCCTCACAGGTTCATAAATCAATTAGCTCATCTAATGTGGCGACAAAATTATTGTGAGTACATATTTCAAAATATTTTATTCATAAATAAAATTAAATAAATCATTTTTGAAAGATGGATTTTAGGACATATAAAATCATCATAAATCTTATCAAAATGTTTTCCCAAAATTATTTCTAAAAACCTTCTTACAAATAAAGAAGTAAATTATTTTCATGAATAAAAAATACAAACCAACATTAAAATTATTTTATTAAAAATTTATAATTAATATTTTCTGTAAAAAAAATCTCAACCAAAAGACGTCTTCTTACCTCAAACTACATGGGCATTTTATCTTTTTAAAGTGTATGCAGGCCCTATGGTTTCATCCCAAGTTAAGTCCAACTTATAAATAAATAAAATTTTCTCCTTTGATGATCTTTTTTTTATTATGGATAATTAAGATATTTTTTAAGGTCATTTAAATTTATATAGTTAAGTTAAGATAACCATTCTATAAATGAGTGTTGTAGGGTGCCTAACACTTTTGTCACATATAATTGACTCGCTTATTCTTTTCTCTTACATAAATCACCTGTGAAAGAAGTTATCAAAATCACCTTTTAAAATTATTTCTTCTTCTTGCACGGGTATCCCACAGCTATACGTTAAAAAAAAAAATCAAACAAATCTTTTGCGCGCAAAATGATAAGGGAAAAGTCCAAGAACAAGTGAAAGGAGTTACGTACATATATAAAAGTGACAAAATGAAAGCTATCTTTTGAGAATGTTATTGTCTAAATATCTTTTACATGCCTTCACAATATTGTGTGAGGCTTTCAGGGTTTTCAGAGTCCACGCAAGTTTGTAAGATATTTATTTTATTATCTTATATTGTGATAAATTATTGCAAGCACATACTTTTGAAATCATACACTTTAGATCTTCGCAAATTTATAAGTTAATTAGTTTATCTAATGCAGTAATAAATTATTGCACGTACATATTTCAAAATATTTTATTGACAAATAAAAGAAACATGATTTTCTAAATAAATAAATAAACTGAAATAAATCATTTTTGGAAGATGGATTTTAGGATATCTAAAATCATCATAAATCTTATCAAAATGTTTTCCCAAAATTATTTCTCAAAAACTTTTTACAAATAAAGAAATAAAATATTTTCATTACTAGAAAATACAAAGCAACATTTAAATTATTTTATTAAAAAATTAATAAATAATATTTTCTTTAAAGGATATGTAGGTCCTACGATTTTATCCTAAGTCATGTGCAACTTATAAATAAATAAATTTTTTCTAATTATCTTTTTTATTAAGGATAATTAAGATATTTTTTAATGTCATTTATATTTATATAGTTAAGTTAAAATAACCATTCATATGAAGGTATGTTGTAAAATAACTAATACCTTTTCCACATATAATTGACTCAAGTATCCTCTTCTCTTATGTAAATCACACATTAAAGAAGTTTCTATAATTACCTTTTAAAACTTTAGTGACGACTTCCAAATATTTTTATCTGATTTTCCTTCCTTGGGATAATACAAAACGGGCACAACAAGCCCCCTTGGCCTAGATGTAGCATTATAATGTATTTTTATATAACCAGATAATTTCTTCTTCACGCATGGGTTTCCCATGGCCAAGTATTAAAAAAAAAAAATAGAATTGACCGAATCTTTTTCTCGCAAAATGATGAGGGAAAAAACCAAGAACAATTGAAAGACGTTGCATAGATAAATGGAATTGACAAAGTGAAAGCTATCTTTTAAGAATATTATTGTCTGAAAATATCTTGGATAGGCCTTCACGATTTTTCCCTTGCAATTGTTCTATTATTACCCAA
>NW_026555337.1:29057289-29128286 GCF_029017545.1 Prosopis cineraria | reverse complement strand
CCATTTAAGGTGTTTGTGTAAGATAAGTTAATATATAAATTTCTTAAATAGAAATTGTTTTAAAATTCCTAGAAAATTATAAATGATAAAAAAATCTAAAAAGAATTATTATATAAAGAAATATCACTGGTTTCTACTTCTTAAAACCACGATAGTAAATAAAAACCATTAGTCATAAATTTTGAAGCTTGATCTTTTGATAACTAATGTAGTTAGGAAGAATTTAGACCCATCATATTTTAGACTGATATATGTTATTGATAGAAGCAATTTATGGTCAAAACATGCAATCAATGATGAAATATTGAATGCCTTCTAAGACTGCACCGTATTTTTATTGATTTTTTTGACTTTTCAAGATGGGTAGGGATATTGCTTATGATAGCTCATCATGTGACTTGCTTTGTGCAACCTCTTTACTAGATTTATACATAATTAATTTACAGGAAGCATTGTACATATAATTTTTTGTTATGAACACTTCATTTGTAGTAAGAGGACATCTTATAGAACTAGTCCAGTGTAGAAAATTATATGTGGTTCAATTTAGGGCTTGCAAATTGGACGATGATATAAATATTCAGTTGAATGATCTTCTATTTTCCACCTTATAATTTGTTTGTCTACAAAAATAAACGTACTGGAGATTCCTCATGTCAAATCTATAGACTTGCATTTTGGTGCGTTTTTCTTTGATTGACATCTTTGATCATTAGGGATGATTTCTCCCCACCTTTTCCTTGCAATCCCTGACTTTGAATGTAGTATATCATAGGTAATTTGTGCAAATTATTATATTCTAACCCCTGTTTGTTTCCTTTAGTTAGAAAGTCATGTATTTTTTTATTTTGGTTCCTTGTATTAAGCTTTGTGATGCTTTAACTTCCTTTCTAATTTAGTAATCTTCATGTTCTAGTTACTTGTGGTGGTGAAGATGGTGATGTGGAATGTTTTGAGATGTGAGAGAGATTTTCAAACTGAATTGATTCCACTAGACCATGTAGTGATGTTGACTAGGCAACGATTTCTCTTTTTTGTTGTTGCCCCACACAATTTTAGAGAAAGATTAAGTGTTTCAAGGATACAATAATATGCTTTATTTTATAATTTCAAATGTGCTGATGAAAATGTTCTTTATAAGTCAAATATAGTGTTTGTATTGATAATGTTCAAGTATGCTTTTCCACCATAGTTCATTAATTCACAGACTTTCTTATTAGATGGTTGTATGAATCAACATGATTCTAGTAAGTTTCTGATAATTCTCATTTCTTTGCTTACTTTGACATCCCTATATATTTAATTCCAAATTGCTTTTTGCAAACTCATCTTGAAGATGTTCTTAAAGAAAGTGATCAAAATGGTGGAAACATGATATGTGATGCCAACATAATGTTATTAGATCCACTTGAAAATAGCAATGACCTGATAATGAAAAATATGGCCTTGAAGTTTTGAATGGAAATAGATTATCAAAATCTTTGATCACTTTCCCCAAAGTCACTAGTATTGAGAATTTTAGCATTGTGGTTAATGGCTTGGCACTTGACTTAGAACTACTTGATCACCTCAAGGTCAAGTACTATTAACTTTGTTGCAATCAATGAACGTGTCATTATGAGAATCTTATTGAATGTCAGAACTATTAACTAGTTGTTGGAATCATTTGGGAGACCAATAACATTGCTAATGCCATTAATAGCCTGCAAGATAGCAACGTCTTGAAAATTTTTTGGCATTTGGCATAAAAGTTTGAAAAGGTCTTGAATGGCTTGGCATGAATGTTCATTTCTTGTATGATAGGTTTGAATGGATTATGGATCTTGAATGAGGCTCGTAAAGACTGGTCTCATTCAATATTTGCATTTGCAAGCCTCATTCATATACCAACAGCTATTCTAACCTGTCAAGAAAGAGATGAACATTCATGCCAAGCCATACAAGGCTTTTCAAACTTTTAATCTAGACACCAAAATTACTAAAAGGGTTGTAATCTTAAAGGTTTTAATGGCATTAACAATATTAAAGGTCTCAAAAATGATTCCAACAACTTGTTGATGATTTTGATGTTCAACAAGATTCTCATAAGGAAACATTCTGACTGCAACAAACTTCATAATACTTAGCTTGAGGTGATCATGTAGTTCTGAGTCAAGTACCAAGCCATTAACTACAATGCTGAAATTCTCAATAGTTGTGACTTCTTGGAAAGTGATTAAAGATTTGGATAATATGTTCCCATTCAAAACTTCAAGGCCAAAGTTTTCATCATCTAGATCGTTGTTATTTTTAGGTGGATCTGATAATAGTATGCTAGCATCCCTATCATTTTTCCACCATTTGGATGGCTTGCTTGAGAACATGTTCTAAGATGAGATTGCCAAAACAAATTAGGAATTAAATATATTGGAATTTCAAAATACGCAAAGAAATGAGAATCACATGAAACTTACAAGAATGGTTTTGATTCATGAAATCATATAACATGGGAGTCTGAGAATTGATAATTTTTGTGGGAAAGCAAACTTCAACCTCATCAGCACAAACATGATATTTGACTTATTAAGAACATTTTCCTTAGCACATTTGAAAATATAAAATAAAACATATTATTGTATCCTTGAAACATTCCACATTCCCTAAACTTGTAAGGGCAACAATAAAGAGGGAAACTACTTTCTAGTCAACATCACCGGTTAGTCCAACGGCATCAATTCCACCAATTGAAGATCTATCTCACATATCAAAACATTCCGCGAACCAAATCTCACTTGAACTCAAAGTTTCATACCAAATCATCTCCTAGCCGTTGTCGTCCATTTCTGTTCAACTTCTATTTGAGATCATCATCCTTGCATAAGATGACCTCCTCCTCCTTTAGAATCAATTCCTTAATATGTAGGAGTCTCATATATATCATCTGAATCCCAGCTTTGCCATGGGTTGCAAGTTCTTTTAGGATATAAAAATGGTACCCTTTACATGTAAGAAAGTTCTTTCATCTTAGAGACTTTGAACTGCATCGTTCACATCATTTTTTCTTTTTTGATTATGTTTGCATAACTTAGCGGATTTTACAACAAAAAAAAAAAAATTTCCGAGCACAAATTTTTCAATCATTTTATTCTCGGAATATAATCTTTGAATTATTTTTCATCCCACACAGGATTTCAGCTTTTCAATTAAATGAATTCCAAAAAAAAAAACTAAATTAGAACTAACTTCTTTGCTTAAAAAATCTATGAAATCGATTGTATCCTAGTACTTTAGTGCTTTTCTAGAGGCAGAAATGGTGCATAAGATGTTTGATGAAATGCTAGGCACAAAACTCATATTATTGCTGTTCTTTTCCTTTGACTTCAAACAGTTTGGTAAAAAGGATTTCAACTAGAGAAGTTAATATCTGAATGAAATACTAGGGAAAGACAATCGGAACTTCTTGAAACAAGTCTGTTATTGCTTTGATAAGAATGGTATGCAAGCTACACTGCCTTTGAATTTTATGATTCTTGATTCAATCAAATCTTTCTCATATCAACTCAATAAAGTCTTTTTTTTTAATTTTTATGTTTAAACTTTCTTCCTTTTTTTCCTATGCTCCACATTGCTAATTTCATTTCATTTTTCCTTTGAAAGTTGGCTTGAAATCTTTTATTATTGAAAACTATAATCATTGCCTATATTAAATTTCTAATATAGAAATAATTAAATAACTTCATCGAGCATGGCATGGATGAAATTTTAGCTAATAAGAAAAAGTTTAATGTATCTCATTAAATACCATGTGTATGTAGCTTTTAAGTTCAGTATATTATATTATAATCCATATTCAGGTTTTTTTGATGATCAAGATCATTTGCAGGCAGTGACGAACCCAGAAAAAATAATCAGTAGTGGGAGAAATTTTTTTTACTTAAAATAAATATTAATATTTTTTAAATATAATTTTTAACATTTTAAAATATATTAAAAATAAAATTGGTTAACATTTCAAAAAAAAAAAAAATTATAATAATGTAAAAAGAATAATGTCTTTATATAATTAAAATTTTTATAAATATTATAAAATAACACTGTCTTCATCTTTATTATTTTTAAAATAAAATATATCTGCTTTACTTTATAGATTATACAAATTTTTTATTTTTACAATTAGAAAAATTTATTTTTTAAATTATTGTTCCATCAATACTAAAACTATTTTTTTCAAGTTATTATATATATATATATATATATCCGAGTAAAATGCATTTATGGAAATGAAATTTTTAAGGAGGAAAATGGTTTTTTTCTGGTGAATTGAATTAAATTTTTAGAGTGGGCTAATTTAAAATTTTTAGGACATACTTTATAATTTTTTTTCTTATACTTTATTTGAGTATGTCCGTTCATGTTTGCGAGTAAATGGAAGTTTCATAATTTGTAGCAAAGTACTATTTTAATATTACATGAGTGGGGGTGTTTTTACCATATCTATTTGGAGAAGCCACAAGCTTATGAACTAATGAGAGCACTTTCACAAATCTATCAAAGAGTTGATTCGAGAATAAATGCAGACACTTTGATGCACATAAACATGTTTTCATGTCCTCTATCTCCCAGATCTCGACAATGTTGTTGGCTTCTCGAAGGTTCTTTCACGCATTTTCTCCTCCATTCTCTTTTTATGGGCCACTTGCTGCATCTTCAACAAGGAGGAAGAAAGAAGGATAGAGGCTTGCTTTTGTGTGGTCTCTGTGCGTCGATCTCTGAGGAGAAAAGTGATATCTTTTGTGAAAAAATGAAAATGTGAGGAGCTGATTTTTTTTAATATTTCTTGCATTTTTTATCATTGTTGTTACTAGACTAACTCGGAACTCAATGAAACATGATCTGGTCTATTTGGGACTGAGTTGATTTTAGGTCAGACAATATCAGAGACTATATTTTCTAACCTAATAAGCTTCAGACCGGACATCGGGTTTGGAGTGCAACCCAGTCCAACCCGTCTTTGTACACTCCTAGGTGCGGGTGTGTTTAATCTTTAGAGTAATATTAATGTTAAAAGAATGTTATGGGCTCCAAACCCAATCCTCTTTTTTTTTTTTCATTAAATATAGATATACTTATATTATAAACACACACACATTATTTTATATTACAAATTAATATATTTGTACATATCTATTTTCAGTTCATCATCCTCTCTTATATATTAATTTATTTATTATTATCATTATTCTACATTTTAAATTAAATCCAAATTTATCTTATTTTCAGTAATTTTATTTTTAAATTATTTTACTTATTTTCTAAATTTTTGATCATCAATAAATACTTAAATTTTCTATGCCTCAAGATTCCCTTTGAAAAATTTCTATATTTAATTTATTTCCAGTGATGGAAACCTAGGACTATGTTACAAACAGCATAACGTTGTATGCTGCAGAATATGAAGAACAAGTGGTAAAGAGATATGATAATGAGCAAAACTTGTCACTCATAACTAGAGGACTGCTTGAAAATTGGCTACAATAAATGGGTGGGGATTAAACTTCAGGGCATGCGGAGATATGTCAATTTTCATTGTGTTTTGCATGGAAGGATGATTGAGGTATATTCTTGCATACCAGCTGTAAACATTCCAAATTTTATTTAAATGAGTTAAGGCTAAAGACTATTATTAGATGCTCAATTTATGGAATTTTTGGTTAGTAAGAATATAATTTCAGCTTTTACAAAAATTACTTCTTGAAACGTGGGGGTCAAAAATATTTGCAAAGGGTCCCGCACAAATTATACTTTTAAACCAACCCAGAAATGTTTCCAAAGGTAGTCCCTCTGTGCGATTCTTTAAATAGAAGACCGGAAATCATTTTATGTACTGTATGTTCTCGAACTTCAACTGCTTTTCTCCTCGGGTTTGGCTGCAAACTGAAGATAAAGGTGTCCAAGAAGGTCTAGCACTCATTTTAGGAGCGACTTGAGCAAGTTTTATCAACGTATATGCCTTCTCAAGCTTTCCTTACTTTTTTCTTCAAGATCTATGGTGTTGATTGTGAGCTGGATGAAGGGCTGGTTTGAATCTGACTTGTTTGAGTTAAAGATGTTTGAATGGTATTTAGAAAGTAGAATATAGGTTGTTTATGATATTTAGAAAGGTTTAAACCCTAGAGAAAATGTTGAAATATAGGATTGTTGGAAATTCAAAATTTAGCTTCAAACCCTAAAGAAAATGTGAAATATGAGTTCTAAAGGCTGATTCTACATTGGGAAATTCATGTTATTGCTATGCATAGCCTTAAAATACCTCTTGGAACAAGAATATGTGATTGGATTCCGAGTTTTTGCGTTTTGAATCGACAAATTTTTGAGCGAATTTTATGAGTATTTTTTTGTTTGAGCAATATAGACCTTATTTACTTGCAGTTTTTTTTTTTTTATCGCCTGCCTCTTTGGTTAATGGTTGAGTAGTGTATGAAGTTTCATGATGATATGAAATTGTTTACAAGTACTTTAAACTTACTCAAAATTCTTTCTTTGCTAAGACTTACAATTTCTTGGGTTTCTTAGAGATCTTTGACATGAATTAACTCTTCTTGGACACCTTGAATACTAATTAAGCCTTATCACTTTGTTTCTTTTATTTAATTAGATTGTGGAGTCAGACTCATTCATGGTATTGGGCTTAGCTTGTTTGGCTAGAAGTTAAGTCCCCTAAGGGGTTTCATTGACATGCATGTTCTGAATTGCTCTAAATTGGAGATGAAATGGGGTTTGTTATTTCTGCATTGTGATGCGAGTATATATACACACTTATACATACACATACACAAATACATATGTACATAAATTGTATAGCTTGGGGTGACGGGCAAGAAATGGCGCTATCCATACATTAGTGCATGTTAAATGTAATAGGAGAGCTAGCATATCCTTTTATATATCACATGATATGTAATGTACTTCACCCACCTACACTTGGCCAAGTGTAGCAGTGTTATGGCATTCATCACCCCACCAGTGAAGGCCGTGACTGTGTCTTAATGATTTATTAGCTGTGATCATGCTTGATGGGTTGGGAACGTACACCACTTGATGACAGTAGCCATGATCATACTATGAATGGTGGTTATGGGTTGTGATCATACCTTGTATCAATATTACATAGGGGAATCCATAATCGTGTGGATCAAAGGGTGATTCCTTTATGCATGCTTACTTAAATTTGTTCATATTATGACATGGTATTATTAGAAAGACTAATGATAAAGGTTGAATATATTATGAAAGCCTTAGTTACTGAGATTATTATTATCTCACCCCCATTGTTTTAACAATTTCAGGTGAAGTGGGCTCAAATAGGGGAAAGGAGTTGGAGAAGTATATCTACATTTTTGGTATAGTCAATTTAAGACCTAACTCTATTTTGAGTCACTTGACATTGAAGAATCATGCCAAGTGTGATAAGTTGATGACATTGCCATTTGGTAATGTTTGTTTTATGAATGTTTTTATGGATTGTTGGGCTGTAAAACTTAGACTAATGGTTCTTGGTTTTATGTTTGGATATAAACTTTTGCTATTTGATCCAATTTTCCCTTGAGTAGATTGGGATGGCTTTGAAGTTTGTGAGATTTGAGTTCGATGTTTGGATTGATTATATGACTGATCAGGTTGTTTGGGTTGTTATATATAATTTTTTATAGGGTCATTTATTTGGGCATATGTCAAGTTTTGGGTGAACTCTGCCCTCTTTTTTAAATTAAGGAAAATCTGGCCAAAAATCTGTCATTGTCATGATTGATACATGATTATTGTATTAAGTGTGTGCTTGATAAAGTAGGGGGTTACACTATCTAGGAAGGTACACTACTATAGAACCTACATGCCAGCAAACAATCAAGGAAGTTTGTGTGTATATTGCACTGTGATGGATTTTAAACTTTTTTTTAATCTTGAGTATGTATAGTGATTTTCAAAGCTATATTAATTTTCTTTTCATTTCAAGTAGATAAACATCCATAAATTTGTAATCTCTTCCTTTTGTTTGGTTTGATTGAAGCAATTTTAGAATTTCGACATTTGATGTTGATTTTTTCCTTATCTTTTTAGATATTTAACATTTTTAAACCCTTCAAAAATGAATCTCAATGAAAGATTTAGTAGATGCATCTTTTTGTCTAATATTTCCAAGTCTATTTTCTTTCACAATAAAGAAAACGAATCTTAGTGATAGATTTAGTTAAAAATAAAAAAGATTATTGAAATTTTTTATATGGTGATTTGTCTAATATTGTCAAGTCTATTTAGGTGAACAACGAACGGATGCCTTTAGACAAGTCAGAGAAGAAGAGAACTCATGCAAATCTAAGCTTGGAGGGGTGTTATAACAAATCCATTTTTAAGCTCCAACGGAGTAGATCTAAGCAAGCACAAAGAGGCTTTGGGGGAGAATATCAGAGCTAGCACAAGGAAGCTTTGAAGGAACATATTTTAAAATAGTTGCATATAATTTCTCTCACCTTTAAACATTTAAAATTAACCCCCTAACCTTTAATTTTATTTTCCAAAACCCTCTATTGTTAGTTATGCTATTTTTCATGAGGATTAAAATGTCATTCAACTAAAAATATTTTTAAAAAATATTATATTATATACTTTTATAATAAATTTTTTATATTTTTTGAATAGTTGAGGAATTGATAAAAAAATGTTATTATCACTATATAATTTTAAATATTTATGTTTATATTAGTTTTATCCATGTTTTTTTTTGTTATCAATGGGTGCAATGATTTTATTATTTTAAAATATAAATTTTTATTTATTTTTTCCTGTTAAAATGTAATGCACATGGGTAAAATTTTAAAATTTTAAATATTAGATACATTTATCTAATACTATAATATTTAAAATTTTAAATATTTTAGCCATGTGCCATACATTAATCTAACATGAAAAATAAATAAAAATTTTCTCTTTTAAAATAATAAAATCATGCACCATTGATAACAAAAAAACATGGATAAAAGTAATATAAACATAAATATTTAAAATTTTATAGTGATAATAATATTTTTTTTTGTTATCATGCCTCAACTATTTAAAAAATATAAGAAATTTATTATAAATAGTTATACAATATAATATTTTTTTAATAATATTTTTTTAGTTGAATGACATTTTAACCCTCATGGAAAAATAACATAATTAATAATAGAGGGTTTTGAAAAAAAAATTAAAGGTTAGGATGTTAATTTTAAACTTTTAAAAGTAACGGAGTTATATGCAACTATCTCAAAATTTAAAAGATTTTATACATTTTTAGCCTTATATTAAATATAAATAGTCATTAGAATAATAATTTTATAACACACCAAGATTACACGTACATGCGCAACATTTGTCTTGATTCAAATATAAATTATGAAACAAATCCATCAATCACTACAAAAAAAAAAAAAGCAGACTTTTAGCAGCAGTAACAGTCCAAAAGTGGCTGCTAAAAGTTTTTTAACAGCGACTTTTCGCCATTATAACAATTATCGTTAATAGCTTTTTACAATGACGAATATTGTTACCATCAAAAGTATACTTTTAGCAAGTTTTTTGCTGCTAAAAGAATATTTGTTACAACAAAATATCATTGCTAAAAAATTTTAATGGTGACATTCGTCACTGCTAAATTTTTTAAAAAAATAATAATTAATTTTATGCCGCATCACTTTGTCATGTGTGCATCACGTGATACCATATCACCTGCCATACATGCGATAGATGATGCCACGTCACTTGTACATCTTGACTTTTTGTTTTGTTCACAATTTTATATATCATTTATTTCTAATTTTACATAAAATAAGAAATTTATTTCATAAATATATTTTGAATGGTTTTATTTAATTTCAAATTTTTAAAACAATTCATAAAAATTTTAAAATTTAACTTATAATTTTACCAATTATTTCATATAATTTAAAATTATATTTATTTTTTTAAATAACTTTTTCCAAAAGTAGATTATATAAATTATTTCAATGATTGTACATTGAGAGTTAAACCACTATGTACACTCCTTCAATCATTAATGACAAAATTAAGGGATACAATGTATCTATATTAAAGAATGAATATACATTTCAAGAATTCATGTATCTTGGATGAAAGTTATTCTTTATGTAGGTCTTCAATTTAGTAACTTGGATTCATGAATGTAAGGCAAAATAAAGTCAACTGCTAACTTGCTTCAATGTGTAGATTCAGAAAGTCAAACTAGTATGTTTAATTCGAAGAGTTGTGAGGTTATGCACATGCATGAAAATATAGGTTTTGATTTAGTAAGTGGGCCTAAATCCTTCACTCAATGAGTAACAAAATCTCCTATAATTAAAACACTCCTCATATATATTATCCCTCCAAAAATTATGATTTAGTTCTGTTTTATTGTCATAAACAAAATCACTTTCAAGCATTCTATAAAATCAAATTGTTGCTCTCATGCCACACAAGACACTTATGGAGTATGTGGATTTGTACCACATACTAAAGCCAAGTCCAGGAATATATAAAAATATTTATAATATTTTTATTGGATGTCTTTGACTAAATAATGTGCATCACTAAAAATTTACTGAAAAAAGCTATTGGAAGAAAAATCTAGGTGAAGGAAAATAGTATGTACTTGCTATGTTAAAAAATATATGACATTTTTAATGAATTATGCTCTAAATAAATTAGTTAATTGGCTTTAAACTAACATCATATTTCATATCAGCCCTTATTTAATTGGGCATCTTACTTAAAGGTAAAGGTTGAGGGGTTTATTCATTAAACAATGAAAGAAAAACATTAATTATACATTGAAAAACTAAAAATTAATGCCTTTTATTTTTTTATCATCCAAGCTTAGAAAAAAATGCTTAAAGTTTTTAACAGAGGGAGTGATATTTTAATACTATTATCAACTTAATTATTAAATTTGTATAATTTAAACCTCATTAGAAAAATTCAATGGACAAAATCACAATTAAAGTGGAAAAAAGGTAGCATTACATGTACTCCCTATACAATTAAGGAAGTAAACTTGTAAAGTGCAAGGTCTCCCTTACTTAATCATGTTTAATTCTAAAATTAAGGTAATCAAGGGATTAACCCTTAAAGGATTATCAAAGTCAAAAAGTTTCATAAAAGAGAAAATTTCTCAAATCATTTACAAATGGAATCCCAAATTTAATATTTCAAATATCAATCAATAATTATTATACTTAAATCAGAGTTTGAAAACTATTGCAGAAGCTTGAAAATCAAATAGGACCTAAAGCTATGAGTTTTAAAACTCAAACAGGATTTTGTGTTGTAGAAAATGACACATGCACCGTGGCTTGTGACCTATGCATTACAGCTCATCCTTCTCTGTGCCATATACCATGGCACATGCATGAATTTGATAGCATCAATTGCTTTCATTTGATAGCACAGGAAGTGAACTTCCAATGCATCCCAAATCTCCACCCAATGAGGTGGTTTTAATGTCTACAAGGAGCTTTCTCCTAACTTTAGCTAATGTTACCAATTTCACACTCAAATTTTTTTTCTATAAAAAGTTGGACACCAAAACCTATAGTACCATTTTTTCACAAAAATCTCACAACTTTGGTATCCCAACTCAACCTCATGTGCCAAAATCTTACACCAACCATCCGATCACACTTAATGGATTCTAGTGGAGCCGTGCAATGTACTACACAATCAAAAATACATATATCATAAATTCACCGCTCAACCCCGATTTTCATAAAACACAAGGGGGAGGAAAATTGTTGTACAAAATCATTCTTTTTATTCCAAATCTTTCAAAATTCACATGTTCCTACTTGCACAATATTTTGGCCCTACCCACGAGTTTATAACCAAAACTCACTAACTCATGGCACAAATACATAGGTTATATGCTATAATAATGCAAGTAGTACAAAAGCAATAATGTATGATTCTAGTTGGCAATTACACAATATTATACATAAGTAAAGTAATGAGGCATGAAAGTAGGATTTCACCATAATCCTATACCTCAGAGCGCTTTTTCCCAACTCTGATATGATAAGTTAGGCCTTAAAATATTAAAAATTGAGACTACTCAGTAACCAAATTTCACCTAACTTATATAGTTGTATAACAATTGCAAAAAGAAAGATACGAACATGCAAACACACTTAACAACTTGTATGAGATATTTGGCCACAGTTCACAAAACTAACAACTATGTGATTAAGCCCAAAACACACATACCATGGTATTTACAAAACACAACTTGGGGTCACAATAATAACAACCATGTGCCCCTAACACATACTGAACAATAAAACTAACAATTATGTGATCAGACTTATATGCATGATTATATGCTAACCTTATGCCCTCCTGTTACCTCTGACACGAAACTGGTGACTTTTACGTGACTACATCCTTCATGAACTAACCTAGCTTTTCACTTGTGAGGAGCTACCGGGCCAGGATTAACTCACTCACTTATGTAATTCGGTTTCCCTGACCCCAATACTAATAACTATGGGGTGTCATACTCCTAATCTAGCCTTCTCATAAACAGGTGAAGATTAATTAGGTTAGAGTCCCTCGTAGAACAAGTAAGACATCCCAAATCAACCATGAGATAAGAGCTATCTCCCGATTCCATTGGTCAGTGCCAAGGCAAGTTCCTAATTTCAAACGTACTACCCAATACCACGTGATTTTACTGACTACTCATCTTCCTAAGAAAACTCTCGTTAATGATCATGCCATGTACCTTAACACATATTTATGCAACTCAATCACAATCATATCAATGATTCATTTCACATTTCTTACTCGCTCAGTCATTGCTCACTATACATCATATTATGCTCAACTCATCATCATTATTCACATATATAAATGAGCACACACTAGTATTTTCACATCGTCACATCAATAGTATGCCAACTTTGCATCAAGGGTTTAAAATATAAAATCATATCTTAAATCAATCCATTTCAATAAATCACTATTTAATATTCAACTATATAAAATTAGGTTTCCCTCGGTTACCTCAAACCTTTGAGAGGTCAAAGGTTTATCCTTCACACAAAATGCTTCTAAAGCTTCTCCCAAACCTGAATGGTGCCCAATGAAACCATACTACATTCATAACACAAGAATACCTTCATTTTCTTAATATTGAGGATTTACGAACACCAAACTCCACATATCTATTCTACCAATCCATAAATTTCTACCCATTCATACTCAATGGGCTCTTTAGGTTCCATTAATACACATTAAACTCTACAAACCATCATTAATGGACATAAACCTCTCTCAACTATCTCATTAATGTTGATTTTTGGATATTATATGCTCCCATAAACCAACCACTTCCACAATCATTAATATGGTGTTCCAATACCTTAAACAACTCCTATTATACCTATCTTAATCAATAGAAACGGACTTATACTTTTATGGACTGAAAATAAACTTTCCAACTTAAACCCCTATCATAAATCTCCATAACTGAGAAAAAGAAAGGAAGAAGAGGGCTCAGATTACTTACCTTGGGTGTTTGGGAGCCTTAATCTATCCTTAATTTGATCTCACAATATGCCCTAGTAAAACCCTAGTCGTCCCTTTGGTTTTCTCTCTTCCTCCTCTCTGGTTTTCAGTAGAATATGAATTGATTTATCAAAATTTTTTGGCCATACGCCACATCCCACAATGCCCTCCACTGTGGCACATGACACACAAGGTCGTTACATTTAAATCTACCCCTGTGCATTGCGGTGAATGATAACATACCGTGGCATGTGGCATAGAGGACATACCTTTACTTTTTCTTCCTTTTTCCTCGCCTAGGGGCCAGCCATTGATCCAAACCTACTTCTAGGGCTGAAACTACAACAATTACACACCAAGTTAGGCCCCTCCACCACACATCTCATGAACTTACTAATCACACTCATTGGGTTGATAAATCAAGATTAGATTCTCCTGGATATTACATAAAGTGTACTCTTGCATCTTGCATATGCATAATACTACAAAGAGAAAGTAACATATAATTAATTATACTTGTTATTTTGAATGAATTAATTAATTTTAATTCTTAAAACATTTACAGTTTGAGGAATAATTAATTCTTAACGCGCAATGACATCTTTCATCAACTTCATTAGATAATGTCCACACTCTCATCCTTCTTAGTTTTAGGTACCAATGAAAACAATAAAGGAAATCAATGTCCAAATATATTTAATTCAACTAACATATAATATGTAAACCGAATGCAGTGATTATATATTTAATTTTGCAAAAATAAGGTAGAGTCTCTTCTAGAAATTGAACATCTAAGAAATTCTACAATAGATCGAAACAACATTTTCATAACAACAAATTTAAAATTGTTAAATATTTTGTATTGATGATAACAAAACTAGAGTAACATATTTTTTTGGGTGCGTACTATAAAATTAACTATGACAAAATCATCAAAGAAAGCAAAGGGTCAACATCAAGAGGAGCTTAGTTTATAGGTTTATTGTTTTATGTTTTCTTTGAGATCATTTGTTATAAACGTTGAAATATGAGAGCTTGCTTTTGCATGTCATGCAAAAAATTTTTGGTAGACAAGTCTTTGGCTCACACACACACTCATGGATTTAGAACTTAGAAAACATCTTTGTGCATTTAATGATCTTAACCTCTTCCTCTCAAGGGACTCTCTTGCCCACACTGAGTTTTTCTTTGAATGTTACATTTCATACTGCAAGATTCCATGTGTTCCCTCAAGAGTTTTAGAGTTCTAGAACACCTTTAGTTCTCTAATGCTCATCCACTTAGAGTTTATGTCTATAACACGTGACGATTAAAGCTGCAGAGAAGAACCAACTTCTGAGGTACTCAAACTTGCAAGGTCATGGTTAGCGCCCACGCTAGTTTTTTTCCAAAAGTGAACTTAGTTTTGAACATTCAGAATACGAGAGGTCTAGTAATGACCCACATGTTTTAGTGTTGTTAACCTAAGTACTAAACTTCTTGGGCACACGAGGTTGAAATTCTTGCCCTCTTGAGTTTTGAGTTCTTATTTGCAACTTGAGTTCCTGAACCTCCTCGTCCTCATGATGGCTAATCTGACCAATGCAAGATCTAGTTTATTATTCAAGATTGCCTAAGGTTGATCCTTGAAAACTAGTGACGCATCACATAGATTGATGATATTTTGTAACCATTGATACTTTTAATCTAACAGCAGTGCATATACACTCCCAGCAAACACAAACACGTTTACTAATTATTTTCAACCCTCTCACTTTTGTACTCATCATGATTTAATTAGATAATATGAATCTAAGATCTAAAAGATTGCATCTAATTCTAAAAGGTACCACTAATTAAGTTACTACAAATCTTGAAATTAAAATAAATGTAATATAGGTACACACCTAAGTAATTTCACCGACTTCAAATTCATATAAAAACATTTTTTTTAATTATATTACTGTATGAAAAGGAAAATTGTGAAAAAAGAAAAGAAAAGAAGAGGAAGTAGTTAATAAAAATCCAAAAAATCTTGAAAAGAAAAAAACGCTCATTAACTGTAGGAAATGGATAATCCTGTCACATGTTGAATGTGTGTTCATAGACATCCAAATGAAATAAGCATTCATCCCGTGATGGTTTGTGTATTATGTATAAGTTCCACCGAAAATGTGAGTTTTTTAGTAATTATATCACCTACATTTCTTTCTTTTGTCATTTTTTACCTTTTTCTTGTTCTCTTAATTTCATCCATTCTTTTCCTTTAGTGAGATTCTCATGACATGTTGAGAGGGAAACACAACCAAACTAGGTGCGGAAGAGAGAAGAAAAAATAAAATCTGATTATGTTAATCTTTTTGAAACTACAAAGATGATATACACTTTCTCATTGAAAGAGAAATTGTACATGGAAAGAGAAGCACTATTTGCAGAGTGAGGCATTCAACCAACCCCCTAGAATTTGTATATTTGGAAAAGAACCTTAATTACTGTGTGCAGAGTGAGCATTCGACCAACCCTTGGAATGTCATACTTTTCTTGTGCCTAAAAAGAAATAAATATTTTTAAACAAAGAATTGCATATCTAACCAGTGCAGTGTACGGAGTTTGAGCAATGAACCACGTATTTATGACTCATAAATTGTAAGATTATAAGAGATTTTATATTATCCGAGGAAGAATATATATATTAGTTCGCCCAACAAAGAATGTTCTATTTATTATATTTATTTTCAATGATGAGGAACATTTTATTTTTTAACCATAATTTATATAATGATACACAAATAGATAAATTTCTTTTAAATATACCAAATTTTCTAAATATTTTTTGAATCAAACTCACTTGAACTGGTTATATAGTTTCACAAAATAAAAAAACTTTTAAAAAAGTTGATCAGTATAGATTTTAATACAGCAACATTATTAATTAATGATAGTTCTGTGAAATTTAACGGGAAATTTAAGTGATATAATTTTTATAATCTAATTCTTGCTACATTTATAACAATGCAAATTCTTATGCCATCTTTTTTCCATAACATTAATCAAATCATAAAAGGACAACGAATGAAGTAACAATTTACGATTTAAATAACATATTCATTTAACATCTAAATTCTCTATTAAACTCACTAAACGCATACCTCTATTCTAGCTAGTTCTTTTTAAATTCTTTTATATATTACATTTAATTCTAAAACATTTTTGAGTTAGAAAATAAATTTTGAAATTAAATAGAATATGTTTAGAACACAAATAACATAACAAAAAGTGAAAAACCACTGGAAAATCATGAGAAGGAAAACAAAAATAATAAAAGAAAAGGATTCTTAAAAAAAATCAAACTACTTGTTTAAGAAAGTAATGAAAGAATAAAACATGAATGGTAACTACACAAGCAATGACGAACGTTTTTCTATTTGACATATATGCACGCAATCCCTAATATTGTGCCCAATTAGGGTTGGACCACATCGTTTAAGTCCCAGCTTATAAATAGCATCCTCACATGCCCAAAGCAACAACAACAACAACAAAATGAAAGCAAATTGAAGGAGGGAGGTAGGGGGAGGGGGGGAGAGAGAGAGAGCCAGCCTTGGCATTCAATTAAAGAGAGGGTCAATGAGATAAAGTACTATTAGAAAGGCTCCCTGGTGGAATTGGGAAAATTTCTCAATATCTCTCTTTATCTCATTTGTGAGTTTTTTCTCCTATGATAAGTCTCAGTTTTTTGCATGGTTGTTTGATCACTCATTAATTTTTGTTGAGCTTTTTCTATCCCCACTTTGATTTCTTCAAATTTGAAATGGGGAAAATAGAGAGGGAAGGAATTTTAAATTTTTGGAAATAAAAATGATATGCGAAAATCACTTGATGACTTTTTACAAAAATTTCTCTTTACACCTAGTTTTTATACCGATTAAAAGGAATTGGTGGAAAGAAAATTGTGCAGTGGTATTTTTGTAAATAAGTTAGAGATTTTTTATCCTAATTGTAATTATGACTAGTGTAAAAAGTATGATCGGTGGCATTTTGGTGAATAAGCTAAACTATTGATAGACTTCATACCCCGGTTATAATTTTAACCAGCGTATAAATTAGTTTGCCCTCATTTTTCAATCAAAGCCTTTTCGCTTCACCACTCTTTAATTTGAGATCTCTCACGGCAGCATCATTGTCTTCTTCCATCACTCTCAATCTTACCTTCATGTCTGATATGGATCTAGCCGATAGTTCTTCTTGTACGATCTAGCCATCATGTTCAATCTCGATCGTGCCATTGGTTTTTATCATTTTTCTTCATGGTTGATCCCAATTTCACCACCGGTGATTGACAAAAAGAGATCTATGGGAGTAAAAGGGAGAGAAGGAATAGGACAAAGTAAGATTTGTCAAAAAGATGTCTACAAACTTTACAACCATCAATAATCAAAAGGTTTCTTAATCCTTACATGTGAGTATATCTTCCAGTTCTTCACATTCTCTTTCAATTCCATCAATTTTTGAGTTTTAGGGCTTGCCACTATGTATGTGCGCACGTGCATGTGTGTGCTAAGAAATTAATGGTTAGTATGACTTTCACTATCTTCTTCACATATGCTATGGTGCTTATAGTTTAGCTTTTGGCGGCATGACAAAGTGTAGTGATTTGGAAACATCTGGCTAAACTCTACAAGGAGGAGTATTCAACTTAGGTGAGAATTAATATAAGAACAAGGTAACTCAATGTCTCTTCTTTCTCTCGCTAGATTTTCGCTTTCTTTTCTTTTTTGCCTCACAACTGGTAAGTTTAAAAATGGTGTTTTTGAAAAAAACTAGATTTCCCAAACCAAGATACCCTTCTTTCTACAATTTTTGGTTAGAAAATTCGTGCAGTGGCATTTTTGTAAATAAGTTAAAGTTTTAGATATTTTTCTGCCCTAATTGTAATTATAACCAATGTAAAAAGTATGATTGATGGCATTTTGGAAAATAAGCTAAATTTTTGACGGACTTCATAACCCTGTTATAATTTTAACAGTGTATAAATTAGTTTGCCCTCATTTTTCAATTAAGGCTTTTCCACTTTACCTCTCTTTAATTTGAGATCTCTCACGACAGCATCATTGTCTTCTTTCATCACTCTCAATCTTAACTTCATGTCTGATATGGATCTAGCCAATAGTTCTTCTTGTACGATCTGGCCATCATGTTCAATCTTGATCGTGCCATTGATTTTGATCATTTTCCTTCATGGTCGATCTCAATTTCATGACTGATGATTAAGGAAAAGAGATCTGTCGATGCAAAAGGGAGAGAAGGAATAGGACAAAGTGAGATTTGTCAAAAAGATGTCCAAAAACTTTACAATCAACAATAATCAAAAGGTCTCTTAATCCTTCCTTGTGAGTATTTCTTCCAGTTCTTCACATTCTCTTTCAATTCCATCAATTATTGAGTTTTAGGGCTCGCCACTGTGTGTGCGTGCACAATAGGAAATTAATAGTTGGCATGACTTTCACTGTCTTCTTCACAAACTCTATGGGGCTTCTAGTTCAACTTTTGGCGGCACGGCTAAGAGTAGTGATTGGAAGTATCTGGCCAAACACAATAAGGAGTATCCAACTTGGATGAGGACTAATACAGGAACAAGGTAACTTAACATTTCTTCTTTTTTTGGCTATATTTTTGCTTGCTTTCTTTTTTGCCCTACAACTGGTAAGGAATTTAAACACGGTGTTTTTGAGAAAACTAGATTTCACAAAGCAACATACCCTTCTATCTATAATTCTTGGTTGGAAAATTTATGCGAGGGCATTTTTGTAAATAAGTTAAAGTTTTAGATATTTTTTACCCTAATTGTAATTATGACCATTGTAAAAAGTATGATCGGTGGCATTTTGGTAAATAAGCCAAATTATTGATAGACTTCATTCCCCAGTTATAATTTTAACTGGTGTATAAATTAGTTTGCCCTCATGTTTCAATCAACGCCTTTTTCCTTTACCACTCTTTAATTTGAGATTTCTCATGACAAAATCATTGTGTTTTTCCTTCACTCTCGATCGTACCTTCATGTTTGATATGGATCTAGCCAGGAGTTCTTCTTGTATGATCTAGCCATTATGTTCAATCTCAGTTGCACCATTGGTTTTTATCATTTTCCTTCATGGTTGATCTCAATTTTGCCACTGGTGATTGATGAAAAGAGATCTATGTATCCAAAAGGCAGAGAAGGAATACGACAAAGAAAGATTTGTAGAAAGATGTCCAGAAACTTTAGAGCCATCGATAATAAAAAAAGGTTTCTTAATTCTTCCTTGTGAGTATATCTTCCAATTCTTCATATCCTCTTTCAATTCCATCACATTTTGAGTTCCAGGGCTCACCACCATGTGTGTGGGCGCACGCGCACTAAGAAATTAATAATTAGCATGACTTTCACTAACTTCTTTACATATGCTAAGTGGCTTCTGGTTGAACTTTTGGTGGTGCAACTAAGTAATTTTTGGGAAGCATCTAACTAAACTCGACATGGATGAGTATCTAACTTGGATGAGGATTAATATAGGAATAAGGTAACAAAGTATCTCTTTATTGTCTAGCTAGATTTTTGATTGCTTTTCCTTTTTGCCCTGCAACTGGTAAGGAGTTTGAACACAGTGTGTTTGAGAGAACCAAATTTCCCAAACCAAGATACCCTTCTTTCTGCAATTTTGGTTTAGAAGATTTACAAATAGGGGCTTGAGCACTTATTCTTGCTTTCCACCGCTTTGATGTCTATTTATGTTCTTTAATAGTCTCTCTATATTTTACCCCATTTTGTGGAATTATGGAAGCAGAAGTGTTTAATTTTGTTAGTTAATAATTTTTTTGGCTATTGTTTTGCATTTGTCTCTCTTTCCAAAGAAAACCGAGGTATTTAACGCTTTGTTGCTTTGCTTTTAATCATTGACGCTTCTCGTGGAATTTAAATTTTAACACAAGCGGATTGATTCTTCTAAAACATGAATGATGGTTTGCAAACTATAATCGTTCATTACTTGGATCCTTGAGTATATGATTCTCATTGCGAGTTTTTTTCGATTTGGATCATTATATTTTCTATTAATCTTTCTTGTTATTTTAACTTCGTGTCATCCCCTCTTTCCAATTTTATACCTTTGGAAATTATTCGTGAAATCAAGTTCCTTAAATCATTGTGAGGTAGAACTCATTACATGCTTTAGAGCCATGGTCTAGCGTTTTTTTAGATTTCCAATCCCTTTCTAAACATAATTATTAAACCTTTTCTTTTAAATAAAATCAGTCCCCAAAAATAATATTCAAAATTGTTTCATCATGACTAAACAAATTGATTACCAAAAGTAATTACTTCATCGGTCTCAATATATAGATATACATATACTTGCATATAAATAAATATATATATATATATATATATTTAAGGTATTTGTGTAAGAAAAGTTAATATTATAAATTTTTTAAATAGGTATTGTTTTGAAATTCCTAAAAAACTTATAAAATGATATAAAAAATCTGAAAAGAATTATATTTTATAATGAAATATCACTGGCTTCTACTCCTTAAAGCCACGATAGTAAATAAAAACCATTAATTGTGAATTTCGAAGTTTAATCTTTTGATAACTAGATGTAGTTAAGACGCAATTTAGATCAATCATAATTTTCGACTGGTAAATTTTATTGATTGAAGTGATTTATGGTCAAAACACGCAATCAATGATGAAATATTGGATGCTTTCTAAGACTGTAGCGTTTTTTTTTTTTCAATTGATTTTTTAACTTTTCGAGATGCGTAGGGATATTGCTTATGACAGGTCATCATGCGACTTGCTTTGTGCTACCTCTTTACTAGATTTATACATGATTAATTTACAGGAAGCATTGTCCATATAATTTTTTGTTATGAACACGTCATTTGTAGTAAGAGGACATCTTCTAGAACTAGTCCAACGTAGAAATTATTTTATGGTTCAATTTAGTCCCTAAGTTGTTGCTGCTTGCAAATTTGATGATGATTTTCATATTCCGTTGAATCATCTTCTACTTTTCCACCTTGAAATTTGTTTGTCTAAAAAAATAAACGTAATGGAGATTCCTCATGTCAAAGCTATAGACTTGCATTTTGGTGCGTGTTTCTTTGATTGACATCTTTGATCATCAGGGATGATTTCTCCCCACCTTTTCCTCGCAATCCCTGACTTCGAATGTAGTATATCGTATGTAATTTGTGCAAATTATTATTATTCCACCCCTCTTTGTTTCCTTTAGTTAGAAGAGCCATGTATTATTTATTTATTTTATTCTGTTCCTTGAATTAAGCTTTTGATGCTTTAACTTCCTTTGTATTTTAGCAATCTTCAAGTTCTAGTTACTTGTGGTGGTGAAGCTGGTGATGTGGAATGTTTTGAGGTGCGAGAGAGATCTTCAAACCGAATTGATTCCACAACGCAATGTAGTTATGTTGACTAGGTAGCAGTTTCTCTTTTTTGTTGTTGCCCATACAATTCTAGGGAAAAATGAGTGTTTCAGGATACAATAATATGCTTTATTTTATAATTTCAAATGTGCTAATGAAAAATGTTCTTTATAAGTCAAATATAATGTTTGTATCGATGACGTTCAAGTATGCTTTTCCACCATAGTTCATTAATTCTCAGACTTCCTTATTTAGATGGTTGCATGAATCAACATGATTTTGTTAGGTTTCCTATATTTCTCATTTCTTTGTTTACTTTGACAACCCCATATATTTAATTTCAAATTTCTTTTTGCGATCTCGTCTTTGAAGAAGTTCCTTAAGAAAGTCATCCAAATGGTGGAAACATGATATGTGTTGGCAGCATAATGTTATCAGATCCACTTGAAAATAGCAATGACCTATTGATGAAAACTTTGGCCTTGAAGTTTTGAATGGAAATAAAATATCAGAATCTTTGATCACTTTCCAAGAAGTCACAAGTATTGAGAATTTTAGCATTGTGGATAATGGCTTAGTACTTGACTTAGAACTACTTGATCACCTCAAGGCCAAGTACTATTAACTTCATTGCAATCAATGAACGTGTCATTATGAGAATCTTATTCAATGTCGGGACTGTTAACTAGTTGTTGGAATCATTTGGGAGACCAATAATATTGCTAATGCCATTAATAGCCTACAATATAACAATCTCTGAAAAAATTTTGGCGTTTGGCATAAAAGCTTGAAAAGGTCTTGAATGGCTTGGCATTAATGTTTGTTTCTTGTATGATAGGTTTTGAATGGCTTATGGATCTTCAACAAGGCTCGCAAAGACTGGTCTCATTCAATACTTGCCTTTGCAAGCCTCATTCATAAACTAAGAGCTGTTCTAACCTGTCAAGAAAGAGATGAACATTCATGCCAAGCCATACAAGGCTTTTCAAATTTTAAACTAGACAACAAAATTACTAAAGGGGTTGTAATCTTAAAGGATTTAATGCAATCAGCAATATTAAAGGTCTCACAAATGATTCCTATAACCTGTTGATGATTTTTCTCACAAATGATTCCTACAACTTGTTGATGATTTTGATGTTCAATAAGATTCTCATGAGAAAACATTCTCTCACTACAACAAAGTTCATAGTACTTGGCCTTGAGGTGATCATCTAGTTCTGAGTCAAGTACCAAGCCATTAACTACAATGCTAAAATTCTCAAGAGTTGTGACTTCTTGGAAAGTGATCAAATATTTTGATAATATATTCTCATTCAAAACTTCATGGCCAAAGTTCTCATCATCTAGATCATTATTATTTTTAGGTGGATCTTGTTAACAGTATGCTAGCATCGCGTATCATTTTTCCACCATTTGGATGGCTTGCTTGAGGAACATGTTCTAAGATAAGGTTGCAAAAAGTAATTAGGAATTAAATATATGGGAATTTCAAAATAAACAAAGAAATGAGAATCACATGAAACTTACAAGAATGGTTTTGATTCATGCAATCATATAACTATGGAAGTCCGAGAATTGAAAAATTCTTGTGGGAAAGCAAACTTCAACCTCATCAGCACGAACATGATAGTTGACTTATTAAGAACACTTTTCTTTACCACATTTGAAAATATAAAATAAAACATATTATTGTATCCTTGGAATATTCATCTTCCCCTAAACTGGTAAGGGCAACAATAAAAGAGAGAAACTACTTTCTAGTCAACATCACCAGTTGGTCCAGTGGCATCAATTCCACCAATTGAAGATCTATCTCGCATATCAAAACATTTCACAAACTAGATCTCACTTGAACTCAAAGTTGTCATACCAAATTATCTCCCAGCCATCATCGTCCACAGTGAGATCAACGTCCTCGCACAAAGATGACCTCCTCGTCCTTCAGAATCAATTCCTTATTCATGTAGGAGTCTCATCAATCATCTGAGCTAGTCCTAGCTTTGCTATGGGTTGCAAGTTCTTTTAGGATATCAAAAAGGGTACCCTTTATGCATATGCAAGTCCTTTCACCTCAGAGACTATGAATTGTATCGTTCGCATCATTTGTTTCCTTTTGATTATGTGAGCATAACTTAGCAGATTTTACAAAAAAAAAAAAATCCTAGCCCAAATTTTCAACCATTTTATTCTTGGAATTAGACTCTTTGATTTATTTTTCATCCCACACAGGATTTTGGCTTTTCAATTAAATGAATTCCAAAAAAATAACTTAAATTATAAATAGGTTCTTTGCTTAAAAACTCTAGATGAAATCAATTGTATCCTAATACTTTAGTGCTTTTCTAGAGGTGGAAATGGTGCATTAGATGTTTGATGAAATGCTTGGCACAAAACTCATATTATTGTTGTTCTTTTTCTTTATTACGTCAACAGTTTGGTACAAAGGATTTCAACTAGAGAAGTTAATATCTAAATGAAATGCTAGGGAAAGACGATCGGTACTTCTGGAAACAAGTCTGTTATTGCATTGATAAGAATGGTATGTAATCTACACTGTCTTTGAATTTTATGATTCTTGATTCAATCAAATCTTTCTCATATCAACTCAATTAAATCTTTTTTAGAATTTTTATGTTTAAATTTTCTTCCTTTTTTTCTTGTGCTCCACGTTGCTAATTTCAGTTCACGTTTTCCTTTGAAAGTTGGCTTGAAATTTTTGGTTGTTGAAAAACTATAATCATTACTTATATTAAATTTCTAATATAGAAATAATTAAATAACTTCATCGAGCATGGCATGGATGAAAATTTAGTTTATAAGGAAAAGTTTAATGTATATCTCATGAAATATCATGTGAATGTAGCTTTGAAGTTCAATATATTATTATTATAATCCATATTCAGGTTTTTTTTAATGAGCAACATCATTTGCAGGCAGTGACGAACCCAGAAAAGTTAATCAGTTGTGGGAGAAACTTTTTTACTTAAAATAAATATTAATATTTTTAAATATAATTTTGAATATTTTAAAATTATATTAAAAATAAAATTTGTTAACATTTCCAAAAATAAAAAATTGTAATAATATAAAAATAAAAATTTCTTTATATAATTAAAATTTTTATAGATATTAGACAATAACTCTCTCTTCATCTTTACTATTGGTTAAATAAAATATATCTACTTTATTTTATAGGTCATAGAAAATTTTTTTATTTTTACAAATATAATTTTTTTAAATTATTTTTCCCTCAATGCTAAAACTATTTTTATTTAAAGTTATTTTATATATATATATATATATATATCCGAGTAAAATGCATTTATGGGAATGAAACTTTTAAGGAGAAAAATGGTTAATTTTTTTGGTTGAACTGAAATTAAATTTTTAGAGTGGGTTAATTTAAAATTTTTAGGGCGTACTTTATAATTTTTTCTTACACATTATACTTCATGTGAGTAGGTCCGTTCATGTTTGCAAGTAAATGGAAGTTTCAAAATTTGTAACAAAGTACTATTTTAATATTACGTGAGTGGAGGTATTTTTGCCATTATCTACTTGGAGAGGCCACAAGCTTATGAATTAATAAGAGCTTATTTACAAATCTACCAAAGAGTTGATTCGAGAATAAATGCAAACACTTTGATGCACATAAATATGTTTTCATCTCCTCTATCTCCCAGATCTCGACAACATTGTTGGCTTCTCCATGGTTCTTTCAAGCATTTTCTTCTCCATTCTCTTTTTATGAGGAGGAAGAAGGGAGGAGGGCCACTTGCTGCATCTTCAACAAGTAGGAAGAAAGGAGGAGTGAGGCTTGCTTTTGTGTGTATCTATGTGTGTCAATCTCGGGGGGGAAAAAAGTGATATCTTCTATGCAAAAATGAAAATGTGAGGAGCTGATTTTTTAAATATTTCATGCATTTTTTCATTCTTGTTACTATGCTAACTTGGAACTCAATGAAATACAATCTAGTCTTATCTAAGCTAAGTTGATTTTTGGTCAAACCATGTCAGAGACTATTTTTTCTAACCCAATACAATTTTAGACCGGACATTGAGTTGGAGTGCAACATAGTCCAAACCCGCCTTTGCACACTCCCAGGTGTGGGTGTGTTTAGGCTTTTAGAGTAATATTAATATTAAAAGAATGTTATGGGCTCCAAATCAATCCTCTTTTTTTTTTCCCATCAAATATATAGTATACTTATATTATAAAAACACACACACACACAATATTTTTATATTACAAAATAAATATTTTTATACATACCTATTTTCAGTTCATCATATTCTCTTATATGTTAATTTATTTACTATTATCATTATTCTACATTTTAAATTAAATCCTAATTTATCTAATTTTGGATAAATTTTCTTTCTTAAATTATTTTACTTATGTTCTAAACTTTTTATCATCAATAAATACTTTAATTTTACATGCCTCAAGATTTCCTTTGGAAAAATTCTATATTTAATTTATTTGCCAGTGATGGAAACCTAGAACTACGTTACAAACAACATATTGTTGTATGCTGTAGAATATAAAGAACTAGAGGTGAAGAGATATGATAACGAGCAAAATTTGTTGGTCACAATTGGAGGACTACCTGAGCAATTGGCTACAATAAATGGTTGGGGATTAAACTTCAGAGCATGAGGAGATATTTTAATTTTCATTGTGTTTTGCATAGAAGGATGATTGAGGTATATTCTTGCAGACCAACTGTAACATTCCACATTTTATTTAAATGAGTTAAGGCTAAAGACTATTATTAGAGCTACTACAGAATATATCTTTAGGAGTGAGTATTTAGGAGCGCTTCTTTAAAAAGCGCTCTAAAATGTGAATGTAAAATTTACCGGAGCACTTTTTTAAATAAGCTCTCCTGTATGTCAGGGCTTCTCAATAAGATAATGCTCCTAATTAATATAAATAAAATATTAAAAATTTAAAAAATCCTTTAAGAGCACTCATAGTTAAGCACTCCAAAAGAAACTCTTGAGGAGCACTCTTTGATGAGCGCTCCGGAAGATCAGATCTTCTGGAGCGCTCATGGTTGAGGCTCCAAAAGATCGTATCTTCTAGAGTGCTCATTAATAAGCGCTCTGGAAGAGTAGCGGGTCTTTTTATTTTTCTATCTCCCGTCAGTTTTCTTTTTCCCATTCATGAGTACCACGAGTGCTCCAAAAGATTGTATCTTGCAGAGTGGTCATTAATAAGTGCTCCGGAAGAGTACTAGCGAGTCTTTTTATTTTTTATCTCCCGTTAGTTTTCTTTTCCCCATTCATGAGTTTCTTTCAAACCTCTCTCTCATTTGCTGAGGCCGTGCATTCCCAACTTCCAGATCATCTCTATATCAGTCTACCGTCTATCGCTGTTTGTTGTTCCAGATCGTCGTCCGCCATTGTTCGCTATTCCAAAAAGTCATCTACCACTGTTTGCTGTTCCAAAAAGTCATCCGCTGCTATTCTTTCATTTTTGTGTCATGTTGCGCCATCTCTCTCTATTTCTGTGCTGCCATTGCTATCACTGCCATCTCCTGCATCGATGTTCTAGATCTGCATTGCTGTTCCAAATCTACGCCGCTGCTATACACTGGAGGAAGCGACAGCATGAAGACCTTCCTTGCTACCGTGTGTTGTTGCTGTATAGTGGAGGAAGCGACGCCACAAAGACCTCCGTTGCTACTATGAAGACTGCCGTTTTCTACTGTGAAGACTACATTGTGAAGGTATTTTGTTTAATAATTAATTTATAATGCAATATATTGATATATTTATATATATATTTGAGAATAAATTTCATATATATATTTGTAATAATCAATATTATAGATAAAATATGAATTGAATTTATTTATATTAGAATTATGGAGTATTCGTAGTTGATAATTTAGATTAAAGTTGAGGAAACTACTTGAACATTTTTATTTTATTTGTGAAATATACTTCTAAGGGAGATTATTGTTATTAATTAAATTACAATTGATTGACAGAATTCAGATGCATTATGCTACTAAATTTTTATTTGGATGAATTGATTTTTTTAGTTTAAATGTATTGTGTTGTGGAATTTGATTGTTTGATCATTTGGGAGGTTCTTCTTTTAAGGAAGATGCTATTGAATTTTTTTTATAGAAATCTAAGTCTTTTGTTTATTGAATTTTGATAATCATATTAGTGATATGGAGTGGATGTCAGCTAATTAACTATCTAGAGAATATTGGGATAGTGTGGATGAATTCATTGAATTTGCATTTTGTCGTGATCAAGACCCCTGTGGATCATATGTCCTTGTTTGAAATGTTGCTATGGAAAAAGAGTAAAGTCAATAGGATTGAAAGATCATTTAATATGTAGTGGGATTGATCCAACTTAGACTTGTTGGACCATGCATGGGGAGACAAGGAATAATGCAAATGATTGGAGGGATAGTGCGAGCTACTTAACATTTGATCGTGATAGTAGGACATATGATGTTGACCGTCTTGATGAAATGATTGATATGATTGAAGAGGATCTTAGAGACTAGCCTGAGATGTTTGAGAGGTTGAAGAGTGATGTTGATAAACTATTATAACCCCGTTGTAAATAAAATCACAAAACTATCAATTATTTTGAAACTATACAACCTAAAAGTAACGAATGGATAGAGCGATAAGAGTTTCACGAATTTGCTTAAACTCTTATATAAAATGTTACCTGAGTATAACGAGCTTCCACCTAATACTTATGAGGCTAAAAAAGTGCTCTGTTCTATTGGGATGAGTTATAAGAAGATACATACATGTCCATGACTGTGTCCTCTTTCAAAAAGAGTATTCAACCTTAGATCATTATCCAAAATGTGATGCATCATGATACAAGAGTAATGGACGAAGCCTAGTGAATGCATTATGGTATTTTCCAATCATACCAAGATTTAGACACCTATACAGCGTTGCAGAAGATGCTAAACACTTAACATGGCATGTTGATGAGAGAATCAAGGATGGCAAGCTACGACACCCTGAAGATTCTCCTCAATGGAAAAAGTTTGATCTTATGTACCCTAAGTTTAGGGTTGAAGATAAAAACTTATGCCTTGCATTAGCCACTAACGGAATGAATCCACATGGCATGCAAAGTAGTACTTATAGTACATGGCCGGTTATTTTGATGATCTACAACCTCGCTCCAGCATTATGCATGAAGTGCAAATTTATTATGCTGTCATTGTTGATTTTTAGGCCTCGACAACTAGAAATGATGTAGATGTGTGCTTAGCTCCTTTTATTGAAGATCTGAAGATTTTGTGGGAGATAAGTGTGGAACTTTATGATGGGTATAGAGAAGAAGATTTCATCTTGTGAGTATTATTGTTTGGTACTATAAATGACTTTCCTGCCTATGGCAATTTATCAAGATATAGTATCAAACGACGAGATGCATGTCCAGTGTGTGAGGAGCACACTTATTTAGTGTGATTGGAATATTATAAGAAGAATGTCTTCATTGGTCATCGATGATTTTTGCTACAAACACATCATTACCGATAATTGAAGAAGGCTTTCAATGGCTACCTAGAGAAGGATAGAGTTCCCATGCCATTAACTGGTAAGCAGCTCTTTGAAAAGGTTAAAGATTTAAATATTGAATTTGGAAAACCATTTGCAAGTAAGATTGTTAAGAATGGTTGGAAAAAGAAGTCCATATTCCTTGAGCTACCATACTAGAAGACCCTAGATGTTAGGCCTTTCCTGGATGCAATGCACTTTGAAAAGAATGTCTGCGAAAATCTTGTTAGCATGTTTCTCCATATTTTAGGAAAGAGTAAAGACGATATTAATGCAAGGATAGATTTGATTAGCATAGGGTTAAGAGAAGAGTTGGTACCAGAGAGGAAGGGAAAATGCACTTTTTTTTACCTCCAGCAACTCACACCTTGTCTAGAAAGGAAAAATTAGCTTTATGTGAATTCTCGCATGAAGTTAAAGTGTCAGAAGAATATTCTTCAAATGTAAGTAGCCTCGTATCCATGAAAGACCTCAAACTAGTAGGTCTCATGACTCATGATTGTCATATCATCATGGAAAATTTGTTGTCGGTAGGTATACGATCCATTTTACTAAAGAAGGTACGAGCCACAATTACTAGATTTTGTTTCTTTTTCAAGGCAATTTGTAGCAAGGTGATTGACCCAGAAAAATTGCTAAGCTAGAACATGAAATAGCTAAGATTTTAAGCGAGCTCGAAATGTATTTTTTGCCTTCAGTCTTCGATATCATGATTCATTTATTATTTTGCTTAGTTAGAGAGATAAAGTTGTGTGGCCTCGCTTATTTGAGATGGATGTATCCAATAGAGCATTACTTGAAAGAATTAAAAGGATATGTAAAAAATTGAAGTCGGCCTGAGGGATATATTATTGAGAGGTATATCATGGAAGAAGCAGTTGAATTATACACTGGATATCTCTTTAATATGGATGGCATTGGGTTGCCAAAGTACATACAGGACACCACAAGTGAACAGGATGGAATCATTAGGAAGAAACTCATTAGCATAAACAAGACACAATGGGAGTAAGTTTACTTGTATGTTTTACACAACACTGAGGAAGTTCAACCATATATCAACGAACATAAGGCAATAGTTAAGAGTCAGAATAATGGTAAAAATGAAAATTGGCTAGCAACATATCACAATCGACATTTTATATGTCGGTTTGGAGCTCGTATCTTTGAAGAGTCTCACCCATCAGAAAGGTTGAGGTTTTTAGCTAAGGGTCCCAGATTTGAAGTATTTTCTTATACAGGTTATGTAGTTAATGACTTTATATTTTATGCGAAAAGCCAAGATGCTCGGAGTACTATGCAAAATAGTGGTGTAATGCTTAAAGCTCAATCAATGCATGTCTCTAGTTTTAAAGACAAGAACTCAATCTATGTGATGATGTCATATTTTAAGATTATAGAGCATATTTGGGAATTGGATTACATCAAGTTTTGTGAACTTGTCTTTTATTGCACGTGGGTTGACAATAAAAATGGCTTTCGAATTGATGAGTTTGGTTTTATTCAAGTAGATCTTAATAAAGTGGCTCATAAAAATGAACCATTCTTTGGCATCACAAGCTCGACAAGTGTTTTATGTGTCAGATCCAGCGCATAAAAAGTAGTCGATTATTCTTTTAACAAATAAAATAGTAGGTAACGAAGAGGATGAAGATTTCAATATTAAGGATGACCTTTTCATGGGAACATCATAGACATTTGATGTTTCAACTAGGGATAATGTCTTCTATATTAGAGAAGATCACGTGGAAGGGATTTGGATTGATGAGGGATATGTAGAACACATAAAAGGAAAAACAAAAAAAAAGAAAAAAAAATTTAACACTTGTAAGTTCTTTATTTAAATTTCCTTTTAGTTGTTAAATTACTTTTAGTTGTTAAAATTTTTTTTTATTGCTAAAAATTTACTTTTTTTCTTTTAAGTATATGGCTACCCCACTTGAGAGTGGTGATGCTCCACCCATTGAAGAAGAAGCATTCAAGGAGGTTAAACGGGATAAAACTGTTATGAAAGCAGTAACACAAGCTCGAGCAGCTAGTTGTAAATTATCAATAAATTGGAATGATAGGGGCCAATTAGTTAAGTCTCCTCAGTTGGTCAGTTACATAGGGGTCTTAGCTCATCATTATGTTTCCTGTTGCATTGCAAACTGGAGAAAGAAAAATGACCTACCGCTTGAAGAAGCAAAAGATAATATATGGGAAGATCTGTACATATCTTTTGACTTGGATGAGAGTCATAAACACTACATCATGAGAAAAGCAGCATATGCTCATAGAAAGTTTCGAGCTACCCTCACAACATATCATCTAAAAGATGCAAATGAAGAATTCAATCCTTATCCTCCTAAAATATATCCAGAGATCTAGCAAGAGCATTGGGATGAATTTATTAAAATGCGCCAACAGCCTAAATTTCAACAGATTAGCCAAGTCAATCGCTCTAGAGCTGCAAGTACTCCTTTTCAATATAGATTAGGAAGAAAGAGCTATCCAAATATTGAGCATGGTTTGGTAAATTTCAATTAATATCGTCTATTGATATTACTTATATATATAAGGAAATTTTTTGTAATCATTCTAATATCTTCTTTAAATAGAGGGAAGAAGTTGGATCTAATGCTCTAATTTCTCAAGCTCTTATTTGGAAGACTGCTCGAGAAGATAAAGAAGGCAAATTACCTGATGAACACACTCGAAAAGTCTGGAAGGATTGTGTGAGTATTAATATTTTAGTTTATTACTTTATTTACATTATTTACTTAATAATCAGTTTACAATTTGTTCAACAAGAAGCATTATCACAATCAATACCACAAGATGATGTGGGTGAACATGTGGATGTCCTTGGTATGGCATTGGGAGCTCCAGAGGTCTCTGGTCATGTTAGAGGAGTTAGATTTGGCATTTCTCAGGGCACTTACATTGGACGTTGGTTTAAAATTTTACTGAAGATGATTTTAATGCAAGGATAGCAGAAATGGAGGCGAGAATGGAAAAAAATTTCAAGCTCAAATGGTAAAGAGATTTGAACAAATGATTGGAGTTGTAAATATGCCACAATGCAGCCCCAGTGATAAAGATAGTTGCTCATTCCATACTAAAGAAGACTTTCCTAAGGTTATAATTTTTCTTTATATTATCTTCTCTTTATTCACAAATTATGTTTCACATTTTAAAAAAAATATTAATTTTTAATTTTTAAGGTGAGTGTCAATGTCAATTATGGTTAGAATCACCACATTGTCATGTTGTGGCACTCGAATCTGTGTATAATGACAATACTATTACTATATACTCCAGACCGTTGCCTACTGATCACTTAAAGGTGACTATAACTATTCCAATAGAAAATGATGCTGAGTTGCCAGTGCAAATAGAAGATGAGGATATATTCATGATTTTTGATGCCGTTGGAACTTATGTGGCTCAGCCTACAAAGCTCATTAAGTTACATGTATAATAATTGATAGTTCTTTAAAATCATTCATGTTTTCTTACGGGCTTACCAATCTATTTTACATCTTGTAGTCCTCAAAATCTAAAGAAGTTGTAAAGAAGCCAATCAAAGCGAAAGGAAAGCTGTTGAAAGGATCTGCCTTTGTGACTAAGGCAGAGAAGACTAGCATAGAATCTACTTAGTTGAAATATCCTTATCAAAATGCATTTGAAGTGATTATGCGGACAACATTTAAAAATAAGATCCGTGAAGTAGAATTTAAAAAGGAGATTTATGGTGAAATAATTAGCAAAAAATTAGCAGTTGAAAATATTAACGAGATTCTGACCAAGGATTGGCTACAAACCACACAAATTAGTTTATACATCAGGTACTTTCTCAATTTTATTACTTATTGTGGTATTTATTTAATTTTAGTTGTGAATGATTCTATTTATTTTCATTTTAGGTATTATGTCATACTTTTATGGTCCCGGGCTCATTGATAACAAATTTTTCATTTATTAGCCCACATACCATTAGTACCTGTAGTGTTGAGTACCATTCTCAAAAGATTACTAATGCATTCAAAGCTAAAGTCAAAAGAAACATGTTATTTTTAGCTCCTCACAATCCAAGGTGAATTGTTATTATTGTTTGTTTTTAACTTTAGTTGATATTTTAGTTAATAAAATATTTTCTTTTTGCAAGCAACATTGGGTACTTGTTTGTATCAATCCATTCATCCCTGTGATTTATTATCTTAATTCATTAAGAGATAGTGACTTTAAAAACTACAAATCTATGAGGATATTATTTATTTAATAAGTTTTTAGTTCTATATTCGTTATATATGTTTATTATAACAACTAGTTTTTACTTGGTATGCTTAATCATTATATAATAGGGCTATAGCACGTTATCGAGGTGGTGAAGGTCTCCTTCCAAACATCGAAATACCTAATCTTGTTGAGTTTTATTCATGACAAAGAATAAAGTTTTATATTATTTTCTTAATAAAACAAGTTGGTACGTATCTAAATGATTGTTTGATTGATATTTTATATTTGTTATTCTGAATACGTTATTCTAGATTGATGTAAAATTTTTGAAAAATTCTGGAACTTCCAAGTTATAAGGGAGATTCTGCCGGATTTTCAATAGCAAATACGTGTATCATATATATAACTTCATCACTAAAGTATTTTAAATTAAGTTAAAATTTATTTCTACCATATTTTGATAATGACATCTTTTATTGTTTTATAGGTACGTACCTACACAATTACAAGGTTGAGAGTATGGATACTATGTTATGAAGTTTATGAGAGAAGTAATTACATAATAAGAGTCAATCATTCCTAAAAATGTAAGTCAAAAGCTTTGAAATTAAGTCAATATAATGTTAATTACTTATATATTGCTTTCATATCTTGTGTAGTATTTTATTGGAGCAAGATATTTGTATTTTACTATAGAGCAAATAGAAGATTTAGTTGAAGAGTGGTCAGAATATATTATTGGTTGTTTGTGATAGGAAGTTAGATTTCAATGTTAGAAAAATAACAATAGTTTCATTTGTTAGGCTTATTATAAATTAAACTAGATTAGTTAGAAAATTAAAATTGTTGTATCAGTTTCAAATTCCTTTCTTGTATATAAATTTTTATGTTGATATTATTTTTAAATTAGTTTTTGATATTATAATTTGTCATTGTCAAAGAGACATAAAAGGAGAAATTTCAAAAAATCTGATTTAAAAAAAATAAAAGTAATATACGGGAGCGCTTATTTGAAGAGTACTCCTGTAAAGTAACATATGGGAGTGCTCTGATTAAGAGCGCTATGATAAGCACTATATACGGGAGTGCTCTTCTAGTGAGTGCTCCTATATGGCTCATATGAGAGCGCTCTTTAATAGAGCACTTCGGTATGGTTGCATATAGCACTATAGTGCTCCGAGCATACGGGAGCACTCTTATAAAGAACACTCTAATATGTGATGTTTGCCCTTATATATGGAAGCTCCCTTATGGGAGCGCTTTTCATAAAGCGTACATATAGGAGTGCTTTTTTAAGTGCTTTTTTAAGTGCTCCTATACATTTTAGAGCGCTCAATATGTGAGCGCTTTTGAAGCGCTCCTTAAGGTAAAAAAAAAAAAAGCGCTCCTATAAACTTATTTTGTAATAGTAAGAATATAATTTGAGTTTTTACAAAAATTACATCTTGGAACATGGGGATCAAAAAATATTTACGAAAGGGTCCTACACAAATTATACTTTTAAACTAACCAAGAAATGTTTTGAACGTTAATCCCTCTATGTGTTTCTTTAAAAAGAAGACCAGAAATCATTATATGTACTGTATGTTCTCAAACTTTAGCTGCTCTTCTCCTTGGGTTTGATTAATAATTGAAGATAAAGGTGTCCAAGAAGGTCTAAGACTCATTTTAGAAGGGATTTGACCAAGTTTCATCAACGTATATGTCTTTCCCAAGCTTTCTCTACTTTGTTCTTCAAGATCTATGGTGTGAATTGTGAGTTGGATAAAGGGCTAGTTTAAATCTGCTTGTTTGAGTTATAACATGTTTGAATGGTATTTATGAAGTACAATAAAGGTTGTTTATGATGTTTAGAAATATTTAATTAATAGGATTATTGGAAATTTGAAATTTAGCTTTAAACCCTAAAGAAAATGTTGAAATATAAGTTCTAAAAGCTAATTCTACATTGGGAAATACATGTTATTGCTATGGATAGCTATAAAATAACTCTTGGAGCAAGAATATGTGATTGGATTGGGAGTTTTTATGATTTCTAAATTATGGATGACTTTTGAGGGAATTTTATGGGTATTTTCTGTTTGAGCAATATAGACCTCATTTGCTTGGAATTTTTTTTATCGATCGCCTCTTTGGTTGGTGGTTGAGTAGTGCATCAAGTTTCATGACGATTGGAATTATTTACAAGTACTTTAAACTTTCTCAAAATTCTTTATTCGCTAAGACTTAAACTTGTCTTGCATTTCTTAGAGGTCTTTGATGTGTATTAACTGTTCTTGGACACCTTGAATAGTAATTGATCCTTATTACTATGTTTATTTATTGAATTAGATTGTGGATTCAAACTTGTTCGCAGTATTGGACTTGTCTTGTTAGGCTGGAGGTTGAGGTAACTGGGGGAATTTCATTCATGTACATATTGTGAATTGCTCTAAATTGAAGAAGAAATAGGGTTTTGTTATTTATGCAATGTGATGAGCATATATATACACATTTATACATATACATACACAAATACATATATGCATAAATTGTATAGCTTTGGATGACTAGCAAGAAATGGCACTATCCATATGTTAGTGCATGTTAAATGTAATAGGAGAGTAAGCGTACCCTTTTATATATCACATGGTATGTAATGTCCTTCACCCACCTACTCTTAGTCAAGTGCAGTGGTATTGTGGCATTCGTCCTCTTACTAATTAAGGTCATGACTATGTCTTAATGATTGATTAGCTGTGATCATGCTTGATGGGTTATGAATGTACTACTTGAGGATGGTAGCCATGATCATACTATGAATGGTGGTTATGGGTTGTGATCATACCAAGTTTCAACATTACATAGGGGAATCCACAATTATCTGAACCTAAGGGTGATTCCTTTATGCATGCTATGAAAGCCTTAGTTACTGAGATTATTATTATCTAAACCCCTTCTTTTAACAATTTCAGGTGAAGAAATGGGCTCAAGTAGGGGAAAGGAGTTGGAGAAATATATCTCCATGTTCGGTGTCATCAATTTAAGACCTAACTCTATTTTGAGTCATTTGACATTATTGAATCAGGCCAAGTGTAATAACTTGAGAACTTTGCCCTTTGGTAATGCTTGTTTTATGCATGTTTTTATGGATTATTGGGTTGTAAAACTCAAACTAGTGGTTCTTAGTTTTATGTTTGGATATAAGCTTTTGCTATTTGATCCAATTTCTCTTGAGTAGATTGGGATGGCTTTGAAGTTTGTGTGATTTGAGTTTGATGTTTGGATTGATTATGTGACTGATCTGGTTATTTGGTTGTTATAATATGATTTTTTATAGGGTTATTTATTTGGGCATATGTCAAGTTTTGGGTGAATCTACCCCCTTTTTTTAAATTAAGGGAATTTTGGCCAAAAATCTATCATTATCATAATTGATACATGATTATTGTATTAGAGGTGTGCTTAGTAATGTAGGGTGTTACACCTGCTAGGGAAGGTACACTACTATAGAACCTAATTGCCAACAAACAATCAAGGAAGTTTGTGTGTATAATTGCATTGCAATGGGATGTTAAACTTTTTTTTTTTTGGTCTTGAGTATGTATAGTGATTTTCAAAGGTATATTACTTGTCTTTTCATTTCAAGTAGAAAAAAATCCATTAATTTGTAATCTCTTCCTTTCTTTTGGTTTGATTAAAACAATTTTAGAATTTTGACATTTGTCATGTTGATTTTTTTTCCTTATCTTTTAGATATTTAACATTTTTAAAATCATTTAAAAATGAATCACAATGAAAGATTAGTAGATACATCTTTTTGTCTAACATTGCCAAGTCTATTTTCTTTAACAATAAACAAAATGAATCTTAGTGATAGATTTAGTTAAAAATACAAAAAAAAAAAGTTATTGTAATTTTTTATGGTGATTTTGTCTAACATTGTCGAGTCTATTTTAGTGAACATTAAAACAAATGCTTTTAGACAAGTCAGAGAAGAAGAGAACTCATGCAAATCCGAGCTTTGGAGGGGTGTTACAACAAGTCCATTTTAGGTTCCAAAGGAGTAGATCTATGCAAGCACAAAGAGGCTTTGGAGGAGAATATTAGAGCAAGCACAAGGAAGCTTTGGAGGAGCATATTTGAGCGGGATCGTGAAAGAATAAATTTGAGCAAATAAGAAAAGAGAACGCTAGGGCAAAAAAAAAATTTCCACTGCATTTATTTTTTAAATGTAATGTGGAATATGCTTGAGATCCATACTTTATTAAATTTTAAATACAAAAATCTATTTAAATTCACTTAAAGGTGTTATAGCTTTGTCACTAGTACAAAAATGACTTTTTACAGTGGTTAAAAATGACTTTTTACAGCGGTTAATGAGACAATGCTGTTCCAGGGGATGTAAAAAGTCCCTCTTTTTACATCGGTTATAAACCCGATGTAAAAATTAAATTTTTTACATCGGTTATAGAGCCGATGTTGAAAGTTATATACAAGAAAATTAAAAAAAAATTTACTTTAACTTTTTACACCGGTTCTTATCCCAACCGGTGTAAAAAGTGAACCTTTTACACCGGTTGGGACTGGAACCAGTGTAAAAGGTGCACTTTTTACACCGGTTATATATAACCAGTGTAAAAAGTGCATATATAACCGGTGTAAAAAGTGCACCTTTTACACCAGTTCCAGTCCCAACCGGTGTAAAAGGTTCACTTTTTACACTGGTTGGGAGTAGAACCGGTGTAAAAGGTACACTTTTTACACCGGTTATGACCATAACCGGTGTAAAAAATATTATATTCTACAACGGTTGTGGTAATAACCGTGTGTAAAAAGTGTAAAAAGTATTTTATTTTTTATATTATATTTATTTTATCGATTTTACCCATTCCTGTGCATAGAAATTGCCAAATCAGACAGCCCAATTAATTTACAATTGTTTATCAAGTATTTATCAACTATACAAAGCTATTTAACTATTAAAAAAACTAATAATTGTCTAAATTGTCAAAATTGCCATTCCTGTGCATAAAAATTGCCAAATCAGACAGCTCAATTCATTTACAATTGTTTATCAAGTATTTATCAACTATACAAAACTATTTAACTATTAGGAAAACTAATAATTATCTAAATTGTGTCAACTATCAAAATTAAAACATGTCTAAAAGTAACAAAAAACCTCACAAGTTCTCCACAAAATAGGTTGCCCAACGTATGCGGATGTCTTCAATTTCAGCTTCAGAAAATGCATCCGAATTGTCGAACATCTAAAATTTAATTCATAAAGTAGGCATATTAATCAATTTCAAATAACATAATAAAATAAAATTTTTAAAAATATATATATTTACCTCTTTTGTAAATTCGGTCATGCCTAATGTGATAATATTGAGCATGTGCCTCATGATATATAGACCGCACAAGTTCGTCCTCACCGGTTGTCTATGACTCTATATAAGAACAAATCATAAAAAATTAGTAAGAAATCTTAATGGTTGAATATATTAATAAAGTATAGCATCACCTTTGGCTCAATCCATGTGGGATCCTTGAGCTCATGTCCATGCTTTTGTAAGACTACATTTTGATATGTTCTCATTGCCCTATGATCAAGATTACCAAGTTAGTAAAAATATTCAAAAAAAATTAAATTAAATAGTTTAGTAAAATATTCTTACAAGTCTATCGTCTTCTTCATTTCTTTCCCAAGTTTGTAATGGAGGGAGCATAAAAAGATGACAGTGTTGCTCTTCATTGAAAGAACAAATAACTGCCAATGGTCCCTGCTAAATATGATACAAGTTAAAGTAAATCCATATTAAAAAACTATTAATTATAAATTGATCCTTACGAGTGCACATATGGAGCCATAAAAACGTCCTTTTTGACTTCACATATTCTCTGTTGGAGGTACGCGGCCCTTAACTCTGGAGTATACCTTTCTCTGTCATGTGATGAGGGCAAAGGAATCCAAACTTATCACCTTTGCCCGATGTAATGCACAAATGATGAAGATACCTACAACAATGCAATTATATTAGTTTACTAAACTTGATGATTAAGTTTACTTACAACAATGCAATTATATTAAAGAAAAATATACTTACATCATAAATAGTTCAATGTGTGGTGTGGTAAGCTGATTATTTGACAGAAGTCGAACCAAATCTTCCCGTTCAATTGTCACTATCATGTCTTTCTTGCCCACAACCTCCGGATCCATTTCTAAACTCTTGAACTCGAATGATAAATCATACGCCATTAAAATCATTCGCTGATGCGGAGTCAACGAGGGTTGTGGAAGCTTTGGGAGATTCGACGAGGAAAGCTTCTACATAATAAAAAGACAAGAAATAGTTAATAAAAACATATATTAGGAAGTTGCTACATAATAAAAATTTATGAAATTTCGTACCACAGCTTGAACTAGATTCACAAGTCTCTTGGGCCATAGGATAAAATTGCCAACAGCTTCAACCACAGTCTTCACCTCATCAGTAGGGAATGGAACCAAAGCATCTGGCACTTTTGGATCTGCAACCACCACTCTTACTTGATCATCTTGAATTTGCTTGTGGTGGATGGTTGACCCCAAGCTATAGATGCTACCAAGAGCAACCAAGCGTTTATCAGGATCTTCTAGAAATATCTCACATGGTTCACCAATGTTGTCACCAGAAGGACCCTCTGACACATGCTCAAGAATATTACTCCCTTTTGTACTATGAAATGCAGGAGATGTATGAACTGGTTCAGCAGTTGTCTCCTGTCGTGAGCTCATCATCTCCTCCTTCATTTGCTCTTTCATTTGTAGAAGCCGAGCTTCAAATGAAGCTTCAAACTCATCCTTAGTCTGTTGCCTCACAGTGGATATCAATGTATCAAGCTCTTCTCTAGTCACTACACCTCCTGAATTGGGACGTGCAGGTGCTCCAAAGTAGTCCTTAATGCCCACACCATATCCAACGCCCCTCACACGACCCGGATGCTCTGGCTTGCCTGTAGCAACTGTTAAGATATCATTTCTGCCCTCTGAAATGAAGCTTCCTTGGGCTTGTTGCTCCTTAAGAGTATCCTATAATATAAAAATAACAATATTAATTAATAATATATACAATTGTATAGAAATTTAAAGGGACAAGGAATAATAATTTTACTTACAATCCTCTCGGCAATCTCCCGTGCTGTCTCACTTGTATAGCCTCCTTTCTTGTACTGATGTCCATATCTCCATTTCTCCTCTCGAGAGACAGGTGATGGTGGAGAAAGGAGTATGGAAGGATCAGACTTGGCTTCTTCTTCTCTCTTCTTCTGTTTCTCTGCCATCAGTATATCATCAGCTCTAGCATAACCTCCACGAGATAAGGTGTGGGGGCATTGATTCTGCCGAGCAATTTCTCGCCCTTTAGCTCATTTTTCCTGTTAATAAATTGAATTTTAGATTTATAATTAAAGTAAATCTAAATAAAACTTAAATAAATTAAAAGTTAACAAACCATAGCCTTTTCAGAAGTCCGAATCCTGACAAATTCTTCCCAAGTATCTTCATCAAGGAACTGGTATGTATCAAGAGGATTGGGACGAGCCTGACCCTCTGGCACCTCGATAAAGATATATCTTCTAGCAAGATCAGTCTTAAAATTTCTCCAACGTGTTCCACAGTAAGAAATCAATTTGTGTCGACAATCTTGATTAGATGGAACATCGTATGTGAGCTACAATGAAGACATAAGATAATAATCAATAATTGCCCAATAATATATAACTATAAAAAATTTTAATTTTTAATTACTTACCTGAATACTTTCCCAAATCTGTTCCTTCACACGTTCTGGCACATCAGGCCAGTCCTCAAACACAATAGGAGGCTTGGTACGCGAGAGGAGGCCAAGAAAACTAACAAACTTGGCTTTATGTGGCCCTATCGGATTCCATCTCCGGTCAAATTGAATTGGTAACCTACGCCCAGCACTCCTACTTAATGTCAGATCTCTTAATCGTGTGCCACGTCTCCCCTCCTCACAGACTGGCTCTGACTCGGCTCCTCACTAGGGGTGCCCTGACTTAGCTCCCCACTAGGAGCAACATCACCAATTGATTGGCTCTGAGTGTCATCACCTTGATTCTCCATATTCCTATTAATTCAAATAAATGAAATTAATTAAAAAAATAATCAAAGATAAGATAATTAAGAAAAACAATCCCACAACATAAATTTAATTGAACTAAATTAACATACTTTAATTTCAAAACTAAACTCATATAGGGATATTCTCCCATATCCCTTCATGGTGATCACTTCTTATGGCATGTTCATCATCTACTTCATCTACCACATCCAAAATTGGTAGCCCACTTGAGAAGTTAGGAGTTTCAGAAATATCAAAATTTGATTCATGATCGTCATTACTATCAATCATCCTTTTTCCTTTAAGTGCTATTGACCAATTTTTATTTGCTGGATCCGTGACATAGAAAACTTGTTTAGCTTGGTCTGCCATAATAAATGGCTCATCTCCAAAAGTTAGTTTTTTAAGATCAACCATTGTAAATCCAAACTTATCATCACGAATACTATTGACGTCAACCCACTTGCATTTGAAAACAGGAACTCTAAATTTTGTATAATCAACCTCCCAAATCTCTTCAATAACCCCAAAGTAAGTCCTGGATGCTAGTTTAGGTTTCATATCTTTTGAACTAGAAAAGTGTACGGCTTCAGCCATTATCATAACTCCACTATTTTGCACCGTACTCTTCTCATCCAAAGACTTTGTATAAAAGGAATACCCATTAATATCATAGGCACTCCAACATATAACATCAAAGTTAGGACCTCCAGCCAACCATTTAACTGTTTCAGAAACACCACTTTCATTCAAAATTTTCTGCTTGAACCAATTCACAAAAGTCCTATTATGCTCTTTCAACAACTTTTGTTCTGTCATTCTCATTCGATAATTTTTTGCCTTTAAAAGTTCTTTATGAGAAGATATGTAATCTTTAACTTCATCAATATTATTCAAGATATATAAATGTGCTTCTTGTAATTCATCATGATTCATGCTCTTCACTGATACTCCACGTGTGCCTTGACCATATTGCCTTTTCTCATGACAAGATTTAGGAAGTCCAATTGATTCTGTACTTGACAAGTAATCAGAACAAAACTCCATAGCTTCTTCAGCAACATATTTCTCAACTATTGATGCTTCGGGTCGAAATGGATTTCTGACATACCCTTTCAGTATTTTCATGTATCTCTCAACTGGGTACATCCATCGCAAATAAACAGGGCCACACAATTTTACCTCCCTTACTAGATGCACTATTAAGTGAACCATAATGTCAAAAAATGTAGGAAGAAAGTGCATCTCAAGTTGGCACAAGATAGTACAAGCTTCTTGTTCTAACTCTTCCAGTTTACGGGGATCAATAACTTTACTGCATATAGCATTGAAAAAGAAACAAAGTCTGGTTATTGTAAGTCTTAAATCTTCTTTCAATATGCCTCGAATAGCCAAAGGTAATAGTTGTTGCATCAAGACATGGCAATCATGAGATTTTAAGCCTACCAGTTTCAACTCTTTCACAGATACAAGCTTCATAATATTTGAAGAATACCCCGAAGGAACTTTGATTCCATGTAAACACTCACAAAAACTTGTTTTTCAGATTTGCACAATGTATGAGAGGCTGGGGGACAATAAGTTCGTTTACCTTCTGGTCTTGGGTGTAAGTCTTCCCGTATTCCATTTCTTTCAAATCCAATCTTGCATTCACACCATCCTTAGTCTTACCTGGTATGTTCAGAAGCATTCCAATAATACTATCACAAACGTTTTTCTCCACATGCATAACATCAATACAATGCCTTACTTCAAGATTGCGCCAATATGGGAGGTCAAAAAAGATAGACCTTTTTTTCCATATGCTTTTTGCACCAGTATTCTTTTTAGTCTTACCGAAGACAATATTAATGTTTTTCACACGTTCATATACTTGATCCCCAGTCAAAGCATCGGAGCATCATTGTGTTCTTGGTGACCATGAAAAGCTTTCTTCAATCTACGATATGGGTGATCTCGTCTAAGAAACCTCCGATGGCCAAGGTAGACTGTCTTCCTTCCATGTTGAAGTTGATGGTAGTTTGTGCTTTCTTCACAAATTGGACAAGCTTTATGACCTTTCACGCTATAACCAGACAAATTTCCATATGCAGGAAAATCATTTATAGTACAAAAGATCATAGCACGTAACTTAAAATTCTCCTTCTGATTTGCATCAAACATTTCCACACCTACCTCCCACAACACTTTCAAATCTTCAATCAGAGGTCTTAGGTAAATATCAATATCATTTCCCGGTTGTTTTGGTCCTGAAATCAACATGGATAGCATCATGTACTTCCGTTTCATGCACAACTTAGGTGATAGATTGTAAATCACCAAAAGAACAGGCCATGAACTATGTATACTACTAAGACTACCATAAGGATTCATTCCATCGGTAGAAAGTCCAAGCCTCAAGTTCCTTGGCTCATTGCCAAATTCGGGAAACAATTGATCAATTTTCTTCCATTGAGGAGAATCGGCTGGATGTCGAAGTTTTCCATCAGATATCCTCTCATTTGCATGCCACATCAAGTTCTTTGCATCATTAGTATTTGCAAACAAATGCTTGAACCTTGGTATAATTGGAAGATACCATAAGACTTTTGTAGGAGCCCCCTTCTCTTTGTACCGTGGTGCCTCACATTTGGACACTTTCCTCCCCTTCAAGCTCTTTTCTGTACAACACACAATCATTAGGACATGCGTGTATTTTTTTATACTTCATACCCATTGGACACAAGATCTTCTTGGCATCATAATAACGATTTGGTAGTACATTGCCCTTCGGAAACATTATTTGAAGTAACTCTAACAACCATGTGAAACTTTGATCACTCCACCCAGCTCTTGCCTTTAAGGTAACTAGTTTTAACACCCCAGATAACAAACTAAAATCAGTGCACCCCGGGTATAGAGGCTTCTCTGCGTCAGTGCACAAGTTATCATACACATGTGCTCGTTCAAAAGCCTCTTCCCCAACATCACGGATCATGTCCTCTAATCGATCTTCATTCATTTCTACTTCATCATCAAGATTATCAACTCCCACACATTGAGATGTGTTACTATAATTTTCCAATCGTTCACCATGCCAAATCCATATTGTATAATTTTTGCAAATCCCATCACAAACTAAGTGCTCTCTTATTTGGGAACACCTAGTCTCCTCTCATTCAAACAATTAACACAAGGACAATAAAACCTTTCACTATTGTCAACAGCATTTTTCTTAGCAAATTCCAAAAATTCTTTCACCCCATTATCATACTCGTCACTCGTTCGTCTAGCATTCATCCAACTATGATCCATATGTCACCTCCTAAAGAATATAACTAATGTTATTATCTTCAAACTATTTTAAAAAACTAAGTTCCTAATTAAATTAAGATTTGAAAAAATTTCAGCAGAATCTCCCTAAAAATTGGATCTCCCAAGACTTTTAAAAAAAATTTACAAGAGAAAATTGACAATTTTAAACCAAATAAATGATCACGTACAACAACCTGAGGCCTTGTGAAGCCACTAACAGCACTCCCAGCAACAATCAATATCATTAAAAACTAAATTTAAACATTATAAAATTTTAAAATTTATATTCAACACATTCCTGGGTGGTGGCAGCTGCAGCAATGGCTCAACACTGAGAGGGAGGGAGAAGGAGTGGTGGAGGGGGGCAAGAGGGAGGGAGAGGGGCAGGAGGGCGGGAAAGTGAAGGGGTGGGCAAGGAGAGAGGGGGAGGGGGAGTGGGCGGCGGGACGAGGGGGAGGGGGAAGGCCGAGCAAGGGGGAGTGGGGGGGGACGGGCGGCGGGACGAGGGGGAGGGGATAGGCAGCCGAGGAAGGGGGAATGGGAGGGGGAGGGGGGCGGCGGGACGAGGGGGAGAAGGAGGGGGTTGGGCGGACCTAGGGGGAGGGGAAGGGGGCGGCCGGACGAACCGAGGGGGAGGGGGGGGGGGAGGGGGGAGGGGGAGGGGGTGGCGGGATGAGGGGGAGGGGGGCAGCGACGGACGAGGGGGAGGGGAGGGGCAGCGACAGGACGAGGGGGAGGGTCGCTAGGCGGACCAAGGGGGAGGGGGAGTGGGCGGCAAGGGGAGGAGGGGGAGAGGGCTCGACGAACGGGTGGGAAGGCTGGGCAGACGGGGGGGGAGGGCGGCTGGCGAGGGAGAAGACGAAGGGAAGGGGGAGTGGGCGGACGAAGGGGAGACGAGAGGGAGGGCGCGTGAAGGAGGAGACGAGGGAACTGATGAATGAAGGGAGAAATGAATTTAAAAAATATTTTTTACACCGAGTGCCCAGGCACCCGGTGTAAAAAGAACATTTTTTACACCCAGTGCCTGGGCACCCGGTGTAAAAAGTATAGTTTTTACACCGGGTGTCCAGGCACCCGGTGTAAAAACTATACTTTTTACATCGGGTGAGGGAACTCGGTGTAAAAAGGTAACTTTTTACACCGGGTGCCTGGACACCCGGTGTAAAAAGTATTACATAATTCAAGATAATTATAAAAATGCCACCGCCTTTATTTTTTACACTGTTTGCCTTCCAACCGATGTAAAAAGTATCCCATAAATTTTATATTTTGTACTAGTGTGTGTACGTAATGTAACAAAGGTCAAGTTTAATCTTTCAACGTATATAAGCTCTATTTTATTTTTGTTAGTTTTTTTCTTTTTTTAAAAAAAAAGGTGACAAGGCATGGAAAAATGATGATGTTTTAACCATATACTTCAATGACAATGAGGACCAAGTGATATCCATAACCGAGTACAAGTAAAGTCATATATCGAGACTTTCCAAAAGAAGGAAAAAGGTCACAAACTAATTGATTTTTATCTACATCAAATGAGAAGATAGTTACTACTTTTATTTCATAAATCACTGAACACTGCATAATTGTTTTTACCACAATCATCACATGTAATATGTAGCATGCAAGTTATACAATAGCAACTAAAGAGGTGACTCAGATGTAGGGGATGTATATTCTATTTAAAACTACATCAATTTGTCTCCAGGGAAAAGATTAGGTATTACATGCCATGCTCTTGTAATCAAGTTAAGCTTCTCTTCACATGTTTGCCTCCTATTATCTTCATTAAACTCACTAATAATGTAAAACTAGTTCACCATATGCTAGCACATATGTGAATATATATGTATGTGCGTGTGTGTGTGCAAACATCTAGGAGAGTATTCATTAACATGCCCGAGGAACAAGTGCTCAAAATATATCTATTAGTAAATAGGTGATGCTATTACATCCCTTCAAAATACAATAAGCTTTATAATAAACCCAATACTCTACATTACTTCCCTTCCTCCGTAGATGATATAGCTGTCCACTCTTAATAAGAGATTGAAAACTTTGATTTAATGAGGCAATTGTTGTGTTGTCATCTCTCATGCTTGGAATAAGACAACTAATTGATAAGTTCATAGCAAGTTGATGGAAAAGCAAGCTTGAATTAGCTGCTTCTTTATGAGAAAGGGAATATAATGATCACATGAATTCACTTCCATGTTCACTTCATTAGAACATTTGGTTGACTTTTCAGCAAAACTTCTCCTTCTTCCCTTTGGGCTTGTTTTCTAAGGCCTCCCTTAGACGTTGAATATTATAAGTGCACTTTTCCTCTTACTCAAATGAGTTTGATAATTCTTTTGAAACACCATTAGGAGGACCCTCGAACATGTTCCTATTATTAACGTAGCTTCAAAAAAACCTTAATTATATTAAATATAAATAGTCATTACAATAATAATTTTATAACACACCTAGGTCATATACATACACAACATTTTCTTAATTCAAAGATAAATTATGAAGCAAATCCATCAATAGCCGGTCATGCAAATTTAATATCATGTAAAATTATAAACAGTCTTTATTAATTAGAAATTTTAAATTCGAGGTTGAATAAAAGATATGCATGAAAAATGCAAAACAAAAAATGTCACACACTTGGTTCTTTTTTTGCCACAATGTTATGCACTCCATCTGAGGACCTTGCAAAAAACAAGTGAGTGCATTTAATAATGACTCAAAGTAAAGTTGAGTTAATTGAAATATTAAGGTTGTACCACAACAAAAAATAGAAGTGAGTGAGTTGGAGAAATGAGAGGAATTAAAACATACAACCCCCAAAATTAGTTTGAAGTTGGTCAAAGAAACAAATTGAAAAAGAAAAGGAGATTCAAACATCAATTTCATAAAAAAGTATCAGTCAAATGATAAAATCAATTTCAAGACTATAGTTGTTCTTACCTATTAAGCTAAGGTGTACATAGAACCATTATAGACCAAGTATATATGTTGAACAGCAACTTCTTAGCAATAGTTGTGGAGAATGATAGGAGCAAACAAGAAAAGTTTGGATAAAGCTAGATATAATTAGGAGAAGTAATAATTATGAGCCCTAGAGACCACTCTCGTTGGTTGGTGAATACCACTCTCGTGGGTTGGTTAAGTCAAGTCCTAATTAGGAGGAGAAAAACTTGTAACTAATTTTTAGTGGTACTTTGATGAGACTCTACACAAACCTCCTATCTATAGATCTCACGAGGGAGGGCTCTTAAGAGTTAAATTAATTTGGCATTATGATGTTTATCAGTTTATCAATATTCCAATATAAATCTATGTACATTGTTTTAAATGATTGTACATTGTGAGTTAAACATCTATGTACACGCCTTCAATCATTAATGACAAAATTAAGGGATACAATGTATCTATATTAAAGAATGAATATACATTTCAAGAATTCATGTATCTAGGATGAAAGTTATTCTTTATGTAGGTCTTCAATTTAATCACTTGGACTCATGAATGTAAGGCCAAAATTAAAGTCAACAGCCAACTTACTTCAATGTGTAGATTCAGAAAGTCACAATTAGTATCTTTAATTCAAATAGTTGGGAGGTTATGCACATGCATGAAAATATAGGTTTGGATTCAATAAGTGGCCTAAATCCTTTCACTCAATCAGTAACAAAATCTCATAGAATTAGAACACTCCTCATATACATTATCCCTCCAAAAATTTATGATTTAGTGCTTTTAATGTCATATAACAAAATCACTTTCAATCATTCTATAAAATCAAATTGTTGCTCTCATGCCACATGAGGCACTTATTGAGTATGTTAATTTGTACCACTCACTAAATCTAAATTCAAAAATATGTGAAAATATTTACAATATTTTTGTTGGATGTCTCCAACTAAATAATGTGCATCATTAAAACTTCACTGAAAAAAGCTATTGGAAGAAAAACCTAGGTGAAAGGAAATAGCATGTACTTACTATATTAAAAAATATATAGCATTTTTAACAAATTATGCTCTAAATAAATTAGTTAATTGGCTTTAAACTAACATCATATTTTCAAATCTGCCCTTATATAATTGGGCATCTTACTTAAAGGTAAAGGTTTGAGCAGTTTATCCATAAAGATATACTCTCTCCATTTAAAAATGTAAAGTATTTTTAACCAAATCTCACCTCCAATAAAGTAGTTACCTACTTTTTAACTAATCCTATTTTTTTATATATACCCCTATTAAATACCCTATAATAAATATAAAGTCATTATTAATGGGGGCACTTTTAGAAAAAAAGGTAATAATTATACCTCAAAAGACTAAAAATGCCTTACATTTTTTAACAGAAGGAGTATTTAAAAGAAAAACGTTAATTCTACATTGAAAAACTAAAAATTAATGCCTTCTATTTTTTTTAACATCCAACCTTAGAAAAATTGGTTAAATTTTTTAAATAGAGGGATTAATATTTTAATAATATTACCAACTTAATTATTAAATCTGTATAATTTGAACCTCATTAGAAAAACTTAGACGTGTACTCCCTACAGAATTAAGGAAGTAAACTTGTATACTCTTGCATCTTGCATCTGCATGATACTACAAAGAGAAAGTAACATATAATTAACTATACTTGTTATTTTGAATGAATTAATTAATTTTAATTCATAAAACACTTTCATTGTGAGGAATAATTAATTCTTGACGTGCAATGACATCTTTCATCAACTTCATTGGATAATGTCCACACTCTCATCCATGTGTTCCCTCAGGAATTTTAGAGTTCTAGAACACCTTTAGTTCTATGATGCCGAGTTTATGTCTATAACACGTGAGGATTAAAGCTGCATAGAAGAACGAACTTCTAAGGTACTCAAACTTGCAAGGTCATGGTTAGTGCCCACGTGAGTTTTTTCCAAAAGGGAACTTGGTTTTGAACACTCAGAAGACTAGAGGTCTAGCAATGACCAACATTTGTTTTAGTGCATCAATGTTAACCTAGGTACTAAACTTATGCTCACGAGGTTGAAGTTCTTACCCTCATGAGTTTTGGGTTCTTATTTGCAGCTTGAGTTCCTAAACCTCCTCATCCTCGTGATGGCTAATCTGACCAATGCAAGATCTAGTTTATTATTCAAGATTGCCTAAGTTTGTTCCTTGAAAACTAGTGAAGTATCACATAGATTGATGATATTTTGTAACCATTGATACTTTTAATATAACAACAGTGCATATTATACACTCCCAGTAAACACAAACACGTTTAATAATTATTTTCAGCTCTCTCACTTTTGTACTTATCATGATTTAATTAGATAATATGAATCTAAGATCTACAAGACTGCATCTAATTCTAAAAGGTACCACTAATTAAGTCACTACAAATCTTGAAATTAAAATAAATGTAATATAGGTACACACATAAGTAATTTCACCGACTTCAAATTCATATAAAACTTTTTTTAATTATATTACTGTATGAAAAGGAAAACTTTGAAAAAAGAAAAGAAAAGAAGAGGAAGTAATTAATAAAAATCCAAAAAATCATGAAAAGGAAAACGCGCTCATCAACTGTAGGAAATGGAAAATCCTATCACATGTTGAATGTGTGTTCATAGACATCCAATTGAAATAAGCATTTATCCCGTGATGGTTTGTGCATTGTATAAAAGTTCCACCGAAAATGTGAGTCTTTTAGTAATTATATCACCTACCGTTCTTTCTTTGTCATTTTTTTTTCTTCTATTTCTTGTTCTCTTAATTTCATCTAATCTTTTCCTTCAGTGAGATTCTCATGAGATGATGCAAGGGAAACACAACCACAATAGGTGGGGCGAAAAGAGAGGAAAAATATAAAATTTGAATATGTTAATTTTTTTGGAACTACAAAGATTATATACACTTTCTCATTGAAAGATGACAAGCGGTAAATGGAAAGAGAATCAACATTTGCAGAGTGAGCATTCTATCAACCCCCTAGAATTTGTATATTTGGAAAACCACCTTAATTACTGTGTGCAGAGTGAGCATTCGACCAACCCTTGGAATTTAATACTTTTCTTGTGCCTGAAAGAAATAAATACATTCAAACAAAGAATTGCATACCTAACTAGTTCATTGTACGGATTTTGAGCAATGAATCACATATTTATGACTCATAAATTGTAAGATTATAAGAGATTTTATATTATCCGTGGAAGATTATATATATTAGTTGGCCCAAGAATGTTGTATTTATTATATTTATTTTCAATGATGACGAACATTTTATTTTTTTTCACCATCATTAACATAATGATACACAAATAAATAATATTACTTTTTTAAAATGCCAAATTTTGTAAATATTTTTTGAATCAAAATCACTTGAACTGGTTATATAGTTTTACAAAATAAATTAAAAACTTTTTAAAAAGTTGATCAGCATCAAAATTTAATACAGCAACATTTATTAATTCATGATAGTTCTGTGGAATTTAACGGGAAATTTAAGTGATATAATTTTTATAATCTAATTCTTACTACATTTATAAGAATGCAAATTCTTATGTCATCTTTTTTCCATGACATTAATCAAATCATAAAAAGGACAACGAATCAAGTAACAATTTACTATTTAAATAATATATTCATTTAACTTCTAAATTCTCTATTAAACTAACTAAACGTATACTTTTATTCTAGCTATTTTTTTAATTCTGTTATATAGTTCATTTAATTGTAAAACATTTTTGTGTCACAAAATAAATTTTGAAGTTAAATAGAATATTTAGAATACAAATAACATAAAAAAAAGGTGAAAAACCACTGGAAAAAAATGAGAAGGAAAGGAAAAATAATAAAAGAAAAGGATTCCTAAAAAAATCAAACTACTTATTTAAGAAATTAATGAAAGAATAAAAAATGAATGGTAACTATGCAAGAAGTGACGAACCTTTTGCTGTTTGACATATATGCACGCAATCCCTAATATTGTGTCCTACTAGGGTTGGACCATATTGTTTAAGTCCCAGCTTATAAATAGCATTCTCACATACCCAAAGCAACAGCAAAAAAAAAAATGAAAGCAAATTGAAGGAGAGAGTTAGAGAGAGAGAGCCAGCCTTGGCATTGAATTAAAGAGAGGGTCAATGAGATAAAGTACTTAGAAAGGCTCCCCGGTGGAATTGGGAAAATTTCTCCTTCATTTGTGAGTTTTTTCTCCTATGATAAGTCTCATTTTTTTGTATGGTTGTTTGATCACTCATTAATTTTGGTCGAGCTTTTTCTACCCCGATTTTGATTTCTTCAAATTTGAAAAGGGGAAAATAGAGAGGGAAGGAATATAAAATTGTTGGAAATAAAAATGATATGCAATAATCACTTGATGACTTTTGACAAAAATAGCTCTTTACACCTAGTTTTATACCGATTAAAAAGGAACTAGTGGAAAAAAAAATTTACAGTGGTATTTTTGTAAATGAGTTAAAGTTTTAGAATTTTTTACCCTAATTGTAATTATGACTAGGTTAAAAAATATGATCGATGGCATTTTGGTAAATAAGCTAAACTATTGATAGACTTCATAGCCTAGTTATAATTTTAACTAGTGTATGAATTAATTTGCCCTCATTTTTCAATCAAAGCCTTTTCCCTTTATCACTCTTTAATTTGAGATCTCTCATGGCAACATCATTATCTTCTTCCTTCACCCTCGATCTTACCCTCATGTCTAATATGGATCTAAGCGATAGTTCTTCTTATATGATCTAGCCATCATGTTCAATCTCGATCGTGCCATTGGTTTTGTATCATTTTCCTTCATGGTTGATCCCAATTTCACCACCGGTGATTGACAAAAAGAGATCTATGGGAGTAAAAGGGAGAGAAGGAATAGGACAAAGTAAGATTTGTCAAAAAGATGTCCAGAAACTTTACAACCATCAATAATGAAAAGGTTTCTTAATCCTTACATGTGAGTATATCTTCCGGTTCTTCACATTCTCTTTCAATTCCATCAGTTTTTGAGTTTTTAGGGCTTGCCACTCTATATGTGCTTGTGTGCATGTGTGTGCTAAGAAATTAATGGATAGCATGACTTTCACTATCTTCTTCACATATGCTATGGTGCTTATAGTTTAACTTTTGGCAGCATGACAAAGTGTAGTGATTTGGAAACATCTGGCTAAACTCTACAAGGAGGAGTATCTAACTTGGGTGAGAATTAATATAAGAACAAGATAACTCAACCTCTCGTCTTTCTCTGGCTAGATTTTCACTTGCTTTTCTTTTTTGCCCCGCAACTGGTAAGAAGTTTAAAAATGATGTTTTTGAGAAAACTAGATTTCCCAGACCAAGATACCCTTCTTTCTGCAATTCTTGGTTAGAAAATTTGTGCAGTGGCATTTTTGTAAATATGTTAACGTTTTAGGGATTTTGCTACCCTAGTTGTAATTATAACCATTGTAAAAAGTATCATTGATGGCATTTTGGCAAATAACGTAAAATTTTGATGGACTTCATAACCGGGTTATAATTCTAATCAGTGTATAAATTAGTTTCCCCTTATTTTTCAATTAAGGCTTTTCCCCTTTACCTCTTTTAATTTGAGATCTCTCACGGTAGCATCATTGTCTTCTTTCGTCACTCTCAATCTTAACTTCATGTTTGATATCGATTAAGCCAATAGTTCTTCTCGTACAATCTAGCCATCATGTTCAATCTTGATTGCACCATTAGTTTTGATCATTTCCCTTCATGGTCGATCTCAATTTCATGACTGGTGATTAACGAAAAGAGATCTATTGATGCAAAAGGGAGAGAAGGAATAGGACAAAGTAAGATTTGTCAAAAAGATGTCCAGAAACTTTACAACCATCAATAATCAAAAGGTTTCTTAATCCTTACTTGTGAGTATATCTTCTAGTTCTTCACATTCTCTTTCAATTCCATCAATTTTTGAGTTTTAGGGCTTGCTACTATGTGTGTGAGTGTGCGCGCGTGCTAAGAAATTGTTAGTTGGCATGAATTTCACTATCCTTTTCACATATGCTATGGGAATTCTAGTTTAACTTTTGGTGGCATGACTAAGAGTTAGTGATTGGGAAGCATCTGGCTAAACTCTACAAGGAGGAGTATCCAACTTGGATGAGGATTAATATAGGAACAAGGTAACTCAACGTCTCTTCTTTCTCTAGCTAGATTTTAGCTTGCTTTTCTTTTTTGCCCTGCAATTGGTAAGAAGTTTAAAAATGGTGTTTATGAGAAAACTAGATTTTCCAAACCAAGATACCCTTCTTTCCGCAATTCTTGGTTAGAAAATTTGTGCAGTGGCATTTTTGTAAATATGTTAAAGTTTTAGGGATTTTGCTACCCTAGTTGTAATTATAACCATTGTAAAAAGTATCATTGATGGCATTTTGATAAATAAGGTAAAATTTTGATGGACTTCATAACCCGGTTATAATTCTAACCGGTGTATAAATTAGTTTGCCCTCATTTTTTAATTAAGGCTTTTCCCCTTTACCTCTCTTTAATTTGAGATCTCTCGCGGTAGTATCATGATCTTACATCACTCTCAATCTTAACTTCATGTCTGATATGGATCTAGCCAATAGTTCTTCTTGTACGATCTGGCCATCATGTTCAATCTTGATCGTGCCAATTGTTTTGATCATTTTCCTTCATGGTCGATCTCAATTTTGCCACTGATGATTGAGGAAAAGAGATTTGTGGATGCAAAAGGGAGAGAAGGAATAGGACAAAGTATGATTTGTGAAAAAGATGTCCAAAAACTTTACAACCATCTATAATCAAATGGTTTCTTAATCCTCACTTGTGAGCATATTTTCCAATTCTTCACATTCTCTTTCAATTCTCGCTATTATGTGTGTGTGCACACGCGCGCTAAGAAATTAATAGTTAGCATGACTTTAACTAACTTCTTTAAATATGCTATGGGGCTTTTGGCTTTACTTTTAGTGGCACGACTAAGAGTAGTTATAGGGAAGCATCTAACTAAACTCTACAAGGAAGAGTATCCAACTTGGGTGAGGATTAATATAGGAACAAGGTAACACAGCATCTCTTCGTTCTCTAGCTAGAATTTTGCTTGCTTTTCTTTTTTGCCCTGCAACTGGTAAAGAGTTTGAACACAGTGTTTTTGAAAGAACTAGATTTCCCAAACCAAGATACCCTTCTTTCTGCAATTTTGCTATAGAAGATTTACAAAGAGGGGCTTGATCACTTATTCTTGCTTTCCATTTATGTTCTTTAATAGTCTCTCTATATTTTACCCCATTTTGGTAATTATGGAAGCAAAAGTGTTTAATTTTGTTATTTAATATATTTTTTTGGCTATTGTTTTGCATTTTGTCTCTCTTTCCAAAGAAAACCGAGGTATTTAACGCTTTGTTGCTTTGCTTTTAATCATTGACGCTTCTTGTGGAATTTAAATTTTACCATAAGTGGATTGATTCTATTAAAACTTGAATGATGGTTTGCGAACTATAATCGTTCATTACTTGGATCCTTGAGTATATGATTCTCATTGCGAGGTTTTTTAGATTTGGATCATTATATTTTCTATTAATCTTTCTTGTTATTTTAACTTCGTGTCGTCCCCTCTTTCCAATTTTATACCTTTTGAAATTGTTCGTGAAATCAAGTTCCTTAAATCATTATGAGGTAGGACTTATTACATGATTTAGAGCCACGGTCAAGCGTTTTTTCAGATTTCCAATCCCTTTCTAAACATAAGTATTAAACCTTTTTCTTTTAAATAAAATCAGTCCCAAAAAAGAATCTTCAAAATTGTTTCAGAATGACTAAACAAACAAATTGATTACCAAAAGTAATTACTTCATCGGTCTCAAATACATATATATATATATACATATACATATACTTACACACACACACACATATATATATTTATGGTATTTGTGTAAGAAAAGTTAATAATATAAATTTTTTAAATAGAAATTGTTTTAAAATTCCAAAAAAAAACTTATAAAATGATAAAAAATCTAAAAAGAATTATATTTTATAAAGAAATATCACTGGTTTCTGCTTCTTAAAACCACGAAAGTAAATAAAGAGCATTAATCTTAAATTTTGAAGTTTAATCTTTTGATAACTAGATGTAGTTAGGAAGAAGTTTAGACTAATCATAATTTTAGACTAGTAAATTTTATTGATAGAAGTGATTTATGGTCAAAACATGCAATCAATGATGAAATATTGAATGCCTTCTAAGAATATAGCGTATTTTTATTGATTTTTGGACTTTTCAAGATGGTTCAATTTAGTCCTTAAGTTGTTGCTGCTTGCAAATTGGATGATGATATTCATATTCATTTTTTTTATCTTCTATTTTTCCACCTTACAATTTGTTTGTCTAAAAAAACGTAATCGAGATTCCTCATATCAAAGTTATAGACTTGCATTTTGGTGCGTGTTTCTTTGATTGACATCTTTGATCGTTAGGGATGATTTCTCCCCTCCTTTTCCTCGTAATCCCAGACTTTGAATGTAGCATATCGTAGGTATTTGTGCAAATTATTATTATTCTACCGCTCTTTGTTTTTCCTTGTATTAAGCTTTTGATGTTTTAACTTCCTTTGTATTTTAGCAATCTTCATGGTCCAGTTACTTGTAGTGGTGAAGATGATGATGATGTGGAATGTTTTGAGATACGAGAGGGATCTTCAAACCGAATTGATTCTACTAGGCCATGTAGTTATGTTGCCTAGGTAGCAGATTCTCTTTTTGGTTGTTGCACATACAATTTTTAAGGAAGGATGAGTGTTTCAAGAATATAATAATATTCTTTATTTTATAATTTCAAATGTGCTCTTGAAAAATGTTCTTTTTTGTTCTTGAAAAATGCTTTATTTTATAAGTCAAATATAATGTTTGTGTTGATGATGTTCAAGTATGCTTTTCCACCATAGTTCAATAATTCACAGGCTTCCTCATTTAGGTGGTTGCATTGATCAACATGATTCTAGTAAGTTTCCTATAACTCTCATTTCTTTGTTTACTTTGACATCCCCATATATTTAATTTCAAATTGCTTTTTGCAATCTCATCTTTGAAGATGTTCCAAAAGAAAGTAATCCAAATGGTGGAAACATGATATGTGATGCCAACATAATGTCATCAGATCCACTTGAAAATAGCAATGATCTGATGATGAAAACTTTGGCCTTGAAGTTTTGAATGGAAATAGAATATCAGAATCTTTAATAACTTTCCAAGAAGTCACAAGTATTGAGAATTTTAGCATTGTGGTTAATGGCTTAGCACTTGACTTAGAACTACCTGATCACCTCAAGGCCAAGTACTATTAACTTTGTTGCAATCAATGAACGTGTTATTATGAGAATCCGATTGAATGTTAGGACTGTTAACTAGTTGCAGGAATCATTTGGGAGACCAATAATATTGCTAATGCCATTAAAAGCCTACAAGATAACCTCTTGAAAAAAATTTGGCATTTGGCATAAAAGTTTGAAAAGTCTTGAATGGATTGGCATTAATGTTCATTTATTGTATGATAGCTTTGAATGGCTTATGGATCTTGAACGAGGCTGGGAAAGGCTGGTCTCATTCAATACTTGCCTTTGTAAGCCTCATTCATAAACCAAGGGCTGTTCTAACCTGTTAAGCAAGATACGAACATTCATGCCAAGCCATACAAGGCTTTCCAAATTTTTAATCTAGACACCAAAATTACTAAAGGGGTTGTAATCTTAAAGGATTTAATGGCATCAGCAATATTAAAGGTCTCACAAGTGATTCCTACAAACTGTTGATGATTTGATGTTCAATAAGATTCTCATGAGGAAACATTCTCTCACTACAACAAAGTTCATATTACTTGACCTTGAGGTAATAATGTAGATCTGAGTCAAGTACCAAGCCATTAAGTACAATGCTAAAATTTTCAATAGTTGTGACTTCTTGAAAAGTGATCAAAGATTTTGATGATATATTGTCATTCAAAACTTCAAGGCCAAAGTTTTCTTCATCTAGATCATTGTTTTTTTAGGTGGACCTCATAATAGTATGCTAGCATCGCATATCATTTTTCCACCATTTGGATCTCTTGCTTGTGGAACATGTTCTAAGATAAGGATGCAAAAAGCAATTAGAAATTAAATATATGGGAATTTCAAAATAAACAAAGAAATGAGAATCACATGAAACTTACTAGAATTTTTTAATTCATGCAACCATATAAATGTAGAAGTCTGAGAATTGATAAATTTTCATGGGAAAGCAAACTCCAACCTCATCAGCACAAACATGATATTTGACTTATTAAGAACACTTTTCTTTAGCACATTTGACAATATAAAATAAATCATATTATTGTATCCTTGGAACATTCATCTTTTCCTAAACTTGTAATGGCAACAATAAAAGAGAGAAACTACTTTCTAGTCAACATCACCAGTTGGTCCAGTGGCATCAATTCCACTAGTTGAAGATCTATCTCGCATATCAAAACATTTCGCAAACTAAATCTCGCTTGAACTCAAAGTTGTCATACCAAATCATCTCCCAGCCGTCGTCGTACACATCTGTTCAACTTCTATTTGAGATCAGCATCCTCACACAAAGATGACCTCCTCCTCCTTCAGAATCAATTCTTTATTCATGTATAGGAGTCTCATCAATCATCTGAGTCCTAGCTTTGCCATGGCTTGCAAGTTCTTTTAGGATATCAAAAAAGGTACCCTTTACATATATGAAAGTTCTTTCGCCTTAGAGACTTTGAATTGAATCATTCGCATCATTTTTTCTTTTTGATTATATGAGTATAACTTAGCGGATTTTACACCAAAAAAAAAAATTCCTAGCACAAATTTTCAATCATTTTATTCTTGGAATTAGACTCTTTGATTTATTTGTCTTCCCACATAGGATTTCAACTTTTCAATTAAATGAATTCCAAAAAAACATAACTTAAATTAGAACTAGTTTCTTTGCTTAAAAACTCTAGATGAAATCAATTGTATCCTAATACTTTAGTGCTTTTCGAGAAGCGGAAATGGTGTATTAGATGAAATGCACCATTTCATATTATTGTTGTTCTTTTTCTTTATGACTTCAACAGTTTGGTACGAAGGATTTCAACTACAGGTGTTAATATCTGAATGAAATACTAAGGAAAGATTATCGGTGCTTCTGGAAACAAGTCCGTTATTGCATTGATAAGAATGGTATGCAAGCTACACTATCTTTGAATTTTTTTGATTCTTGATTCAATCAAATCTTTCTCATATCAACTCAATTAAATCTTTTTTTTAATGTATATGTTCAAATTTTCTTTCCTTTTTTCACCTATGCTCCAGGTTGGTAATTTCTTTTCATTTTTTCCTTCGAAAGTTTGCTTGAAATATTTTATTATTGAAAAACTATAATCATTACCTATATTAATTTCTAATAAAGAAATAATTAAATAAATTAATCAAGCATGGCATGGATGAAATTTTAGTTTATAAGGAAAATTTTAATGTATAGCTCATCACATATCATGCGAATGTTGCTCTTAAATTCAATGTATTGTTATTATAATCCATATTCAGGTTTTTAGATGAGCAAGATCATTTGTAGGTAGTGACGAACCAGAAAAATTAATCAGTAGTGGGAGAAATTTTTTTACTTAAAGTAAAGTTTAATATTTTTTTAAATATAATTTTTAATATTTTAAAATTATATTAAAAATAAAATTTATTAACATTTCATAAAACTTAAAATTGAAAAAATATAAAAATAATAATTTCTTTATATAATAAATTTTTTAATATATATTAGAAAATAACACTATCTTGATCTTTATTATTTGTTAAATAAAATATACCTACTTTATTTTACAGATGATAGAAATTTTTTTATTTTTACAATTAGAAAAAGTTATTTTTTAAATTATTGTTCCCTCAATACTAAAACTATTTTTATTTAAAGTCATTATATATAGATATGTATCCAAGTAAAATGCATTTTAGGGAATGAAAGTTTTAAGGAGGAAAATGTTTTTTTTTTGGGTAAATTGAAATTAAATTTTTAGAGTGGGCTAATTTAAAATTTTTAGGACGTATACTTTATAATTTTTTCTTATAGTTTATACTTCATGTGAGCAGGTCCGTTCGTCTTTGCAAGTAAATTGAAGTTTCAAAATTTGTGGCACAGTACATGAGTGGAGGAATTTTTGACATATCTATTTGGAGAAGCCACAAGCATAACCCATCCTCTTGGATAAGGCTGACATCCAAAAAGAGGATAAATTGAGTGTTTATGATTTTTTTTTTTTTTGGACTTTTCAGCTCAAGTGATTGCACATATGAAAGTAAGATGAAATCTTGAAATTCTATGAAATTTGAGAAGAAAAACTTTGGCACAATTGATTTATCCTGGTTCAGCCTAGTCATTTGGCCTACATTTTGTCCTCAAAATCATCCTTGAAATTTTTAACTATAATCACAAATTTAAATGGGTGCATAGCACAATACAATTTTCAAGACTTTACTAGTCCTCATTCAACAACAATACTTGCTACAATAGCAAGATATTATAACTCACTTAGAAAATTTCTTTCTAAAATTTCAATCCAAGTATAATGAAAACCTCTCAAAGAAAAAGTCTCTATTAAAAGTAAATGAAATACAATGAAAGCTTATGAATTAATGAGAGGTTTTTCACAAATTTATCAAAGAGTTGATTCGAGAATAAATTGAGACACTGTGATGCACATAAATATGTTTTAATCTCCTCTATCTCCCAAATCTCAACGACGTTGTTGGCTTCTCCAAGGTTCTTTCAGCATTTTCTCCTCCATTCTCATGTTATGATGAGGGAGAAGGGAGGAGGGTCACTTGCTGCATCTTCAACAAGGAGGAAGAAAGGAGGAGGGAGGCTTGCATCCATGTGTGTCTATGTGTGTCAATCTCTGAGGAAGAAAAGTGATATCTTCTATGCAAAAATGAAAATGTGAGGAGCATTTTTTTTTTAATATTTCATGCAGTTTTCTCATTGTTGTTACTAGACAAACTCAACTCAACTAACACAGAACTCAATGAAACATGATCTAGTCTTATCCGATCTGAGTTGATTTTGGGTCAGACCATGTCAGAGATTATTTTTTCCTCTAATCTCATTTCAGCATCTCTCCTCTAATCTCCTCTCCTCTCATTTTGGCCATTGATCTCTTCCAAGCTCTTTCTTGCTCTCCCACTCCTCTTTTCTCTTGCTTTGCCATCGAAGACTCATCTCCCACAACTGTTGTCTCTCCCCACGCCCCCCCCCATTCTATAAGTGCTTGTATTTTCTCTTCTCATTTCTTCTGAATCTCTTGCTCTCTGAAGCAATTTAACTTAATTTTTGTATTTAATTGTTATATGGATTATTGATTCTGATTAGGCTTTTAGTTTGTTAAATTAGATTATATTGATTTTGAGTATTATTGGTGTCGCACGCAAGCTATTTGGTGAATGCTTCATAGAAAAAATAACCTTTGGCAAGAACTCACATAAAGTTTAAGTTATGGATCACTTGAAAATGCATGTTAGACTAATAATACATGATTAGAAGAGAATTATATTTAGTTTTTATTTTTTTCCAAATTTATTGTCTTTTTTATGTATTTTTTGTCTGAACAATATTTAACTAGTTTGAGTGAAAATTGTTTATTGATTAATTCTTTGATTAATAATTGAGTAGTATATAAAGTTTCATGGTGATTGAAATTGCATATGAGTATTTTAGCTTATTCGAAATTGTTACTTATGTGTAATTTATAGTTTTAAATAACATGTGATATTATTGTTTTTGATGATGATGATAATGTGATTGGAATGAGGATAAAATACTTAAAAAAATTTTATTTTTATGCCGTTCTGCTATCAAATTTTTGTTTGAAATTAATAGTTTGACATTTTAAGAGCCCTTTTGTTTAATTTTTTTAATTAAAAGGTAATTTTTTTATACAAGAAATTTTTTTTATTTGTTTTGAATAGGGGTAGAAAATTTTAATGAAATCAATTTTTATAAATTAATGATATATAATTTTATAATAGTTGAGCCTATTTATTAATGTTAATATTGAAATATATATATATATATATATTACTTATTATTATAAGTAAAAAATGATTTTTTATGATTGTAACCAACATAAAATAATTTCTAATTTTTTAAAAAATTTTACAAAATAAATCACTTTTTATAAAATAAATCACTTTTCTAATTTCTAATTTTTTAAATGTTAAACACATGGGTCCTAATGTTGTTTGGATTATATATATAATCAAATACAATGCCTAAAGAAATTATAAAAATGGATGTTATAAATTATTTTTAATTTATAAATAAAAGAATCCACTTGTTGGAAATTTTTCACATAAGGTAAAATACTTACAATTAATTTAATATAATTGTAAGTATTATCTTAAATTTAATTATCTTAGAGAGGGATGATATATATGTGTGTTTGAAAGCATGTGGCTTATGACTGATTGAGTTAGTAATTAATATATTCATTAAACTAACTCTTCCAATATGATTGAGTCACTAATATCATTTCTCTCAACAATTCTTGTTAGATTGAGAGAGATTATGAACAAGAAATGGATATCTGCGAATAGAGTCATAAAAGAATATGTCGATGGGGTGAAAGAGTTTCATTAGATTCATACTAGAGCATGAGGCAGATCATAATAGCATTATGTGCCCTTATATAAAATGTGGCTTCTTGGAGTAGGTTAGTGCGAGCGAGTTAGAATATTATTTAGTGTGCTTTGAAATTGATCATACTTATACATGTTAGTATAAGCATAGTGAGTCGAGGGATACAACTGATAGAAGCCGTGGGTATAACAATACGTAAATGTCACATGATTTCAAAACAAATATAGACAAGGATGATCTTGTTGAAGAAAGGACTAATGTTGTTGAAGAGGAACTCCAGGATTGTCCAAAATTACTTGAAAGGTTGAGAAATGATGCAAGGACACCTTTATACACCAATTGCACAGAATTCTTAAAATTGACTGCTATGTTGAGATTGTTCAACTTAAAAGCAAGAGGCGGGTTGACTAATATGATCTTTACATAATTTCTTTCACTTATTCATGAAATGCTACTGAAGGGTAACAAGCTTCCAACCTAAACATACAATGCAAATGAGTGTTGCAATATGTGGGCATGAGTTATAAGAAGATACATGCTTGCCCTAATGATTGCTCTTTGTTTCAACATGAATATGCATTATTAACTGAGTGTCCTAAATGTAATGCATCATGCTATAAGATAATGAAAAGAGTCTAGAGAAGATGGTATGGTACTTTCCTATTATGCCTAGGTTTAAATGCTTGCATAACAGTGTAGTAGATTCAAAAAATTTGACATGGCATGTAAATGAGAGAATTAGAGATGGTGTGTTAAGGCATCCTGTTACTCTACGCAATAGGAAAAGGTTGATCGAGAGTGCTTAGACTTTGCAAAAGATTCTAGAAACCTATGCCTCGCACTAGCTACCGATAGAATGAATCCACATGGCATGCAAAGCAATACCTATAGTACATAGGCAGTGATGTTAATCATTTATAATCTACCTCCGTGGCTATGCATAAAGGGCAAGTATTTAATGATGTCCATGTTAATTTTTGGGTCAAAACAACCAAGAAATGATATAGACATATACTTGGCTCTTTTAATTGAAGATTTGAAGCTATTGTGGGAGATAGGGGTCGAAGTGCATGATGCATACAGGAAGGAAATATTTAATTTGAAAGCCATGTTGTTTGGCATAATTAATGACTTTTCGGCATACAATAATTTGTCTGGGTATAGTATCAAAGGGAAACTTGGATGTCCTATTTGTGAAGACAGCACACAATCGGTGAGATTAGAACATGGTATGAAAAATATCTACGTAGGACTTCATAGATGGTTGCCTCAATAGAATTATTATCAAAGATTAAGAAAATCTTTTGATGGTAATCCAAAAGAAGGTAGGCCACCTCCATTTTTATCTAGTGATCAGCTGTTTGAGAAGGTTAAGGATTTGGGTATTGAATTTAGAAAACCTTTTGCGAGGCACATTAGTACAAGTAGGTGGAAGAAAATATATATTTTCTTTGATTTGATGTATTGGATGACTTTGGATATGCGGCATTTTCTTAATATAATGCACATTAAAAAATTATGTGTGAAAGTATTATTGGTACGTTACTATAAATTCTAGGAAAGAGCAAAGATGGCATAAAAGCAAGGCTAGACATGGTTTCTATGGGTGTAAGGGAAGACTTTGGCACTAGAGGACAATGGAAGTTATATGTTTCTTCATCTAGCAGCTCACACATTGTCCAAAAAAGAAAAAAGGTCATTATGTGAGTTTCTTGGTGCAATTAAAGTTCTAAAGAGTTACTCTTCTAATGTGAAGAATCTTGTGTTAATAAAAGACTTGAAGGTGAAAAGTTTAAAATCTCATGACTGCCATGTCTTGATGAAAAATTTTCTTCCAATAGCCATACATTCTATTTTATCTAATGGGATGCGTAATGTGATAATGACACTGTGTTTCTTTTTCAAGTCTATGTGGGTAAACATGTTCAAGAACTTGTTGAAAAAGTTGTTAGTACTTTCATTCTCAACTTTGCATCACATGTTGATATTGCTATTTTAATAACTTATGTTTTTCAAATTATGATGAATAAAATGTCATCTCAGAAGAAGTTTTTAAAGGCGAGCTTCCTTAGGATAAAGATGTCTTAGAAAAGGTATTGAGAAATCGTGATCACTTAGGTCGTGTTAGGGGTGATGGTATGGGGGTCTTATGGAAACAAATAGTGGGGAAAAAAAGACTCCAAAAGATGTACCTTCTTCAGTTGAGTTTAATGCTCTAAAAAAAAGGTAGAAGTGCAATAAAAAATGATTAAGGCACTGCTTAAGGTTAACGATTTTGGGAAGTCATCCTTTGAGCGCATATGTCCTAACAAGATAGATAGTTGCACTGTGGCCCAGCCATCTGGTCAAATTTATAAGGTATATATTATTTTTATTCCTTAATTTTAGTTCACTATTATTTTATTAACTTATACTTATTTTATTTAGGGCTAACATGATTGCTTTTTTATGAAAAATAGCCCTAGTAGACATAAAGTGGCAAGAGGTCGTGTGTTTAATATCCTGGGGAAAATACCATAGACAATGTGCTAATGCCTGCAGACTATTTACAAGGGTTGATTCTTGAACCCATTGATGCCAACTACCTATTGCCTATTCCCACCTTAGATGCATTTATTATTGGAGAAGCAAGTGGCAACTTTATTACATGGCTCAAGGCTTGCTTCTATGCAGAAGATGAAGCACAAAATTAATAGGTATGCTAGTTACCTTTTTATGTATATGTTACATAATTGGTCTCTAACTATATAATTGAAGTGCAGTCTAAGGGGAAGGATATCACTAGACAATTAGGCCAATTATCCAAGATTGAGACAATCGTGCCAAACCAACTGCCAAAGACCTATCAAAGCATACTTGAGGCATATGCAAAGTTGTTTGCTGATTCTATAGTGCTTATCAACTTTGACTAGAGCATGTACAGCAAAGAACAACACGATGTGATTAGGGTTGAAATGGTCAACGAAGTCCTCAGTGCGTTTCGATCAACCAAAACATGGTTCATTTTTATATGAGGTATATATTGTTTATATGACTTTTTATTATATTTAAATTTAATATAATATAATAATTTGTTTATTTTTCATTTAGATACCTATATCAATATTTATCGTCCCTGGTGATCTTGCATCAAAATTTATCTTTGTTTATCCTCATGATGTCTCTACTCATCACAACATCCCTATCGAAGTGCAGCAAAGCCAAGCTCAAACATTAGCAAAGTACTTCGAGTCAAAAAACCTACTGCGGGAACATTATTTCTGGTACCTTATGTACAAGGGTGAGTTCAATAGTATCCTAATTTATTTAATTTATCTTGCCATTTTTAATTTCATGACATATGTTTTCAAATTGTTTTAGGAGCCACTGGATGTTGATCAGCATTATGCTAACTGCTATTGAAATTGTAAAATTTTACTATTTGGATTCTGCTAGTGGGCAACCAGATAACAAACTAGACAATATGGAATTATTTAATTTGTAAGTTTATATTTTGATTAATATTTTTATATTTTTTATTTTAAATTTCTAATTTTAACTTATTTTCTTTCTTACCAGGGCTATGGTGCTTTATTGCACGAAAAGAACTTGCCTGTACCATTAAGGTACAAGTCATATGATCTAGCTTACCCTAATTAGAAGATAATAAAGGTACTTCTCACTACTAATTTTAACAATCAATTTTAGTTTTCTAATTAATTCAATATGTTTATTGGTTTTTCTATATAATACCCACAACAAATATCATATAATGAGGATTGTGGATATTGTGTCATAAGATTTCTAAAGACATCATCACTCATAGGATGACTCTAATCCCGTATGTATGTTATTTACATTAAAATATATGTGATATTGAATTTTAATTTGTTGAAATAGTTAACTTTGTTGTCATATCACATTATTGCAGTATTATCCCAATTCACATTGTTAAGAATTTAAGGATCATCACATCAATGAAATTATTGACGAATGGTGTGAATATATTTTCCAGCTATGGGCCAAAAATAAGTAAATTACACTTTTTTATTTTAATTTTTATAATTTAAAATAATTTTGGTTTAATATAGCAAACAACTTTGTTTGACTTATTACTATGTTGAGCAATTGTATAGGTAAGAATTGTTTTATTTTAATAAAATTTTTAGTTTACTATAATTCAATTTAGTGTAATATAATTATGGATTGTATTGGATTGAATTAGATTAGATTGGACTGATTTGTATTTGTATTATATTGTTTAAGGGCTACAAGAATGCAACTAGCATATTTAAAAAAAAAAAGTTACAATGTATTGGATGATTATATATTATTATTTGGATAGTTATGACCAGAACTATCCATATGTCCATATATTGGATGATTTTTAAAATTAACCATCTAATATATTCTCTACTTGTACCACCAATTCTAACACTATATTGAATGGGTCTTTGAATCGCTCAATATTATAATATTGACGATTCTAATAATCATTTAATATTTATTTTATTAATATATGACAATGTCTAACCATCCAATATAGTAAAAAATAACCGTCTAATATTTTGTTTTTTTTTTTTGTAGTAGTGTGTGTTTTGCTTTTAGAGTAATATTAATTAATATTGAAAGAATGTTGTGGGCTTCAAGCCCAATCTTCTTTTTTTTTCGTTAAATATATAGTATACTTATATTATAAACTCACACAAACACACAATATTTTATATTACAAAATAAATATATTTATACATTACAATTTTCAGTTCATCATCCTCTCTTACATATTAATTTAGTTATTATTGTCATTATTCTACATTTTAAATTAAATCCTAATTTATCTAATTTTGGGTAAATTTTCATTCTTAAATTATTTACTTACTTCTAAATTTTTATCATCAATAATACTTTAATTTTCTATGCCTCAAGATTCCTTTTGGAAAATTTCTATATTTAATTTATTTCCTAGTGACGGAAACCTAAGACTAGGTTACAAATAACATGTTGTTTGCTGTAGAATATGAAGAACCAATGGTGAAGACATATGATAATGAGGAAAACTTTTCGGTCATAATTAGAGGACTCCTTGAGCCATTGGTTACAATAAATGGTTGGGGATTAAACTTCAGGGCATGCAGAGATATGTTAATTTTCCTTGGTGATTTGCATGGAAGGATGATTGAGTTATATTCTTGCATACCAGCTGCAACATTCCACATTTTATTTAAATGAGTTATGGCTAGAGATACTATTAGACACCCAATTTATGGAATTTTTGGTTAGTAAGAATATAATTTGAGTTTTTACAAAAATTAATTCGTGGAACGTCGAGGTCAAAAATTTTTGCCTAAGGGTCCGCACATTATACTCTTAAAGGCAACCAGTCCCTCAGTGCATTTCTTTAAAAAGAAGACCATAAATCACTTTGTGCACTGTATTTTCTCGAACTTCAGCTGCTCTTCTCGTTGGGTTTGGCTGCAAGCTGAAGATAAAGGTGTCCAAGAAGGTCTAAGACTCATTACAAGGGACTTGAGCAAGTTTCATCAACATATATGCCTTTCTCAAGCTTTCTCTACTTTTTTCTTCAAGATCTATGGTGTGGATTGTGATCCACTACTACAAAATAAACTTTTCACGTCGTATTTTAGGCCTTTTCACGTCACAACTGTAAGGGACATCATACTAGGTGACTTAAAATAATGGCTCATCCACGTCACAAATAATAGAGACGTGGAAAAGATAAACCATGTCCCTTTTAATATTAAAAGAGAGTCGTTTCTACATAATTTACGTCCTCATTTTACTAGAAAGGGACGTAATTTCCATATAAACCACGTCCCTCCCAAATAAGGGGGACGTGGCTACTCATGTTGTCAGAGAAACCCACTCCCCCCCCCCCAAGTAAGAGGGACATGTTTTATAGGAAGAACCACGTCCCTCGTTCATGAGGGGGGACGTAATTTGTTTGAGCACACATTCTTGCTACGTCCCTCCTTTTAATAATGTGCTGTGGTTTTTGTATTTTTTTTTATATACTACAATTGTATTTGCTTGACAACCACCACCAAATAGAATCTGTGAAAGTATGCCACAGAAATAGCCAAATTCATACAAAAAGTTCAGTAAATAGCAACTCATTTACAACCATTCATAAACTATCACAACAAAATATACCAAGTGCATTGGAACGACAAACTATTGTCACCCATTCAAGTGTCAATATTTACAGCCAAATTCCGACAAACTACTTGAACACATTAGGGTTTATATCCTTCTATCTAACTATATGGATAAACTATAAAATCCCACTATGTAAATAGCTCTTGAAGAAGATAACCTACTAAATTGTTTCAAATGTTAGTTATATCTTCACTGGTATAGGGGTACCCACTGTTAAAAAGCTGCAAATTTTTATCGAATGTTCATTAGATATCCAATTCTAAAGCCTTGCAAAACTAATATTATAAAATAAATAATAATGTAACTTACCATGTGTAAATTTTTATTAGTTTTGGATTTAATAATCTCATACATATAATGAATAATATAATATCCACACTTTGTACTCCCTATCTGGCGATAGCACTGAAAGTTAAGAATCAGATAATAGTATAAACAAAAATATATAAAAAAAGTTGTGAATAAAAAGTATTGAATTAAAATTACTTACGTTTGTAAAAATCCAAGTCGGTGAGAGATTTTTTTGAGATGTATTTTTTGCTGGACGTCGCTTTCCCCCGGTCATATAATATATCTTCAATGCTCTATCATGATATTTAAATAAAGTATAAGTATTAAAACAACTAAATATCTAACATATAAAAATAATCTTAACTTACGTGTTGAATATATTTTTAGTTTCAGCACTCGGTTGCTTGCCCATGGAACAAAACCAATAGATCTCATGCAAATACAGGCATATAACACAAAGGGACCAATGGTAACTACAAAGATACAAAAGAAATCAATACATGAAAGCATAAAAAAGATTATCAAAATAAATAATATATATATATATATATAATATAAATGAAATAAGAAGAACTTTACCCCTCAAGAATTGGAGCCAGATAACAGGGCAATTTTGTTTCTGCAATAGTATTGCCCACGTATCTCATCCTATCACTGATATCATTATCGGCGATGTCAAAGAAGCTAGACAAAAAATCCAAATTGATCTTTCCGTGGTCCAGTACAAAGACTACTAAGAAACTTATTAATAGAATGACACAAAAAATTATTGCATAAAATTAAAAAAATATAAATGAGATAAAATAGAGGTAATAAAGTTACAAGATAGATAGCATGCCCATGAAATATCCAACTCCCTCAGCAACAAGAATTCCAAGATGTTCTTTCTTGTCTATTGCAAAAGGATATGACTTGTCTATACCCACAATCCCTTTAGGCATTGTCAAATTGATAGGCTTTGTCATTGCCTAAAAAATTCATGTAATTGTAATAGAGCAAAACAATCCTCACCCTATCAAAATCCTAATTAAAATATGAAATGAATAAAAGTTATATAAGTAAAATTAAAAGAGAGAATCAAAGAATAATGAAGAGTTTTTTCTACCACTGGAATGTCATCTCTATGTCAACAAGTCTTCTTTTACGCCATAAAATGAATTATCTCAATGCTTCACCTAATTTTTCAACCTCATCAGTAGGGAATGGCACATTCACATTTGGCTCAAGAACAACCTCAACGTCACCTTCACTTGATCATCCAAAATACTCATGTTATGGATTTTCTTTGAGCATATATAGCCGTTGCTGATAAACCCCAACAACGAAGGGGAGACCATTTTCTAGCTTATAGTAGAAAATGAAACCAAAAATACACACACACACACACATGAATGCAGGCATAAAGATGTCCAAGTAAGCTTGAATAATCATATCTGTATAGGGATGAAATTCTATTGATACTCAACGATTTAAAAGAAAAAAGGAAATCTGAAAAATCTGATTGTCCTACAAACAACCAAAATTTTGGTGAGAAATGAGAAGCATCGAGAAGTAAAGCAACTGTTCCTGCTGGCCGAGAAGCTGAGAAGCACCGAGAGGCAATCAGTAAGATGAGACCGAGAGCAAATGAGAAGCTGAGAGAGACGATCACAGAGCCGGCAGAAAAATGAGACCGAGAAGCTTGGCTGAGCAGTAGA